>NW_006400007.1:1904118-1929072 GCF_000299155.1 Elephantulus edwardii
AAAAATTATACTGGTGATTAAAAAATACAGATGACTATTTTTATTATAATAGTTATTAACTTTATTACAAGCTCACACATACTTCCATATTTGTAAACTATTATTTTCAGTATTTTATAAACCACAGAAAAAGATACTTGCTCCAAAAATTAACAAGAAATAAGATAGGGCTAATTAAACCAGTACTTCTAGATGACAAAATATTGTCAAATTACAGCAATATTAGAACTCTTCATTACAACATTCTCTCTTTAAGGAGAATATTGTTCTTCCGTTTTGGTTGTGGGTTTTTGTGTTTTTTTGTTTTTTATTTGGACAATGACATGAAGTAGCAGATGAATGAGACTAGGAATGCAGAGGGCTATAGTATATTGAAACAAACTTGATTACAAAAGCAAGAAAACTTTTCTTCTATTTAAATTTTAATGAGGTAAAAGCAAAAAGTTGCTATTTCAACATTTTTAAGTGTGACATTATGATTGTAAAGAAGCATGGTCAACTCAAAGGCACACAGCTCTTGGTGGCTCAGTGGTAAAGAACTGTGCTGCCACCACAGAGAAGCACGCAGTTCGAATTTACCATCTGCTCTGTGGGAGACAGATGGACAAAAATTTACTACCTCTGAAAACCCACTGGAGAGTCAGCTTTGGGTTAGTTCATACTCAAAGACACACACCAGCAATATCCATCCTCAAGTGTTTATAATTCAAACAAAAATAATACTCATGAAGCAATAACTCCTGTTCATCACAATCTCCAAATCTTGTCAATTTTGTCTTTATGCATTTACTTATTCTAAATAATTGATAAAAAATATCTTTGTTTCTGGCTTATTTAGAAAAATCACAGTTTCCAGTTTTATCCATGCTGTAACATATATCAGAACTTTATTTCTCTTTATTACTGGATAAGTTTTCATTATATGGATATACTACATTTTGTTTATCCATTCATCTTTTGATGGATATTTGGGTTGTTTCCACCTTTTGCCTGTTATGAATAATGCTGAAGTGAACATTGATGTAAACATACCTGTTTGTGCAAATTCTTTCAATTCTTTGGGGGTTATACCACGATTTCAAACTGGTTTGAAATGCTTCAGTCATGGCTCATTGGGCATACACATTGCCATGCAACTGAATCTCTTGAAGCTGAAATTTTCACCCAAGTATGAAACAGGCAGTGGTGTCCTTGCTCAAAAATTACAGCCATAACTTGTTCCTATTTGCTAATTGTAATAGCCGTATTGTCTTTTTTTCCTCCAGTGAAAATTAAGTTGTTTTTATTTGTTAGAAACTTTATAAAATGATTTGCATCTCTGTGTAAAAAAGAACTACTCTGGTTGAATACTTGGGAAAATAACTTGCATAAGGGGTGGGGGAATCACAAACTAACTTCACTGTATCTAGGTTTGGCTCTTAATGATTTCAAATGGTACAATAAAGCAGCAATAACAGTTCTGGACTGTATTGTCTTTATGTAAATCTTTCCCTACTCCCTTGTCTTGGTCCTGGTAGTATTCTTTGTCTACCCATTACATTTTTATTCTTCCCCTCTCCCCACCCATAGTTACCATCCTCTTGTCACAGTAGTGGTCTTATGCAATATTTGTCCTTTTGTGACTGAGCTATTTCACTCAACATTATGCTCTAAACTCTCCCATGTTGTATCGCACTTTAGAAATCCTTGATGGTTCTTTGGTGCTGCAAAGTATTTCATTGCATGAATATACCAGTTTTCTTACCATTCCTTTTGTTGATGGGCATTTGGGTTGTTCCATTTTCTTGCTATTGCATATAACACTGCTGTGAACATAAGTGTACATAATTCTCTTTACACATTAACTCTGATTTCCTTGGGGATTATTCTCAGCAGTGGAATGGCTGGATCATATGGAATTTTTATATTCAGGTTTTCGAGGAAGTGTCAAACTGCTTTCCACAGTGGTTATACAGTTCCACCAGAATCCAGAGTTTTTATAATTTTGATCCTTTGATAAAATTTATCTCTTTTATCTTTTGTTGCTCATACTTTTGATATAATATCTGACAATCCATTGTTAAAAGCAAGATCCTGAAACTTCACCCTTATGCTTTCCTCTAAGATTTTCATGATTCTGATTCTAATAGTTTAGGTCATTTTGAGTAAATTTCCTATATTACATGAGGTCTGAGTCTAACTTGAGTCTTTGTATGTGAGGATCCAGTTGTTCTGCACTATGTGTTGAAGCCACTTGAAAGGGCTTAGTACCGTCATAATTTTGAGCAGATGCCTATATTCCTTTTGAATGATTTAAAAATTATATTTAACCAGTGTTCTTGGTATTTTCTTCATTTGTTTATTCATCATTGTTTAACAAACCTCTACCAAAAAATCTCTCTTAAAGTTATTGCTGTAGTCTGTTCTGACTGATAACGATCCAAATCTTGATGGAGGAGAGTGCCCGTTTTTCTCTCATGGAGCCTTAGATGGATTCGAACCACTACATGTGCCAGGCCTCTGAGTTAGCAGTGCAACAGACTACACCACCAGAACAAACCTCAGCAAACCTCTACCATGAACCGATTTTGTACTCAATGCAGTAGGTGCCAAAATAAGCAAGACCTCTACACCACAGTTGTCTGTAATTTCGTGAAGGACATGGATGTGTAATGGTGATTTAGCGAGGTAGGATCTGGTTATTCAGCTGTTTAAGGAAAATGAAGTTGAATAACACCTTTTACCTCCCATGTTGATATCCATTTACTTGACTAATTTGCCTAAATGTTGTGAGTGATCTGGGAAAATGAGATTTGAATCTAGTTAATACTGAGATTGAAACATACAAACATTTGATAAAATGAAATGACACCACTGGAGGCCAAATTAAAAAACTACTCAGTAATCAAACAAGTATTTATAGATTACCTGTGTAGAATACAAATGGCCTGGCTGCACAGTGGTTAAAGCATGTGACTGCTTACTGAAAGGTTGTTGGTTTGAGTCCACCTGTGACTCTGCAGGAGAAGACAAGGCATTCTGTTTCCAGAAAATCTTATGGCATTGGAAACCCTATGAAGTAACTGTATTCTGTCTCACAAGAACACATAATGAGTCAGAGTTCTACTGAAGGCTCGAGTGATCTTGCTGGCATTTGAAATACTGATGGCATAGCTGTTAGCATCATAGACAAACAAATGCTGCAGTATGACAAACTGACAAGTGGTTGGGAGTTAAGAATACTTACTCTGCTTCCCTTTCTCCTTTTAAAGTATCTTTGGCCAAATAAATTGTCTTTAAATTGAAATATGTTTTAAATACATAGCTCTGTAAAACAGCTCTCAGTATAGTTTTCTTATAAAATCTGTCATATGTTAATTTTTTTTCTACCCTTTTCAGAATCTCCTGAGCTACATCAATGGGGACTAAATTGCTCTTTATGCCTGCTTAACAGTTGATATATCCTGTCATTTCCCCTTTTTGTCATATTAGGAATTTGCTTTTCTTCTGTGTTCACATATCCTTTTAATTTTTTGCTCTTTTGACTTTATGGTACATATCCTTCAACTGTTTCCCTATATCCCCATTTTCTGCACCTCTCTGGTCATCTCTAAGCAGGCCACGTTGTCTTAATTCATGTATGAGCAGCTGAATAAGTACTTGAATTTGAACTTTTGCCTCATTGCTTGGTCATTTATAATTTGTCCATTTGTGTTTCACAGTCCTACTTAGGATTTGTGAGTAATTTAACTAAAGAGAGAGCAAATTCTTGAATTTTGAGATTGATTTTTGAGAGGCAAGCAAAGATAAAAATGCCTCTTTTTTCCTTCTTAAAACCAGCTTTTATATTCTTTTCTAAACTATAGCTTGAGTTTTCAAATGTTGTAATCCCTGTGGTTATTCCCACACTCAACATGCTTACATATGAGAAGATGGTAAAATTTCATCTCACAGACTTTGAACATGTTATCAGGAGGGGCTAGTCCTTGGAAGATGATGTCGTGCTAGGAAAGGTAGAGGGTCATTGAAAAAGAAGATGACTTTCAATGAGGGGGGCTGACAGCATTGGGCTTGAGCATGGCAAAGAGTGGGGCCGCGGAGCAGAATAGATGAGACAATGTGCCGTCTCTTGCTCATATGGTTGCTATGACTGGATGGCATCTAACAACAGCAAGAGTGGTGTACTGTGTGAAGCATCAGACTAATAACTGAAATGTCAGCAGTTTGAATTTATCAGCTGCCCTGTTAGAAAAAGATGGGCAATCTCCCCCATAAGGGTTTACAGCCTTAGAAACTCGATGAAAGGGTGCTGTGATTTGAAACTGACTTTGGTGGAGCTCCCCAAAACAAGGTTGGAAGCAGGAGTGGCATCCGCATCTGAAATAGCTTGCCTGCGGAAACTCTATGAACCTGGAGAAACGAAAGTTATACCAGTGTTCAGGTCTTTCATTGGGTTGCTGAGTCACCTATGATTCGACGGCACTTAACAACAACCACAGCAATGGATTCCATTTTTCTGGATTTAATTTTAATTAGGAGTCTTTGTGTGGTACAAGTGGTTAATGTGCTTGGAGAAGAACTGAAAATTTGAAGGTTCCAGTCCGCCCAAAGATGCCTTGAAAGAAAGGCCTTGTGATCTGCTTCGGAAAGATCAGCCTGGGAAAAGCCTCTGGAACATAGTTTCCCTCTGACGTGTGTGGGGTCACCGTGAGTCCAAGTCAACTCCATGGCAACCGACTTAATATTCATTATAATATCATAGAAAATGTAAAATTAATTGTAGAAGTCATTTAGCAAAGAGTTTATTTGAAAGCTGTTCTCTGTGCCCTGCCAGTGTACATATTTTCACTGATATTTGATAGAAAAGTAGCCACTCAATTAACAGACTTATTTTATAAGTCATCCAATTATTTTACAAGTCACCTGAAATATTGCCTGAATATTGCATAGCACAGTCAAAGCTCCCTCTCAGAGAGAAGTCCAGGTGCTAAAACCATGATTTGGGGTAAACAGCCTGAAGTAGTGACTTGATTGTCCATACAACCTGTCAACTCCTACGGCTCTTGATTACACATGCTGCGGTAGATTATAGGAGAATGTAAGGCTTACCCAGTCCTACACTGGGCTTCAGAAATATCATATCTGTGATGACTTTCCAGCCCATTTATCTCCATCATATTAGGGAGCTCTGGTGGTGCAGCTCATAGGGAGTTGCACTGCTGCTCCAGAGGTAGTTTGAATATAGAGTGAGGAAAAAGACTCACAGTCTCTTCATGTACAATTGACATGAAAAACCCACTGGAGGGTCACCCATGAATCACTCCAACTCCACCTAGATGTCACTGAGTGAGTTACTGTTTCTCTATAATATGATGCTTTATTATTTTTTTTCTTTAATCAATTGTGAGGTAAAGTGGGCTAGACTTTCTTATTTATTTATTTATTTATTCATTACAGAGGAAGAATCTGAGAAAGGAAACTAGAGTGAGATATTGTGACTTGCCCAGGCATGGATAATCTACCTAAATGGCCACAAGCCTATTCTTTTAAAAACTGTTTAATTTAGCTCTTGACATAAAAATTTCTTGCAGGCCTTAAAATATTATTTTCTTCTTAAGGGGAGCATGCTGATTTTCCCCTTTTCTTATCCTTTCTTATTTCTTTTTTAATTGTGATTTTAACAAAAGCGTATAGAAAAGTTGGATTTTCATTCATTCATTGTTGCATATTTTCCTCCTCCCTTCCTCCCCCCCAGTTCATTCACCTTTTTAAAATACTAGTTTATTTACAAAATTCAAATACATTGTTTTCCAATTTCCCTCACCCTGCCACTCATCAAATTGTACAATCCTGTGATTAATCCCCCCCTTTCCCAGCCCTGCACATCCTCTAAAATCATCCATTGTTATATACCTTTCTTATCTCTTATCCTGGCATATTATGTTCATAATAACAGAAAGTTAATGTCTAATGCTCAATACTAATAAAGACATCTTTTGTAATATTATTATATAAAGCTCTATATTGTTGTTATTGTTATGTGCCATAGAGTCAGGTACTGCTTATGGCAACCCTATTAACAACAGATCTGAACTCTTCCCTGTCTTGCACTATCTTCATCATGGCTGACATATTTGAGCCCATTGTTGCAGTCACTGTGCCAATACATCTGGTTTAGGATCTTCCTGTCTTTTGCTGACCCTTCACCTTTTCCAAGCATGATGTCCTTTTCCAAGGAATTGTTGTTGTAGTTGTTAATGTGCCGCTGAGTTGCCTGTGACTCATAGAGATTGTATGTACAATAGCTGGAGTAGCCTCTCCTAAAAACATGTCCAAAGTATATAAGACAAGACTATGCTGTTGTTGCTACTAAGGAGCATTCTGGCTGCACCTTTTCCAAGATATATCTCTTTGTTCTTTTGGCAATTCCTGGATATTAAGTGGTCTTCTCATATACTACAACTCAAAGACATCAATTCTTCTCTCATCCTTATTAATTATCCAGCTCTCAGCAACATAGCAAGTGACTGAAAGGATCATGGCTTATTTTGGACTGTATAAATGTTACTAAATAGCCAACAAACAATTCTAGGTAGAAGCTACAAGCTAAATTATTATAAGTAGTAGAGTCGGTATATGGAAAGCAGGAGATACTTGATTTTAGAGGCTTATATATTATTCTGGTTTTTTGTATTTGTAAATTTTAAGCTGTTCCTTTCAACCCTGTGACATAAAGTTTAATATAGATTTCTCAACAGAAAACAACAAATCAACTCATCTGAAGTAATCTTGAAGCATTTGTACAATAAGTTAGATCACTATTTCTATGTCATGATGCTTATTTTTTGATAGACTGTGCTCAAGTCCTAATGTAACACAAAATAAAAATTGAAAACAATTTCTAATGTGAGCCCACTCTCCTTTTTAAAAAGAGTTTGCCTTCTTAACATTGGCTGAAACCTATTTTTAGCCATTAAAAAAAATTATACTATATTTGGTTAACATGGTATTTCAGAAACCTTGAAAATATGCCAGCTGAAATAAAACAAGCTGTATTCCTTTTATCTAGTTAAATTGTTTCATATATAAAGTCATATGCTGAGTTTAGAACTTTAACTATTAGAATTTATATACTTTCTCTGATAAAAGTGTTTACACTGTGATGATATAGAGTAGTTAATGTTTCTAATGCACATTCTCTGTTTTCCAGATTTAGTTTGCTATAAGTGTTTAGGTTTTAGGTCCTGTATCTTGGCTAAAGATAAAGCTATTCTTGAGTGTTTGCTGGATGACATGTTTGTTTTTACTGAGGCAAAGTTTTCTTAATATTTTTTAATTATTAAGTTTAGCTGGATATTTTCTTGGCATTATTTTAAGCTTGAACTTTGATCTTAAAACTGCTGGTGAAGGAAAAAAATATTGTGTGTATGTTTGTTACTTTCAGGAAGGCATTTATTACTGAAGACATACATATTTATATGAATTGGTGTAAAATCTATCATCATATATGTGAGGTAGTAGTAAAGTGAAGAAGTGCATTTTTAGATTCTGTTCAGATTTATTATACAATTTATTTCTATGGAAGCTACTTATAGAATAAATAAAAACTACTCTCATAGAAAGTTATTTAAGGCCAAGTTGAGTTTAGTTAAGTTGAAAAAGCACTCTAATTTTCAAAATTGTAACCTAAATTTTTTGTTGATATATGTGGTTTGATTCTTTTGGTTTATGGTATATCTTCTTTAACTGCAATAAGTAGCTTGATTGTTGTTTCAAATAAAGCTCAAGTATGGAGAACTTAAAGAGCTTGCTGTTTGTGTGATTTGAAGTATGTTATGTTACACTATCATAGTAAAATTGGAATCCAGAACTATATTACTTCTCCTTGAATGCAATATGTTTATGATTTTTTTAATATAATTCCAAAAATATTACCTCAATCTTGATAATCTAGCTTTACTTTTCAGGATCTAAACTTTTAGATAACCCTTGACACAGATATGTTTTCATTTGTCTAGAAACTACTATATTCATGCTACTTTTCGTTTTGTGTTAACTTTGAATTCTGAAAGAAGAAAAAGTTGTATCAATCGATGCATTGTCTGAACCAGTAAGTCACAAACTCCAATAACTGTAGATGCTAACGTTAAATGATTGAGCTTATTGAGGTCAGGGGTGAGACAGCCAAATTTTTGTGTGCTGTCGAATAGTTAATTTGTGTGGTAAGGACCACACCAAACATGAGTGTGGGTCTTCTTTTTTTCTGATAAAATAGTTTGCTTTTTTCCTTGTTTTCATGCACATCTCCACAATTATATATAAGCTAATGTACTGGAATAAGGATCAAATGGTTTCAGCATCTTCCAGAATGTACAGTTTAGTAAAACTATCTATTTTGTGAAATTCTTATAAAATGTATTTGAAAAATAATGTTAACTAATCTAAAAGATCATTTTTCCAAACCACAGTTGAGCTCAGTTTATGATATTTACTTTCTGTCAAAACAAACAAAAGCCCATTCACAGTTAACTTCCATAATATGAAATGTCTGTCTCATTAGGCATTAAAGAAGCATTGGTCAACAGGTATAATGTTGTTAGACTCTATAGCTAATGTGAATGTGGGCATGACCTCCCAAATAGATCAAAGACTAATCTCTTTGACAGTTACAAGATGGCACAGCTAGCCATAGGCCTTTTGCTGGTATACTGAAACTGTTTGTTTGGAATGCATGCCTGAGGGATAAGAATGTGTTTATAAGGATGAGCAGGTAAAAGTAAAAGATTGTCTTTTGACATTTCAGCTAATCCCTTCCAGCCTTTGGTTTACTTAACATTTAGGCTATTTGCTGGCAGGAGAAACTGGCTTTTTCACATATGCTATATGTCATTTTAAATTGGGCATTGGTTTTCATGCCTGATAATCCCTAAGTGTACAGTGAAATAGATTCTGATGTCATTAAAATGAGGTGCTCTGGCTTTCTCCCTTTTCTAAACCTTTAGTTGTATTTTTCCCTTATTAAATGTGATATCCAAAGATAATTTTTTATTATATATTATTAATTTTTAAAAGTCTGTTTCCTCATTAATAAAAATATTTCAAAGTGATCCTTTAATATGCAGCTTATTTAGAAAAGTTTTTTTAACTTTCAGCTAAAATAATTCCCTTTGGTGAAATATTGACAGTTAAAAGCCCATTTAGATTGTAAATATCATCTGAAACTTTGCAAGAAATTGAAAAAAATGTAGCCATACAGAAAAGTTCATTTGTGTTGATGAAAATAAATAAATAGTAACAGTAGGAAGATAATGTAAATGCAACATTTTCTCTACATATTTAATTTATAACAAATATTTCCCACAGGAATTATTATCCTAGGAAGAATGATCATTGTTAGACTATGTATGGCATAAGAAATTTTGAAAATCTCTAAATGATAATTTTTGGCAAAGGGTAAATGCTGGATTACTTTGAAGAAAATATTGTAAGAAAGCAGCTTTAATTACATTTTGAGAAATAAATATACAATGTACTTGTATATACTGGATTAAAGAGTGTATTCACATATTATATAACATTTATAATGAAAGATATCTTTTCCCCTAATTAGACAGAAATATTTTAATGTAGTTTTTCTCTGAATCTTCAAATATAATCAAGGTTTCATTAAATTTTCAGAAATTATTTTTATATATTTGTCTTCTGTGGTACTATGATATTTATTTATAAATTATTATTATATTATTAAATTATATTATTTATGTGACTCAAGTAAAAGTTGCTGATGGCACTTAGAAGAAAATTTATTTTCAGATTATAAAGTTTTGATTTAGAGTTTGACAGATTCTTTTTTTTAGGGAGTGCAAAACAGTGTTTCTGTTTGAAAACTAACTTTTAAAAGTGTACTCTTCTGCTTTCTCTCTTCAAGATGTTCTTTGTGGAAAAAGGTTAACACAAGCCAAACCTGTGAGAGCTGGAATGCAACAAGACTGCTTTATTTTTCCAGGTCTTGCAAGTTTTCCTCTTACAACAGGATGCTTACTACTTTTCTATCACTTTGTTAAAAATCCTGCATTTAGAAAAAAAAAATACTGCATCACAAACACCCAATTTTTCTTACCTGTCAAATTTCTGCCTTATATGGGGTACAGCTGTCATAGGCTATACAACACTAGACTAGTCTAGAGAAGACTAGACTAGACTCTTGAGTAGTTGTATAACTTGTAAAAATGATAAATTATATTACTTTATCTGGAAAGCCCAGAATATAACTGTTTGCTACTTTAATTGCATTGGTACTCTAAAAATATATGGTTTGATAAAACTACTCAGGAATCCTATATATGGATTTTTTTTTTTTAAGCTTAGTGACTGAAGGGAGCAATTCCTGCTGTATCTATTGAATAAACTAGTTGTTAAAAATCATTATCCATTTCTATGAGTTTTCAATACTAGCAGTTTGGTAAATAAATTGCTGTTATTGAATTTGAGAACCATTTTTTACTTAAGATTGATATCTTTTTTCCCCTTTACTTCAGTTCTTAAAAACGGCATGTCTCTTTATGTGATGAAATATATACTTATCATTTTTTAACATTTTTCAGTGTATCATTCAGTGATGTTAAATAAATTATAAATCAATGTTTAACCACTACTTCTAGTTGTAGATCTTTTTCTCATCTTAACACTATACCATTAAGCAGTAACTTCTCATTATCCTCTCCTCTTTTAAAAATTTTTTTTTTTACTTTCACATGCATATGATTTTGTTGTCTTTGGATGCTATTAAGTTGATTGTGAGTCAGCGTGACCCTGTGAACAACATATCAAACCTTACCCTATTTTGTGCCATTCTCAAAAGCTTTGCTTTGCTCAAGAGGACATAGAATGAAAGATATCATTCGTGATAGCCAATGAATCTTGTCTAAAAGCAGAAAATATCAGAAAGATACTTACATTGGTTTTGTTTAAAAGTATTTGACTGTGGGATAGTAACAAATTATGAACGACTTTGAGAAGAATGAGAATTCCAGAACACTTTATTGTGCTTATGTGAAAATTATTTATAGACCAAGAAGCAGTTGTTTGAACAGAACAAGGGAACACTGCATGGTTTAAAATCAGGATAAGTATATACCAGTTTGTATCATTTATCCATACCTATTCACTTTATATAAGAGAAGGATGGATAATCTCCTTTCGTGATTTATGGCCTTTGAAAATCCTTTGAGGGTCAAGCTATAAGTTGGGTCTGACTTGATGATACATAACACCCATTCAATCTGTAGGCTGAGCAAATAATTCAGTAAGCTGGACTATGTGAAGAAAAATGTGGCATTAGGATTGGAGAAACACATCAACAACGTAGAGATGATACAACCTTTGTAGAAAGTAAAAGAGACTTGAATCACTTACTGCAGAAGATCGAAGACTACAGCCTTCAATATAGATTACATCTCAGTATCAAGAAAACAAAAATCCTCACCATTAGACCGATAGAAAACACCCAATAGATGGAGAAAAAGATTGATGTTGTCAAGGATTTCATTCATTTTACTTGGATCCATAATGAACATCCATGGTAACAGCAGTCAAGAAACCAATACATGTATTGGGAAAATCTGCTCTTAAGGACCTTTTCAAAGTGCTAAAGAACAATCTTATAATTTTAAAGATTAAGATGTGCCTGATTCAAATCATAGTATTGGCAGTGGTTTCCTGAGCATCTGAAAATTGGACAATGAATAAGTACTCAATATCCCACAGACTACCAAAAGAACAAACAAGTCTGTCTTAGAGGAAGTGCAATGAGAGTGATAGAGAAACAGGGATGGTGAAATTTGTCTCACATGCTTTGGCCATGTTTTCGGGAAGGACCAGTCTTTGGAAAACGACCTCATGCTGGAAAAGGTAGAGGATCAGAAAAAGAGAAGATGGATTGATAACAATGACTGTGTAACAGTGGGCTGGAGCATTATCAGGGAGAGTGAAGAGGTTGCAGGATAGGGCAATGTTCAGATCTGTTGTTCATAGAGTTGCTATTAATCTTAGTCCACTTGATTGCAGCTGACAACAACAAAATTATTAATGATAAAATGTTAAAGATAAAATGTTAAAGCATAATGGTAACAATGTATTATGACATTTGTATCATGTGTAGAACTAAAATGTGCAGCAGCAAAGCTCATTTTCTCAGAGAGGAGAAAATGAAAATGTTATGCAGTGTTTGCTCTGTATTTTCAGTGGTCTAATTTTATTTAAAAATTCACTAATAACTATGTAAAGCTATGGAGTATAAACCTAAAGGAAATCACCAAAAGGTAAAGCAAAAATATATGACTAATAATCCATTGTTGTTGTTGTTGTTGTTATGTGCCATCGAGTTGCTTGCGACTCATAGCGACCCTATGTACAAGAGCCCTAAACGCCGTTCTAGCCTGTGCCAGCCTTGCTGTCTCAAACACACTCATTCCCACCACTCCACTCACAGAATCGATCCATCTCATTGAAGGTCTTCCTCTCCTTCGCCGCCCCTCCACTCTGCCAAACATGATGTCCCTCTCCAAGGACCAGTCCCTCCTTGCAACATGCCCAAAATATGTCAGACGGAGCTTCAGAATCCTTGACTCCAAGGAGCATTCCATCTTCACCCTCTCCAGAACAAACCTGTTTGTTCTCCTAGTAGTCCATGATATATTCAACACTCTTCTCCAGCACCACAGCTCAAAGGCATCAATTCTCTTTCTGTCATCCCTAGTCACTGCCCAACTCTCTGATGCATAGCATGTAATTGCAAAGACCATAGCCCGGATCAGGCGCACCTTAGTCTCCAGCCTCATGTCGTTGCGCTTCAGTACTCTTGAGAGGTCCCTCACAGCTGACTTTCCCAATGCAATTTGTCTCTTGATTTCCTAGCACTAGTTCACAACAGTCTTGGCACCAGCAGCCAGGAAATTAAAAGGCGCATTGCCATGGGAAAGTCTGCTGTTAGGGACCTCTCCAAAGTGCTGAAGAGCAATGGTGTCTCTCTGGAGACTAAGGTGTGTCTGATACAGGCCATGGTCTTCGCAATCACCTGTTATGCATCAGAGTTGAACAATGACCAAGGAGGATAGAAGGAGAATTGATGCCTTTGAGCTGTGGTGCTGGAGAAGAGTATTGAGAATACCATGGACTGCTAGGAAAACAAATAGATTTGTCCTGGAGAGGGTTAAACTGGGTGGCTCCTTGGAGGCAAGGATTCTGAGGCTCCGTCTAACATACTTTGGACATGTTGTGAGGAGAGACCGGTCCTTGGAGAGGGACATCATGCTTGGGAGGGTGGAGGGACAGCGCAGGAGAGGAAGGCCCTCTATGAGGTGAATTGATTCAGTGACTGGGGTAATTGGGATGGGAGTGTCAGGGACAGTGCGATTGGCACAGGACAGAGCGGAGTTTAAGGTCGCTATGAGTCACAAGCGACTCGACGGCACATAACAACAACAAACAAAAAGTTGAAAATATAACAGATGTTTTTGAAAATCATTGATTTATTAAGAAAGGAAAACACGCAGATAGAGCAAATAGAAAAGATAGTAGATTTTTACACCAGTCGTAGCAATAGTTACAGTAAATGCAAATGTTTTAAATATATTAAAAGTGGTTAAACAGAAGAATGAATTATTGTAATAGGTTAGAATATGATTAGGTATTATTGGTATGTCAAAAGTCCAGAATTAGAACAAATCTCACTAATAAAGTGCTAAGTAGAAGAACTCTGTATGTGTGTGTATCCTTCAGTGTTGGCCTTGAATACGTTTCTTGAGGATCTGAAGCTGCCTTTCCTCCCCATGGCCAAACCTGAAATTCCTTTTGTCTGCAGTGTATGAGATTTACTTTACTCTCTTGTGGGAAACCAGGCTCCTTCCTATTCCTGTATTTGTCTTTCTGCTATAGGTTATAACAAAAGCCTGTATTTTGAAAATAAACAAAGCAGTGGCTGTCTCTCTCATACACACACACACACACACACACACACACGCGCGTACAGACACACACACAGATGAATTAGATAAACATTAAACAAAAGATGACAATCTCAAGGTACTGCATATTATATGATAGCATTTATATGAAATTCTAGATGAGGTACAACTATAGCTGTGGAAAGGGAGTTCTGGTGGCCTAGTGGTAAGAAGCTGTGCTGCAATTCCAGAGGCGTATGGTTCTAATCCATCAGCTGCTCCGTGGGAGGAGGATGAACAAACTGTTTACTTCCTCTGAATCCCACTGGAGGGTCAGCTCTGGGTCGGTTCCAGCTCAATGGTACACAATAGCAATAATAGCTATGGAGAGTAGATCAGTGGTCAACTATCTGCTTCTCAAAATTAACCAGAAAAACATTATGGATCACAATAGAATGTTGCTTAATTTATTTACTTTGGATACATTATCAGGAAAGACCACTTGCTAAAGGATGTTTGGTGAAGTAGAGGGCCAGTGAAGGTAAGGGAGTTCTGCAAATGAGCCATAGTGTACTCAAATATGCTGAAAATTGTTAGGATAGTATAACACTTGGCAAAATATCATTCTTTTATAAATAACTCTGAATCAGGGTTGACTCAAGAATAGCTATTGTAATCTACCCTAAAAATATATTCAGAATGTTAGAGGCTAATATGATCTTTAAGACTAAATTACCTACTATTTTACTATATTTTTAATGTATTTTTAAATTATCAGGTTGAACTAAAGCGTCAGTACAATGACCAGCATTCAAAATCAAGAGGTCTTTTACCCGGTCGTCAGTGGTATGAAATTCAAGCATATAGGGCCTTAAACCAGGCCCTAGGTAGGTAAGTGGAATGAAATTTAATACAGTATTATTATAATATTTTCTGCAGCCAGTAGTATATCTGTCAGGTGCTCTTGTGGCAAAGTACATCGTTTACTGGATAACCAAATGACCAATTGTTTGAATCCACCACTTACTTCACGGGAGAAAGATGGACAGTCTTTTCATTAAGATTTAAAACCTGAGAAACTTGATAGAGTATCACAATGAATCAGAATCCACTCAACAGTAAGAGTAACAGATTATAAAATATGTGATATTCTCCTCATGATAAATATGGTAAAATGTAACTGGAACCATAAAAATTCACATATGTCCATGATAAATGTCACAAGCAGAAATAGAAAAGAGTAAGTAGAATAAAAGAGATCATACTCAAAAGAAAATTTGAGGTTTACTAAAACTTAAAGTTTTATAAATGGCTACGCAATCAATAGCTTAAAAGATGCTCAGGATATGTTTATTTAAGGGAGCTCACCACCAAGAAATAAAGGTTTTGGCTTGTGAACAATAGGACCCATATGGTGGTTTTATATGTAGAAAGAAAAGACTTTCCTATTTCAGGAGGATGGGGGCGGGGAATGAAAATTATATACTCGCCAAGGTAAGATTTTCTGTTTGCAGTGCAGTGTCCTTCAGTCACTGAAGGTGAGTGGAATCATATAATTGTTAAATTCATTTTATAAAATACACACAATTAGTTATAATTCAGTGATTCATGCAGTTGCATTTTTATTCTGCTTCTATGTAAAGAGGTTAGCTCGGGGGGCCTTGTCCATGTGGAATTTTACTCTTAGCCCAAAAACCATCCCTTTCTGACAGTTTGAATCTACCATCTTCTCCTTGAGAAAGTGATTTATGATCACCCAGTGATGAGTCTGCTGTGAATCAGTTCCAACTTGATAGTAAAAAGTTTGATATTTTTTGTTTGTTTCTTTATTTAAAAAAGTAAAATGGAAGGGGGGTCATATTTAGTTAAGCATGATTTTTAGGATTTAGATAACAGCCTACATTCCATTTGCTGTGGATTCTTTCTGTATAATGATATTTGTTGATGGATAACTGAAGTGGAAGAATACTGAACAATTAATGAAAATAAACACAATACTTAACTCTTTAGAAAAGCAGAAAATGGGCAATAAAGCATTATAAATAAATTATTAAAGAATGGTTAACACAACCATAGTCATAGCACTAAAAATTTAGCACCAAGTAAAACTAAAATTTAATTATAATATTTTATTCTTTAAAGATTCTGTTTATTATTTATATTCAGTTATCATTTGTCACAATTTGTAGAACATCAGCATCGATGTTATTTAAACATTATTATAATTAGAATTTGTAGAAGCTAATAGTCTCTTTATGAAATTGTCATTTTCTTAATACTATAATAATTTTTCCCATTGAAACTATGAGGCATTCAAATTATGCAAATGAATGAACTCTATATCCTCTCTTATGTTGTATTTTATGAGATAAAATACTCCTGAGTGCTGCGTGGTATTCCATTGTGCGAGCATACCACAATTTCTCAATCCATTTGCTTGTTGATGGACATTTGGCCTATTTCCATGTTCTTGCTGTTGTGGATAAAACTGCTTTGAACATCACTATATTTATCTCTATTTGTGTCTCAGTTCTATTTTCCTTTGGGTATATTCCTACTAGTAGAATAGCTGGGTCATATGGGATTTCTGTGTTCAGCTTTTTGAGGAAACACCAGCCAGAGTGTACCATTTTACAATCCCACCGATAGTATATGAGAATTCCTGTGTCTCCACATCTCCAACATTTATTGCTTGCTGTCCTCTTAAGCTTTCCTGCTGCTACAGAGGTGAGATGGTATCTCAGTGTGGTTTAGATTTGTATCTCTTATTGTCAATGATTTTTGAGCACTTCTTCATGTGTCTGTTGGCCATCCGACTGCCATCCTCTGTGAAAATTCTTTCCATGTCTTTTGCCCAATTTGTGATTGGATTATCAGTCTTTTTCTTCTGGAGACTCTGCAGTGCTCTGTCAACTTCTGTTATGATACCCTTATCTGAGGTATCATTGGCAAATGTTTTTCCCCAAGTCATTAGGTTTTCTTTTCAACCTACTGGAAAATGTTTTTGATTCTCAAGGAGTCTCTTATGCTAGGATTGGTGGAATAACAGCCCTTTCATCAGATTTAGAGCCAGACAGGTTCCTACGAGTGGCAGCATACACAAGAGTAAGATAGCAGTTTTCCACCAAACTCCAAAAGTGGAAAATAGAGTATGTCCTGTGAGTCCAGAAAGGGTTAAATGACCAACCATGTCCTTCCACTACTCTTTTTTTTTTTCACATGTGTTCTCATATACTTTTTTAGGCAAACTTAAAATCTACGTCTAGCTGAAGACCACATTCTCTGAGCAGTCTGTTTCACTGTCTAGAGTGTAATTCCTCCTGAGTAAGCCCATAGCATTTAATACAGTAGTATCTGATTGTATTGTAATAATTTCTTTCTATATTTGTCATCTTTTTCGATACATTTTCACATTCTTAGCAATGATCAGTGCTTGGGACGTAGACGCTCAGCAGATTCTTACAGAATTATTGAAAAATGTCAAATTTAGTCTTTTACCCCAGTCCCTCACATGCCCCAAAACTTCTCAAGTTTTAAAATGGCTGTCTCTAGAATTTGATAAAGACATATGTTTATTATACTGATATCTGATACTGTGATTTTTATATTATCATAATTAAAAAATAAATGGATTACTCAACCTGGAAAATTTTACTAATTTTCAAGGAAATAGTATCAACATACAGCACATTTTAAAGTTTTTATCTATTATGTTCAATGCCATATAGAACTGTTAAAGAGTATTTGAAGTAATATAAGTCTATGAAATGTAGTAATAACAACCTTTGGGATTATACCAGATGGTTTTGTGACTAGGTTACAACTGAACTATGCATTTCCTAACTGTTATACTTTACTAAAAGTGTAATCTTGTCTCAAGTGAATTTGAGCAAGGCAGTTTGAAAACAGTGGGGGGCGGGGGGGGAGAAAAAGTGAACCTTTTTTTTCTGAATTGTTTTGTTAACTTAAATATCTTTTTTTGCCATAGGACAGATTAAACATAACTAAGGTAAAAGCAAAGTACCCTAGTACCATCACATTCCCTTGTTTTCATACTGTTGTGTAATGTTGTCAGTCTACATAGTCCTGTTATCCTGCTCACTTTAGTAGAACTTTAAAACCTGTAGATTTCTCTAATACAATAAGAGAGCATCATCTGAAAAGCCAGCTTTTTTGTTGTTGTTGTTGCTTAGAAAAAAGCCAATTTTTAAAGCTTGTGGGGAAAATTCAACATTTATGTTAATCTCTACTCCCTCCAAAAATACTGTGACAGTAAAAGAGCAAGAATATCATATTTACAAAGTTAAAAAGAACAAGAGAGGAGATAATAACAAACAATATGTCAATAGTCTTTTAAAGAAGATCAGTAACTTTGTAGGCAAGAGAATGCTAAAATTAGTCTGTAGTGGTAAAAACAATAAGAACCTGAGATTCATGCCTAGAAAATTTAGGACTTGAGGGCACTAGATAGATTAATGCAGGTAAGTGTCAGACACCTTTAAAAAGCTAGAGGTTTCCGTTCTGGGTTGGTTCTGACTCGATGGTACACAACAACAACAAATTACAAGGATAGAGAATTAGAAAGGCATCAGACTTCTTGAAAGCAACCCTGGGAGCTAGAAGATAGTTTAGACTTGTCTTCAAATTTTAAGGAGAAAATTTTACTTGCAACTTGAGTTTTCTACAAGCCAAGCTATCAATTAAGCTGTAAAACAGAATAAAGTCTTTAATGCAAAGGCCTAAAACATTTGCTTCAAATGAAGCAAATTAGCTCCTCAAGATGCTAATTTTCTAATCAAAATATGAGAAAATGTGGTTGGTTTGTTTATTTGTTTTTTTTATTTTTTTAAATAAAAGATTCCAGAAACTGGGGTTTCAATCCAGGAGAGATAGGAAGATTTTTAAAATGTTGTTGTTGTTGTTGTTGTTATGTGCCTTCAAGTCACTTGCGACTCATAGCGACCCTAAGTACCACAGCCCTAAACTCTGCTCTGTCCTGTGCCAATCGCACTGTCTCTAATACACCCATCCCACTTACCCCAGTCACTGAATCAATCCACCTTATAGAGGGCCTTCCCAATTCCTGCGCTGTCCCTCCACCCTACCAAGCATGATGTCCCTCTTCAAGGACCGGCCCCTCCTTACAACATGTCCGAAGTATGTTAGACAAAGCCTCAAAATCCTTGCCTTCAAGGAGCCGCTTGGTTTAACCCTCTCCAGGATGAATCTGTTTGTTTTCTTAGCAGTCCATGGTACCCTCAATACTCTTCTCCAGCACCACAGCTCAAAGGCATAAATTCTCCTTCTATCCTCCCTAGTCATTGTCCAACTCTCTGATGCATAACAAGTGATTGCAAAGACCATGGCCTATATCAGACACCCCTTAGTCTCCAGAGAAACACCATTGCTCTTCAGAACTTTGGAGAGGTCCCTAACAGCAGACTTTCCTATTGCAATATGTCTTGTAATTTCCTTACTACTGGTACCAAGAGTGTTGACTGTGGAGCCAAGCAGACTAAAGCTGTGAACAATCTCAATCTCTTCACCATCCATCCTGATGCTATCAGTTGGTCCAGTGGTGAGAATCTTTGTCTTCTTGATATTGAGTCTCAATCCATATTGAAATATATAAAATATATAATAAAATAATTGGGAGGGAAAGCTTTTGAAATAAAAGGCCTAGAGAGTTATTACTCTAGATTGAGTACAGAGGGTGGAAGGTTTGACTATATTGAGAAAAATGTTTACAGCTTTGATAGTGTTGGGAAATGCATTAATGATAGAAAGCAGAGCATTAAACAAGTGGTGAAAAAGAGAGAGTGGATATGAAGTTGTGCCATCAGCCCACAGGAAGGCAGTTTTAATTCATCAGCTGCTTCTCCAGAGAAAGACGGACAATCTCTGCCTTTGGAACTTATAGCCTCTGAAAACCCATGGAGGTCAGCTGTGAGTCGAGTCTGACTTGATGTCAATGAGGGAGTGAATCATTGAGACCAAGTGAATAGAGCAACTATTTGAGGACTACAAAAAAGAAATTGTAGGGGAGCTCTGGTGGCCTATTGGAAGAAGCTGCACTGCAATCCCAGAGAAACGCGGTTCGAATCCACCAGATGCTCTGCCGGAGAAGGAGGGGCAATCTCCTCCTGTACCAGTCAGATCTGATTTGACAGTACACACACACATAAACAAAAATAATAAAATTTTAAAAATTTAAAAAAATAAAATAAAAAAAAATAAATTGTAGCAGGCAGTTTGAGGAAGATCATAATATGAAAAGCCATCAAAATGTCTGGAGTGCTACGTTCATATCAGACAAAGGAGAATTTAGAGCAGAGAAAATGAGTACAGATAAAGAAGGAATTACGTAATAATAAAAGATCAATTCACCAAGAAGAAATCATAATTCTAAATGTGTATACACATAGCACAGCTTCAAAATGAGTGAAGTAAAACTGGACAAATCTGGAAAGAGTAACAGAAAACCACAATTACAGTTGAAGACGTCAGCACTCCTCTAAGTGAAAAATCTGAATAGTAGTTAGACAGAAAACAGAAATGTAGGAGACTTGAGTAACATTTTCAATCAAGTGAATTGAATTGACATTATAAAACACTCTACCCAACAATAGCAAACATTCTTTTTAAATTCACATCTGAACATTTCACTAGATAAACCATACCCCAGGTTATAAAACAAACTCTAAATGGGTGGTTTGTTTTTTCCTGTTCATTGAACTCATAGCAAATATTTTTCTCTGACCATAATAGAATTAAAGCATTAAACTAGGAGTCAATAACAGATAAAAAAAATTACAAATACTTGGAAGTTAAGCAACATCCTGCTAATAAACCCATGATTCAAACAAAGGCTTAAGGAAAATTAGAAAATATTTTTTAACTGTATGAAAATGCAGCATATCAAAATTTGTAGGCTGTAGCTGATACAGTGTGTAGTGGAAAAGTTATGCCATTAAATGCTTACATTAGAGAAGAAGAAATATCTTAAATCTATTATAATCTAAATCTCTAAGAAATTACAAAATGCAGAAGAAAATAATACAAATATAAAAAAGTAAAGATACATGCTTAAGTCACAAAAATTGAAAACAAACCAACAAAAAAAGAAAAAGAAAGGTCTTTTAATTTTTTTTAAAAAATTATATTGTGTGTGTGTACTCTCAAATCAGATCTGACTAATATAGGAGGAGATTGCCCCTCCTCTCCAGCAGAGCATCTGGTGGATTTGAACTGCATACCTCTGGGATTGCAGTGCAGCTTCTTGCCACTAGGCCACCAGAGCTCCCTAGGTCTTTTAATTTTAATAAAATTTATTAGTAAAATACACATAAAAAGAAAAAAAAAGAGACAGAAGATACAAATAACCATTGTAAAGAATAATGACATTGCTGCATGCCCTGGAGACATTAAAAAGATAATGTGAAAGTACTGTGAAAGGCTGAAAATTTTGCAACTAGATGAAATGAACAGATTCATCAAAATCCAGGAACTGCCAGAATTCACCCAAGATTAAATAGATATACTAAATAGCCCTATATTTATTAAAGAATTGAGGTGCCTATTTAGAAACCTACCTGAGGTATGAGTGAGGGGTGACAATTTCAGAACCAGATGTTTCACTGACAAATATTAGCAAAAATTTTAAAAATAATAGCATTCTTACATTAGCTACCCAGAAAAATAGAACCCTTTGAGCTCATTTTATGAGCCCAACATTATCTTGTTACTAAAACTAGAAAAAGACAGTGCAAAGAGGGGACAAGGTGAGAGGAAATCAGAGGCTAATATTCCTCATGGACATAGGTGAAATATCCTCAACAAATTAGCAAAATTGCATTAAATCTGAGAAGATGCCCATGTTTAGGACATACAGAAGCTCTCTTCTCAATTGCCAAGACTAATACTTTGTAACCCTTACCTAAAGCTTTTTTTTTTCTTTTTTCCATCCTTCTTTAGTCCATAAACACCTAGTTACAAGTTGCACAAATCAAAATTAAAGGCAAGGAAGGTTATAGGGAAGATATTTGTGATGTGTGAGGGTGAGTTGAGGATGAAGAGTTAGGAATGAGACCAGTCCTCTCCCTCCACAGTCCTGGACCAGGGCTGTGGCTCCTGCAGCAGGGGCTTTGAGGAAGAAGTGGACAAAAACCCAGGAGAGATGAGGGATAGAGGACCTGGACCTTACCCCAAAAAACCCTTTCCTTCACTGCATGGCAAGGGCAGAATGGGGGAAGTGATGGGATGATGGAGCAGCAAAGTGAAAAATCAAGTTAGTGGATACAGGAGGAGTCATTATGATATGGGACTTAAAGACAGAAAAATAGGTAAAAGGGCTGTGAAAAGTTCTCCCTGAGTCCCCCAGGGAGGAAGGGGGGGCAGCTTGCCTATTAATTTAATATTAAATTGGGGGTAGGAGTTGGAGGGCAGAGTTATCTCGGGGACTGACTTCTCAGCCTCTCACAGTTTGTACCAGAGAGCCTGAGGGCCTGGGGCTTTCACCAGTCATAGCGTCGGGACTGTCGGGAAGGGGAGTCCTCAGGTCCCTGTATAGCCAGGCGGGGAGGCCCCTCAGCCCGTCGTCCCGCACCCCCTGAAGCCCCATGGGAGGAGATTGCCCATCCTTCTCCCGCGAAGCAGCTGGTGGATTTGAACTGAGTCAGTTTCTTGATAACATGAGTTTAAAGAGTGAGTAGCTTTTAAATCCTCTTCATAATAAAGCTTTTGATTAAAGAAACATAACTGACAGATAATGGATTCTCCACCCCTCACCCTTATTTTCTTGTAGGTGTATTCGACACAAAAATGATTGGGGAGCTCTTATTCTAGTGGATGATCGCTTCAGAAGTAACCCAGGTCGCTATATTTCTGGTAAGATTCTTAGCTGGGATTATAATATTAATCTTTGATATATAATGGCTTCTATTTTTAATACAAAATTGAAATTACTGGATCAGATGTGAAAGATATACTTTAACTATGGAAATCAAGCCTTTCATGCTTATTGTGTTTATAAAAGTCTTTATGGAAAAGAAAAGTTTTTATAAGCAAGGATTTAAATACTTATCAACATAATATTGAATCAGTTAAGATTTTCCTTTTATAGAATATAAGATATGCTACAGTTACATGTTGATGTTGTTATGTGCCATCTAGTCAACTACATCACATAGTGACCCTAAGAACAATGACCCTGACTTTTGCTGTGTCCTGAGCCAACCTCACTGTCCCTGACACACCTGATCTCATTGCCACAGTTTCTGTCTCAATACAACTCATTTGAGGTCTTCCTCCCCTGCACTGACCCTCTTCCCTACTAAGCATGATGTCCTTATCCAGGGACTGGCCTCTCCTGAGAACATGCCCAAAATATGTCAGACAGAGCTTCAGAATCCTTGCCTCCAATGAGTAGTCCAATTTCAATCTCTACAGGACGAACTTCTTTGTTCTCTTGGCAGTCTATAGTATGTTTAATACTCTCCCCTTGCACCACAACTCAAAGGCATCAATTCTTCTTTCATCCTTATTCGTTGTCCAGCTCTCAGATGCACAGCAAATAATTGAGAAACACGTCCTGGATCAACCTACCTTAGTCTCTAGACTGTCATCATTGCTCTTTAGCATTCTAGAGAGGTCTTTGACAGCAGATTTTCCCAATGTAACTCATCTTTTGATTCCTGGTTGCTGGTGCCAAGAGTCTGGATTCCTATCTGAGCAAGATAGTAATACTTAATTTTATTTTTGCATTACCAAGAAAATAAGTGTCTTAAAAAATGATTTTTCAAAAAATGTTTATCTCATTTAAGCACATAGTTACATGTTTTGGATGTTTATAATTCTTCATTCTTTATGTTCTCTTTATGTGAAACTTTAACACTTTTTTTTTTATCTTAAGTAGGCACAATTTTATTATTTTGTAATCCCAAAGAAAAAGATCTAAAATAACTTGGCACATTTGAAAACGTTCTACAAAGAGATTTGAGCACTTGCACTCCAGGAGACAGAGAACAGGGCATGAAGGGAGTGGGACAGTAGGAGGAGGCTGGTCTTTGACACTTTGTTTCTTACACTGTTGCGCCATTATAGTCCTCTTGGTCCAGCTCAGCAGAAGCCCCCAGAGCAGCACCCAGAGCCCCTTGAGGGCTGGCTGCAGCAGTCAGAGCTCTGGTGCCTTTGGCGGTGGGACCTGCGGTGTCTGTGGTGGCTCAGGCAGCAGCCACCACCCCCAGAGCTGCAGCAGCCCCCAGAAATAGAGCCACAACAGGAAGAGACTGGAGGCAGGCATGGGGCAGCACACTTTGGTGGACTCTTGGGGGGACATTTGGGAGGACATTTAGGGGCAAGACACTTGGCAGGGGCCTGGCACTGCTGCTAGCTCTGCTGGCAGGACATTATTAGCAAAAGACCAGTCAGCCCAAAGCACGCTCCACGTCCTGAGGCTGGCAGTGTTGGGTCCTGGCAGCGGGAAGGCCTCGCGAGTCTCTTCGTTCCTCCTTGGAGCTGCTTCGGGGCCGCGGGCAGGCGAGTAGGTCTGGCCTGCGCAGGGGATAAGGTGAAACTTTAACTTTTTTGTTTATTAGGAAATACTACGAGATTTTTATAAGTTTCATTAACCAGTGGTAACATTTTCTGAAATGAAAGAAGTCACAACTACATGTAGTAAGAGGAAGTAGATGCTCAAATGTTTCCCCACTCAAACAAATATGTGCTTATGAGTTTTTATACAACTGGTAACAATAGTCACTTCAGAGTCAATATCAGTAACCCATCTATTGTCAAAGAGCCAAGTGATATATTTGCACCTTTGCTATTACCTGTAAAGATAAAGAAGTTCATAAAGTACTGTTACAAAGAGTTCCTAAACTTTGGCTTCATTTTCGCTGTTTATGAATATGGACCATACTTTTCCCATCTCAGACAGTTGTAAGCAGACACTGGTGATTGGGACATGGAATGTGAGAACCATGAATGTAGGAAAATTAGATATTGTTAAGGAAGAAATGGAACGCATAAATAT
>NW_006400007.1:1931677-1963844 GCF_000299155.1 Elephantulus edwardii
GGAGAGGAAGGCCCTCTATGAGGTGGATTGATTCAGTGACTGGGATAATTGGGATGGGAGTGTCAGAGACAGTGCGATTGGCACAGGACAGAACGAAGTTTAGGGCTGTTGTACATAGGGTCGCTATGAGTCGCAGGCGACTCGACGGCACATAACAACAACATTTAAAATTAAAAATGTATCTCATTCTGGATTAAACCAGAAAATACTACTTCATTTGTCACACTCTAATCCCCTTTCCATATAAAGCAAGGATTTGAGCTTAGGTCAAGACCTAACTTAAAGGCAAAAATGTTAAATGCTCATATTTAATCAGTAGGTGGAGCTCAGATACTTTCAAGTTTTCTAAAGCAAA
Organism: Elephantulus edwardii; assembly: GCF_000299155.1. Classification (NCBI taxonomy): domain Eukaryota; kingdom Metazoa; phylum Chordata; class Mammalia; order Macroscelidea; family Macroscelididae; genus Elephantulus; species Elephantulus edwardii. The sequence goes on from NW_006400007.1 coordinate 1,932,033, forward strand.
CAATGCATTTTGTACTTAAAAGACTTTCTCTGATTATAAAAAGGTAGAAATAAAAGAGTGAATAGAATGCTATTTTTTTAAATTTTAGACTTTCATATTTTTATTTTGTTTCATTACTTCCTCAAACAAGCAAAAATAAAGAACTTTAAAGAAAATACTTCTTTAAAATTGTTTCTTTTATTTAAAAGTCTTAAGATTTCAGGTTTTGCTTCACGATTTAAATTTGCCGAGAGGCTTATTGAAATAAATATTTTCCATAATAATTGCCTTTTACTTTCTTTTTGTAAAGCTCAAACTGAGATTATATGTTGCTAATCCTTTTAATAATTTTTTTAGCTTTAATTTGAAGAAATATTGATTGACCGAAAATAAAGTCCACCTTAAGGGATGTATTTAAAATTATAGTAGATAAAATTACTTGAAACTTTGAAATATCTTTCTCTGAATTTACTATAGTAAGTTTGAACACTATGCTAGTAGACGGTGATTGTTTTAGTATCATTCGCAGGAAATATTTATTTATAAAAAACCAAATATGTGATTCTGGATTTCAGTCTTGAAGTGAGCTATGCTATAATAAATTCTATACTTTTATTGTAGTTCACTTTTATGAACAGTTTTCATCTGTTTTCTTATGTTAGAAGTCAAATTATGTTCCTTACAATGTTATCATTTTTATTTTTTTAAATATGTATGACAAAAGTTCCGAGTAGACTATTATTTTACCCATAAAACTGTTTTGCTTTGAATCTACAAGACATATTAAGATATATTTTGAAATTTGAAGGGGGAAAAAACACTAAAAAGTTCTGAGATTAGGATCTTAGTTTTGAAACTTATTTTTGTAACATTGGAATGGAAGATAGTTTACCTTTTATTGTTGTTGTTTACTGTTTCTGGTTTCCTCACAAAAGAGACAATTCTTATGGGAAATAATGATAAAATGAAATTTGCCCTCATCTTCAGTTACTCTGGAATAGAACAATGTGTTCCCTCTCGTCTACTCCCACTGAACCTTACCTGCACTCCTTCCAGTTGTTATTTTTTTTGTTCTTGTGCACCGTTGAGCTGGAACTGGCTCATAGCTGACCCACTAATGGGTTTTCATAATCAGTCAGTTGCACAGGAGATTACCTGTCTTCCTCTAGTGAAGTGGCTGGTGGATTCAAACTGCATCTTTGGATTGGCAGCACAACTCCTTACCCCAAAGCCACCACAGCACCCTAATTATCAGTTAATGGGTACAAAGAAAAATGTTACTGATGAGTAAGTATATTGTACATATAAAGGATTTTTTTAAAAAAAAAAAGACAAAATATTGAGTATAGTTTGTCAATGTGAAAAAAATGTATCTGAGTTTTATAGTAACACCTAATATCTTTAACAATGACTGTTTTAATAATAATTAAGTAACCCAGTTACCTCCCTGATTTTACTTTTTTCCTAAGGACTTTCTAAATGGGTACGGCAGCAGATCCAACACCATTCAACATTTGAAAGTGCACTGAAGTCTCTGACTGAATTTTCCAAAAGGCACTTAAAGATCATTGATGTCTTAGAGGCCAGGAGGTCTGTACAGGACAAAGAAGGTATACTTGAAGTGGCTTCTTTGAAAGACAACACCCCAACTTCTTTATTGGAAATAGAAAGTCATCAGTCACCAGTAAATCCAAAGGAAGATGATACAAGAATCTGTGTCCAAGAACTTCAGTGCCCCAAAATGATAATGAAAAATCCATCTCTACCAAGCACCGTCATCTCCAGAAAGGAGAAAAGTATGAAAAATTTTCTGGTTTTTTCTTTTTTTTTAGTGAAATGGTAGTGTTGTTTGATTATCTTAAATATTTTATCTTGTAATATAAGATCTTATACTAAAATAATGAAAAAACATTAGAACTATTGTTGTTGATTGCTGTTGAGGCGAGCATGACTCATAGTGACCCTATGAACAAAAGGCTAGAAGCCTTTCTATAACTATTGTTATTTATAAAAGTTCATGGTTTCTAGAAGTGACTGTCACTCCTGCTTCCAAACCTATCTTAAACTGGGAGCTCTTCCAAACACTGTCCACCATAGGTAACTGTTATGGTATTTGACACCCCAGTGGCACAAAGTTCAGCATCACAGCAACCCCAGATTACTTCAGTACAGCATATTGACAGAATACTGTACCACTTAGAAGAATGTTCCTCCAAAATATAATAACAACCAACATTTACATACGAAGGCCCTCCCCAAGGTCTTGTTGACTCTAAACAAGAGACTTAAATAAAAAAACAACCAGTATAGTGTGTTTTTGTTGTTATGTGTCCTTGAATCGTCTGTGACGTATAGCAACTCTATATGTACGGCACCTCTGAACCCTTCCCTATCCTGAGCCAATCTCACTAACTCCAACACACCAGCCTCCTCTGCCCAAGGTCCTGTATCAGTCCATCTCATCCTGGGTCTTCCTCTCCTGCTCTGACTCTCCATTCTTCCGAGCATAGTGCCCTTCTTAGATAAATAAAAGTACATTAGAGCTATTAGATTATGGATGGTGAAGAGATTGAGATTGTTAGCAGTTTTAGTTTGCTTGGTTCCACAATCAACACTCTTGGTACTAGCAGCCAGGAAATCAAGAAACGGATTGAATTGGCAATGTCAGTTGTCAGGGACCTCTCCAGAGTACTGAAGAGCAATGAAGTCAGGCTGGAGACTAAGGTACGCCTGATCTGAGACTAGGGATTTAGAAAATTGATGCCTTTGAGCTGTGCTGCTGGAGAAGAGTGCTGAATATACCATGGACTGCTAGGAGAACAAACAGGTTCCTTGGAGGCAAGGATTTTGAAGCTTTGTCTGACATATTTTGGACATGTTGTAAGGAAGGACCAGTCCTTTGAGAGGAACATCTTGTTTGGGAGGGTGGAGGAACAGTGCAAGAGAGGAAGACCCTCAATGAGATGGATTGATTCAGTGATTGGGGTAATGGGAGTAGGTGTGTTGCAGACAGTGAGGATGGCACAGGATATAGCAGGGTTTAGGGCTCTTGTACATAGGGTCGCTGAGTCACAAGCGACTCGATAGCACACAACAACAACAAGAGCCACCACAACAAGATAAAGGTAAATAATCCAATAGAAAAATGGGCACAGGATATGAACAGGCACTTCACCGAAGATGACATTCAGATGGCTAACAGGCACATGAAGAAATGTTCAAAATCCCTAGCTCTAAGAGAGATGCAAATTAAAACAACTATGAGATATCATTTCACCCCAGTCAAAGTAGCAAAATTTAACAGAACAGCAAACAACAAATGCTGGCGAGGTTGTGGAGAAACTGGAACCCTTATTCACTTTTGGTGGGAGTGTAAAATGGTGCAACCCCTGTGGAAGGCAGTATGGCGCTTTCTCAAAAAGTTGCAAATAGAGATACCATTTGACCCAGCAATTCCACTACTGGGAATATATCCCAAAGAGACCATAACTGACATCCACGTAGATATATGCACACCCATGTTTATTGCGGCTCTGTTCGCAATAGCAAGAAGTTGGAAACAACCCAGGTGCCCATCAACAAACGAATGGATAGAGAGGCTGTGGTATATTCACACAATAGAATACTATGCTGCATTGAAAAACAAGGAACTAATGCAATATTATTAAAAATGGTTGACTCTGGAGAACATTATGCTGAGTGAAGTATCCCATTTACAAAAGGACAAATATTGCATGGTGCCACTGTTGTAAAAGAGGACTGACCTTGGGGTTGGGGAGAGACTGAGAAAGATGGGTTCAGTAATGTATACTGCACTGAAACAGATGAGGGAGAAAACTGTTTAAAAGGGATATGTGATTAGGTATTTCTGTCATGACAGGAGTCTAGGGCGATGGCTACATGGTGGAGTGGACTTCGGGGAGGGTTTATAAAACAATGAAAGAATTTCTCTTTTACTTTTTAAGAGGGTAGTGTTCTGGCAGGGGGAAGGCTTGGGAAGGGAGAAATGTGCAACAATGAATGAATGGAAATCCAAACCCTCTGTAAATTTTTACTGAAATTAATAATAAATTTAAGTTAGAGTAATGAAGGCAATGGATTTATAACGGCTCATGCTAATAACACTATATTATGGCATGGAGGAGGAATAGTGGAACTGTAGCCACATTTACAATATTCTTACCAAAACCATTTATGGAAAATAGGAACTGCATTGGAACATGTATCTCTGGATTGGAAATGATCATATTGTTAATATTTCTAGCCTTAAACTTAAAGTATTATATTGTTCAAAATTATTTGTTATATATTTGTTTACATTTTCCCCCTCTTTTAACAACTGGGATCTAGAGGGAAGAGAAAAGACTAGAGAATGGCCAAATTATTGGGGCAGCTATTGCTCCAGTTTAGGGCCTGTGTCAGGAAAAGGAAGTCTTACTCATAAACAGTGCCACCCAAAGGTAATAAAGGAGGTCAGAATTGCTTCCACTGTGGAAAGCTGGTCTATTCCATAGAATAGATTTTTGATTTTTTTAAATGAATGTATCGTGGAACTTCCTATATTAATTTTTAAATAATTCTTTTATATCATATGCTACTATCCTAAATAAATATTATAGGGAATTAAAAGGGAGCTCTGCTGGTCAAGTGGTAAGGAATTACATTATTGACAGAAGGCACACAATTCAGCTCCACTAGCTGCTCCATGAGACAAAGATTGACAGTATCCACCCATGTGACTTTCAGCCTTCAAAAATTCACTGGAGGGTCAACTATATGTTGGTTCCAACTTAAAGGTATACAGCAGTAACAGTAAACTGAAAATCATTATGCTGATTGTCAGAAAACCTATGATGCAGTCCTTACCTGACTCCTAACCAGTTTTATAACTTTAAGCAAACAGTAGCCTTTCTGGTTGTCAGTTCTCTTGTTTATGAAATGTATTTTAGTAGATATAGTAAATTGGTCTAGGGGACACTGAAGTACTAAGATTCCTTTTAGAGTTAATATTCTGTGCTTTAAATTCTAAGATAGAAGTCTTATTTCGGATTGGAGGCTGCATATTTAGTACCCTACAGAATAAATATTTCTAGTGTTTACATTATTTTCTAATGTTTGTATTAATATAATGGCTATTGTTTTATCTAAGGTTAAGATTAACAGTTTTTTTTTCATTTTCATACTCATAGGTGATCCTGTGTTACCAGAAGACTCTGAACAGGCAGTGAAAGGAGAGAAAAAGGTGATTTCCAGATCCACAAGCCCAACCTTCAGCAAGCAGGCAAAGAAAGTTAGTTGGTCTAGTTTTTATTCTTTTGGACGGTGCTTTACTGGTAAAACTCCATTTGCAGCAGCGCCTGAGCTCAGACCATCGGAGAACTGTGCCTCTAGTACTTCTACTACCAAAATAGAGAAGATGGAAAAGGAAACTGTTTTGCCGTTCATGGATAAATGTGAGCCCTCATCTCTAACAGTAGACACATCATTTGGGCCATGGCCTCAATCAGAAATGATTATTTTACCAACAGAGATTGATGCTGCTCTTACCAAAATAAATCATCCCAGTGAGGAAACCCTGGATGCAGACATTGAAATGTCTCCAGAAAGTAAAGATGCTAAACTTTCTACTTCAAGTGGTGATTGTGTAACAGAAGCAGAAGATGAATCTATCTACTATACACCTGAACTTTATGATCCTGTAGATACAAATGAAGAGAAAAATGAACTAGTTGTAACTAATACAGACAATAGATTGGCTGATGATTCAAATTACATTTTAGTTGAAGACCTTTCTGAATACAGAACTGTAAAGGAAATGGATTGAGTCAGTGAAGCAAAAATAGAAGGTTGCACAGACACAGAATTTAATAGAATCATACATCTTAAAAAACATAAGATTGATAAACATTGATGACTTAAAAATAGTACAGATAAGTTGGATTGTGGAAAAACTCATAAAACAGATAGAACGTTAAATAATCACCTAAAAATAAACACATGTTCCTGGTATTATGTAACAGTAGCTGTAAATATAGTCTTCTTGCTTATGTATTAAATTGTTGTAAGTAATAATGTATACATTGGATGATTAGTTTTTAAAACTTTTCTATATTCTTACTGTTTTATTTCATTTCAGTAAGATTTTAAAAAATCTGTCTTATGTTAAGAATTTTATTTCCTCATTAGATTTTTTAAAAAATCTATTTTTTATGTTCAGAATTATAAATTTTACTATTTTCAACTTTTGATAAAATGATTCATGTAAAGTATTTTTCTCCAACAGGTCTTCCTTAGCAAATGTAATAAAAATTAATCTGAAAGGTAGCCTTTTTTGAAAACAGTATAGATTTCACATAATTTTGTAGTATTTTTGTTGTCTCCATTTGTTTTAATGCACACATAAATAATTAGCGAGTACTGGTGAAATAGTCTGCAGGGAGTTGGCTTGCTAATCTAAAAGCAGCACCTCGGATGGTTCAAACCTACCAGTGGCTCTACTGTGAAAAGACAGGTAATTTCTTCCCAAGGAATTGGTAGCCTCGGAACCTCAGTGGAGGGTCAGCTATGAGTTAATTCCAGCGTGATGGCAATGAGTGAGTGAGTGACTCGAGCACTTCAGCCATGTTTCACCATAGATTTTTACCTTCAGTCAGTTTTTTCAGAAATCAGACTTTGTCTGGAAAAGCTTAGTTCTCTAATTAAACTTGATTATTTAGAAGAAAGAAAACCAAGGACATTAAACCTTTTCACATTTTTTTTTGTTTTTACATTTCTTGTTTGATAAATGAGAATTAAGCATATTATCAGCTAATTATGCAGAGTTCTAAGATGCCAAATGAAGGATTCTAAAATTTTTATTGTCGTTATTTGGCTTCATTGTTATGTAGGAAACAAATGGCATGTTTGAGCATAAAAGCTTTAATTATGTAACTGGATAAAAAATTTGTATATTTATTCGATATATAACTACAGCTAGATATGTTCCTGATAGCACAGCAAATCTTTCTCTGAATTTTTATTATTCTTGTTTTTGTGAATGAAGCTATACTTACAGTCATAATGTTTATAGAAGATGCTTTTCTGATGTCAATATAAAAGTACATTCACTGATTTTTTTTTACTAACATCTTATTATCAATGCGTATTTAGGAGTCTTGTGAAAATTTGAAGTTTTATTCACTGTTTAAATTGTGTGTCTATTATTTGCAAGTCAGAAGTGCCTGTTGTGGTGGTGTGGTGGTCATGGTTATATGCCAGAGTCAACTATGACTCAGTGACCCTATGAACAGTGGCTCTGAAACATGCCCTATCTTGAGCCAGCTTCACTGTCTCTGACACAACTGAACCTATTGCCACAGTCACTGTCTTAATCCCTCTTTCCAGAGTCTTCCTCTCCTGCACGGACTCCACTCTTCCAAGTATAATATCCTTCTCCAAGGACTGGCCTCTCTTGACAACATAGCCAAAGTATGTGAGACAGAATTTCAAAATCCTTGCCTCCAAGAGGCAACCTGGTTTCACCCTTTCCGACAGAGCTGCATAGTCCATCATGTGTTGAATAACCTTCTCCAGCACCACAACTCAAAGACATTGATTCTTCCTTTGCCATCCTTATTCATTGTCGAGGTCTCAGATGCATATCAAGCAATTGTGAAGAGCATGCCCTGGATCAGACACACCTTGGTCTCTAGACTGACATTATTGCTCTTTAACACTCTGGAGAGGGCTTTGACAGCACATTTTCCCAGTGTATCTCATCTTTTGACTTCCTGGCTGCTGGTGGTGAGGGTGTTGATGATGGATCCAAGCAAGATGAAATCATTAGCAACCCCAGTCTTTTCTCCATCTATCAGTGATGCTTTCTGTTGACCCAGTGACAATGAACTTTGCTTTCTTGATGTTGAGATGCAATCCATATTGAAAGCTACAGTTCTTGATCTTCTGCAGCAAACACTTCAAGTCCTCAGTTTTGGTAAGCAAGATTATTGATAAGTTTCCTCCAATCCTAATGCTATGTTCTTCTTTATAAAGTCCAACCTCAAATGATCTACTCAGTATATAGACTGAAAAAGTTTGGAGAAAGAGTACATCCCAGACATACTCCTTTCTTGATTTTGAACCATGCAGGGTTCCCTTGCTCTGTTTGGACAACAGCTTATCAGTCTGGGTTTCACATGAGCTAAATTAAATGTTCCTGAGATTCCCATACTTTTCAGTGTTACCCACAGTTTGTTGTGGTACATAGCCAAATGCCTTAAATGTGCAATAAAGTACCAATAGACCTTCTGATATTCTATCTTACTTCAGCAGTGATATAATTGGTGCCGTTACCTCAATGTACTATTCTCATCATTTTTTATAATCTTCAGCAAGATTTTGTTTGTGTGTGATACAAGTGATATTACTTAATAATACCCACATTCTCTTGCATCAACTTTTTTTGGGAATGAGAATAAATATGGATCTCTTCTAGTCAGTCCAAAGAAGCTGGACTCTATGAAGATGAATGTTACACCGAGATTGAAGGAAGACTCATCAATAACTTGAGTTATGCATATGACACAACCTTGCTTGTTGAAAGTGAGGAGGATTTGAAGCACTTTTTTTGAGATTTGAAGCACTTTTTTTGAGAAGATCAAGGAATACAGCTTTCAATATGGATTGCATCTCAATATCAAGAAAACAAAAGTTCTTACTATTGGACCTATGGGTAACATCATGATAGATGGAGAAAAGATTGAAACTGTTAACATCTTCATCGTTACTAGAATCCAAAATCAACACCCTTGGTACCAGCAGTCAAGAAGTCAGGAGACATTGCAGTGAGAAAGTCTACAGTCAGGGACCTCTCCAAATTATTGAAGAGTAATGATATTAGTTTGAGGACTAAGGTTTGTCTGATTCAGGCCATAATCTTTCTGATCACTTGCTATCTGTCTGAGAGCTGGATGGTAAGTAAGATTGACAGAAGAATAATTCATGCTTTTGGCTGTGGTGTTGGAGAATACTGAATATCCCATAGACTGCCAAAAGAACAAATATGTTTTAGAGAAAGTACAGCCAGAGCGCTCCTTGGAGGCAAAGATAAAGCTTTGCCTCACATCCTTTGGCATGCTGCTAGGAGAGGCTATTTCTTGGAGAAGGACATGATTCTGGGAAAGTCCCTAAACCAGTTGGACTGACACAATGGCCCAGGACAGGAGAGAGTTTAGATCTGTTATTCATAAGGTCATTATGGGTCTCAATTCAACAGCACCTAACAAAAACCACCAGTCAGCCAGGTAGCTGTCCTTCAGCCAGATTTCTTGGCACAACCTGGTGAACACATCCAGGGATGCATCTGTTTTTTTGAAAAATGACAATTGGAATTACATTAATCCCTGGGACTTTATTTTCCCCCCCAGCTCCTTCAGTTCCTTCAGTGGCGCTTGAACTGCCTCCTTTATTACCATTGGTTCTTGATCATATGCTACTTGCTGAAATGGTTCTGTGTCAGCCAGTTCTTTTTGGCACAGAGTCCTTATATTCCTTCCATCTTCTCTTCTCCCTCTCGTCTCTCCTTCCATCATTTTTTTTTACTGAACAATATTTTTTTATCTTTAAATAGATGATTGTTAATAGGTGCTTTAGCATAGCACCATCCGTGTTGAGGCTGGTACCATCTCATCAGTTCTCTTGGTGGCTTTGGACAGTCTGATTTCTTGTGATAGTTGCCATTTCTCAAAGAACCACTCCAAAACTAAAAAAGAATGTTGCAGTAGTATTGTTCCATGGGGCTTCCAAGGCTATAATCATATCTTTCTCCAAAAGTAGGTAATGTTGTTGCTGAGTACTGTGGAGTCAGAACCAACTCACAGGGGGTTTTCAGAGGCAGGAAATCACATGGGAGGATATTTTCCAAGTTCCTCCCCAGAGCAGCTGGTGGATTTGAATTTCATACTTTCTTTTTTAGCTGAACTTGGCTGCTGCATCTGTTTGGTTTGGAGTAGCTGTAGCCAGTAGATGGTCCATCTCTGGTGCATCAAAAAACATATGCCTCTGCTCCATTACCCAACCTGCCCTGCTCCCGAGGCAAAGCTTCTCCTCCTGCTCTCCCCTCCAGTATATCATGGTGGACCTCTCCTTCCATCTTTTAACACTTCCTGTATCATTCAAGATTTTGCCAGTAGCATCTTTTTCCCCCTTCCACCTTATTTTTCTTTTATATCAATTTGCATATAAAATTTGTATACATTGTATATAATGTATAGTGAATTTCACACACTTTCAACCAATCACTCATGTACATTGTGTTTTATAAAAGTAATCACCCTTGATCTAAGATTACTGTTACCCCATCTTTTCACGTCTCCATTGGATCTTTCCTAATTCCTTCAACCTCCCCTCAGCTCACTAAAGTCTGTAATCTGAATTATTTCCTTCCCTCCTCAGCTCTCCCTGCCACCTCTCTCCCCTTCCCTTTTTGGACTTTGATCCGCCTCTTACTAGTTTTCCTTCTGTTTTTACAATGATGGTCTTACGCAGTATTTGTCCTTATGACACTGAGTTCACTCAGCATAATAATGCTCTAGATTCTCCCATGTTTTAGAGTATTTTACAAAATCATTGCTCTTTAGTGTTTCATGGTATTCTATTATGTGAATGTACTATAATTTCTCAGTATTTTTGTTGATGGACATTTTGGACTATTTCCATTTTCTTGCTATTGTGAATAAGGCTGTTAAGAACATAAGTGTACAAATACCTGTTTGTGTCTCCATTCTCTTTTCCTTGGGATATATTCCCAGCAGTACAGTAGCTGGGCCACATGGGATTTCTATGTTTAGGGGTTCTTTTAGAAACGCTAAACTGCCTGCCAGAATGGTTGTACCATTTTACAGTCCCACCAGCAGTGCATGAGAGAGCTGATCTCTTCACATCCTCTCCAACATTTATTGCTTGCTGTCCTATTAAACTTTGCTACTGTAGCGAGATGGTCTCATTATGCTTTTTATTTGCATCTTTCTTATGTTGAGCATTTTGTCATATGTCTGTTGGCCATCCATCCATATATCTTCTTTATGAAAAGCCTTTCCATTTATTCTCCCCATTTTATAATCGGGTTATCAGCGTGTTCCATGTAGAGGCACTATAGTATTCTGTAAATTTTATAATGAGACCCTTGTCTGAGAAGGCTTTGCCAAATGTTTTCTCCCAGCCTGTAGGGATTTTTTCATCCCATTGGAAAAAGTTTTTTAATCATACAGGGACTTAATTTTTAGAAAGTCCCATTCATTTTGGCCTTTCCTGATTGTACATTTCTGATTATAATTACAAGCGTATTTATACCGTAGGCTACGCCTTCTAAGTTTGGTCCTCTTTAGTCTCGTAATCTTTATGATTTCGAGCTTTACCTCTAGGTCTCTGGTCTACCTACAGTTAATTTTCATATATAGAGTGAAATGTGGATCATACTTCCGTTTTCTGCATGTAGATGCCCAGTTTTGCCAGCACCATTTGTTCAAGAGTTGGTCATTTTCCCATATGATAGGTTTTATTCCCTTGTTGAATGCCAGTTGACCGTAGGTTAATGGGTTAATTTCTGAGTTCTCGATTCTGTACCTTTGGTCTTGTAGTCTTTTACCAGTACCATACTGTTTTGGTTATTACAGCTGTGTATTAGGGTCTGAGATCAGAGAGTACTATGCCTCCCACTTCATTTTTGTTTTTCAGGAGTGCTTTACTTGGGGATGTTGGGAGTGGGGAGGATCTGGTGTGAAGGGCAATGTATATGAACTTTGTAGGTAAAGTAAGCAGTGTAAGATTGAAAAAAAAACAAACCAGCCCTTTGCTATTTGAGGTCTCTTTCCTTTCTAAATAAGCTTGCCAATTGCCTCTTCCATCTCTTTTGAATAATGAGTTCATTATCTGTATGTGGATTACCTCAATGATATACATTTCTGTTGGCTGGATTGTCATTTTCACTGTGTTGAGTGTTTCCTATCCATGAACAGGGATTATTTTTACATATAGTTAGATCTCTTACTGTTTTTTTTTTGCAGTAGTCCTTGTAAAGGTGTGTGTGTGTGTGTGTGTGTGTGTGTGTGTGTTATCAAGTTGAATCCGACTGGCACAGTAGGAGATTGCCCCTCCTCCAGTTGAGCATGGGATGGGTTTGAACTGTATGCAGCACAGTTTGCACTATTGCAGCACAGCTTCTTGCCACTAAGCCACTAAAGCTCCCTCATAAAGGTCTTTCGTGTCTCTAATTAGGTTTATTCCCAAATATCTCAGTTTTTGTTTGTCTATTGTAAATGGTATTGCTTTCTTAGTTTCCTTTTCCATGTTTTCTTTGTTACTGTAGAGAAAATCCCACTGATATTGATCTTAAACCCATAGCATCTTTAAGTATTGCTATAAAATATTTCTTACATAAATAGAATTAATTGTCTATATGCTTACTTTGACTTTGATAACCTTTAGTCTAAATGCAGCTTTTTGTTGTTATTGTGTACCACTGAGTAGGAACTGATGGATAGCTGACCCTCCAGCAGGTCTTCAGAAGCACTAAAAGCATGGGAGGAGATTGCCCATCCTTCTTCTGCAGAGTCGCTGGCAGATTCGTACTACGGTCTTTCGAGATTGCAGTGCAGATTCTTACTGCTATGCCGTCAGAGCTCCCTGTGCAGCTTATTATATAATAAAACTATCAGGCAATACATCTTATCTAAGCACAGTTACGTGACATTTGCATTGTTTACAAAAAAAGCATTCATCTATACATTGGGATATGTTAGATCCCACCTAGTACTACATTTTCTTAAGTTGATAAATGAATAATAAGTTAAAAGCACTACATTAGAAGATAATTTCTAAATTGTTTTGAAAGATACAATTTCTCCCTTTGCTGTGATAGCACTAGGTGGAAAGCAAGATACGTGGGCTCTATTCCTGACTCTTCCACTAATTTGCAAAGTACTGTAATAATTACTGTTATGTACAATTAGATTTGCTATAATTCTCAGTGGTTTGGCAGACAGTCTGATTTTTTCCATGTTATAATACACTATAGTCATCTTCCACTTTGTGCGTGCTGCATAGTATTCCATTGTGTGAATGTACCACAATTTCTCTATCCATTGTGGTTGGACATTTGGGCTGTTTCCAGGTTCTTGCGATGGCGAATAATGCTGCTGTGAGCATTGGTGTACAAGTCTCCATTTGTGTCTCCATTCCAGTTTCCTTGGGGTATGTTCCTAGTAGTGGAATAGCTGGGTCATATGGACTTTCTGTGTGCAACTTTTTGAGGAAACACCAAACTGCCTTCCAGAGTAGTTGTATCACTTTACAATCCCACTCACAGTGCATGATTCCCATGAGACAGAAGCCAGGCATGCCTCCACTTTCCAACATTTTTCATCAGCTCTCCTTCCCATGCTACACTCTACTTCTTGGTTCAAAGATCTATTTCAATGTCAGCACAGAACTCAGAGGCCATTCTCACAGTTACGTAATTTATTAAGAAAAAGTGCACAATTCAAGGTTAAGATCAACAGGCTACCACTCAGGCTTAAGACCTGAAAGCACGTAGGCAGTTTTCCTTCAGTGCTATTCAGCTCTCAGCAATTGCTTCTTCCTGGTGCTGCTTTTTTCTGACTGTCTGAAAAAAATCCCCCAAATTCTGTGGTGTTGTCTGGTTAAATACACAAAATCTTTGTCATTTTCAAGACCTGACAGTCCCACTAGAGCATATACTTGGAATGCCACACTTCGTTTTCATAGTGTTTGGCAACTCACAATCTTTCTATAATCTATTGCCTAATCCCTTCAAAGTTAATAAAAAGTTAGAAGTTCAAACCCACCTGCTGTTCCAAGGAAACAAGAGAGGACAGTCTACTCTAAGATTTGCAACCTGAGGAAGCCTATGAGGCACAGCTATAAGTAGATCTATAAGGTCCTGTTGTGAAGAGAGATTGGTCCTTGGAGAGGGACATCATGCTTGGGAGGGGGGAGGGACGGCGCAGGAGGAAGGCCCTCTATGAGGTGGATTGATTCAGTGACTGGGATAATTGGAATGGGCGTGTCAGAGACAGTGTGATTGGCACAGGACAGAGCGGAGTTTAGGGCTGTTGTACATAGGGTCACTATGAGTCGCAAGCAACTCGACAGCACATAACAACAACAACATAAGGTCCTGTAAGGTTGCTATGAGTCAGAATTGAATCACTGGCAGTTGCCTTGGGATTTTTCATGGTCTAGGTTTATCAAATTGCATTGTTAATTAGCATTTTGGAATTTAAACTAGGCAAGTACTTTAGAAGTTGTCTTCTTACACAGAGTTGTACCTAGACCAAAGTTACATTGAGTGCAACACATCACATTGGTTTTAATGTAGTTTGGTCACATTAATTTGATTTTGTATCTTCTTCTTTTTTTTTTTTTTTTAGTTTAAACTCAACTTAGTTTATTGTCATTGAGTTAGAATCAACTTTTTGCTGATTCCCCATTTTTTTTCTTCTTAAGCTTTATTTTATTTATTTTTTTTAATTTAGGTTGTTTATTTTTCATTTCAATGAACATCTACAGAGATTTTGGGATTCCATTCATTCATTGTTGCACCTGATTTTGTATCTTAGTACACTCTTAGTGAAAGGTACAATTTTATTAAATTTTTATTTTAATTGTTATTTTGATGAAAGTTTACAGAAAATTTTTCTTTCATTCATTCTTTGTTACACATTTTCCTCCCTTCACCTCCCTTCCCTCTCCCCCAGTTCACATTAAAAAAAAAAAATTCATTAGTTCTTGTACCTCTTATTCTGGACTTATCTTACATATATTGCCTAATCAGAAGAATCAATGCCTTTGAATTGTGGTGCTGGAGAAGAGTCTTGAATATATCATGGACCACCAAGAGAGCAAACATGTCTGTCTAAGAGAGGGTGAAACCAAGTTTTTCCTTGGAATCAAAGATTTTGAAACTCCTTCTCACATACTTTGGGCACATGGCCAGGAGAGACCAGTCTTTGGAGAAGGACATCATGCTCAGAATGGTGGAGGGACAGCATAGGAGAGGAAGATCCCAGATGAGATAGACTGATATAGTAGTAACTGAGGCAATGGGGGTAGGTGTGCTGGAGTCAGTAAGACAGGCTCAGGACAGGGCAAGCTTCAGAGCTGTTGTACATAAGGTCACTATGAGTCACAGGTGACTTGACGGCACATAGCAATATTCCTTTTAAACAGTTCACTCACTCATCTGTTCCAATACAAGGTTCATTATCCACTATTTTCCTATTCTCCCAGCCCCCCCATATCAGTCCTGCTTCAACAGTGGTGTTGTGCAGTATTTGTCCTTTTGTGACAGAGACATTTCTTTATTTATTAATTTTAATGAAAGTTTACAGAGACTTAGGGTTTCCAGTTATTCATTGTTGCACTTTTCTCCCTGCCCACCCTTTCCCCCCAATTCACTTTTCTCCTTGATGAGTAAAAGAAAAACTCTTTCATTGCTGTGCTCTCCCTCCCCCCAAGTCCACTGCACTGTACAGCCTTCATTCTTGACTCCTGTCATGACAATAATACCTAATCATACCTAAACAGTTCTCTCCCTTATCTGTTGCAATACAGTATATATCATTCTTCCCCTTCTTTGTCTTCCCTAAACCCCAGTGTCAGTCCTATTTTACAATAATGGCCTTATGCAATATTTGTCCTTTTTTGACTGAGATATTTCACTCATGACTGAAACATTTCACTCAGTATTATGTCCTCCAGGGTCATTCATGTTATGTTTTACAAGTTCATTATTTTTCAGTACTGCATAGTATTCCATTGTGTGAATATACCATAGTTTTTTTATACACTTGTTTGGGGGTTTTGTTTGTTTGTTTGTTAGTTTTAAAGGGAAAGTGCGAACACAGTCCCATACTACCACAAACTATACAGTCAAATTTCCCACATTTGGGGAAATCACAGGGGTAAGCCCATCCGGAGTACAATGGAGAAGCCTCGCCCTGGGAAAACCACCTTCGTGATCATGGTAGCTCCCCTGCCAGGTAAGTATCCCAGTCATTTGGTGATAGGCATTTTGGTTGTTTCCTTCTTTCTCATGTTGTGAATAACGCAGCAATAAATATGGATGTGCATACATCTGTTTGGATGACGGTTCTGGTTTCTTGAGGGTATATTCCCAGTAGTGCAGTTACTGGGTCAAATAATATTTTATCTCAAACTTTTTTAGAAAGCACCATACCATCTTCCATAGTTGTTGAACCATTCTACATTCCCACAAGCAGTGAATAAGGAACATTTTCCAGAATAGATCATAGTTCAGGTCCCAAAGCAAGCATCAATAAATTTAAAAACAGAAGTAATACAAAGCATTTTCTCAGACCACAATTCTACAAAATTAGAAATCAATTACAAGAGGATACAGGAGAAAAAAAAACTTAAACATTTGGAAGCTGAACAATACCCTTCTTGAACATGGGTTGATAAAAGAAGAAATAAAAAAGAAAGGTACAGTTTTAGATAAAGTGTTAACAAATTAAGGTATTAAGAGTTAACTCTTTCACATTTTATGAATACATAAAGCCAGTAAGAAGTATGTGCTGATAATATATTTTAATAATATATTAAACTGTTTCATTGTTACCACTATGTCCATAGCCAAATTATCAAACTCTCCCTAGAGTTGTCTTCTAATTGACTAGCCTAAATACACTTTAATACATTACTGCACTAAGTATTGTTTTCAAAGTTACTATAGCTGATACTGTAATATGCATTTACTAAGTCTTTTCCATTGTGTTTTAATCTTGGGATTTTTTTTTCTAGTGAACCTTTCTCCAAGAATACTGGACTGATAAAAATCCAAAGAAGCTGCCTGAGTGGTAAATTGCACAAAATTCCTAATTGAATCAGAAGATGTAGAAAAAGAAAAATTGTTTTCTGTTATCAATGACAATACTATCCTTAACTATTTAAAAACCACATATAAAGGTTTATTAGACATCACTGAATAGTAAAGGCAAATGTTTACTTAATAGCTACTCTGCTTTTTCTAAAGCCTTGTCATTTTCTAAAGCCTTCACGTTTAAATGAGACCTCTTTTTCATACCATTTCTAAAATGAGAGCAATTTCTAAATTGCTTTTTCAGTATCTTTTGCTATATCTTAAGAACTGCAAAAGAAGAATATATAAAAATCTCAAAGTCAATTTGTACAAAGCAAAAGGAATACACAAATAAGAAATGTCACAACTGGACAAACCAGACATTGGTTCATCTATCTCTGATAATAACTCCCTCAGAACATCCCAAAGGTACACTAATCCAGAACTCAGACAAGCTCAATCTGGACAGGATGTGCAATAATTCTTGAGCTAACCTGCAGAAGAAAAGGGGTTGGGTTCCACCAGCCGTGTCACCAGTTGCTGTGAAGTCAATTCCAACTCATGACAACCTCATGTGTATCAGAGTAGAATAGTACCTCATGGAATTTTTAATGGCTGATTATTTGGGAAGAAGCACATCACCAGTCTCTCTTCTGAAAAACCTCTAAGTGGACTTGAATCACCAACCTTTTGGTTAAGACTTGAACACAGTTAACTGTTTTTATTACTCAAGGACTCTGTTGCTGCTGTTGTGATGTGCTGTCAAGTCGTCTGGCTCATAGCAATCCTATGTACATCAGCTCTGATGCCTGCCCTATCCTGTGACTCTGAGAGACTCTAAAGGATGAAATAGAACTTCCCCATCAGCACTGTTCAAGAGTTACCAACCCCCCATTGCCCTACTTACTGTATCACACCTACCCCCACTGCCCTAGTTGCTATCAATCTGTCTCATCCAGTTTCAAAAGCTGTAAATTTTTGTAGAAGCGGACTACCTCATCTTTCTCTCACAGAACAGCTGTTTGGTTTGAACTGAGTTAGAGGCAGCTGTTTTTATTTTTTTTTTTTAAAGGATTAGATTCTCTTACACAAAGAACTCATAAATTCAACTTTTTTTCTTTCCATAAGTGCTTTTTGGTTTACCTACTCCCTGCTTGAAATTTCCCACCTACATCCAGCCACTTTCAAGCCTAGTCATCATGTTCCTTTTTAGTTTGCTAATGTCTGTTTCATGGAGAAATCATGTTACAGTGGTTAAAACATTTGACTGCTAACCAAAATGCCATGGGTTCGAGCCCATCAGACCTTCAACAGGAAAAGATGCAGAAGTCCGCCTCGTCAAGGATTTACAACCTTGAAATGCCTACAGGACAGGTCTACTCAATGGTGTATTGAGTTTGAATCTACTTGATAGCAGTGGGTTGGGGCTGAGTTTGGTTTTAATAATTGTTTCTAGTGTTAAATACAGACCTCTGATAGCTTAGTGATAAGGAGCTACACTGCCAACCCAAAGGAACATTATTCAAATCCACCAGTTTAAGGATGAGCAGTCTTCTGCTGTGTGATTCACTGCCTCTGAAAGCTGGTGAAGGGTCAGCTATGAGCTATGACTCAATGGTACAAAAAACCCAACAGTATTGAATAGAAGAGCTTAGGCCAGACACTATGATTTGTTCGAGGCTTTGCACTCACCCAGAAATAATCCCAAACTCCACCTCATTTCTAGAACTAATGTGATCAACAATGAAGAGCACATTGTTTTCTAAAACGCTAACTTCAAATAATCTAGAATATTATTTTTCAATTTTTAACATTAGTAATCCATCTGAACTCTCTTCTACCTAGTTTAAAAAAAAATGAGGGTAACGTGCTTTATGATGATATCCATTCATTCAACACTTAAATATAAAAGACATTTGAAACTATAACTTGGGATTTTCTCTGCTGCTACCCTCTCAAAAGTGGACCATTCATGACAAGTCTGAATGTTTGCTTTGGTTACCAATGTCTGCAGAAACATATGGTCAGATCATATGGTTCTAATAATGCTCCCTTTAGTCCTTTGCAGCTTTGACCAATTTCAATATTTTTTCTGGAATTGAAAATTCTTTCTTGTGGGAATGTACTCATTTATAAAAAAGAAAAAAGTTTGTGGTTGTTAAGAATTTTTGGCTTAGTGCAATATGGAGGATTGTAAGAAGATTTTTGTTTTTGTTTTTTATAAGTACAACTTTACAGAGATTAATAGCCATATGCTACACAAATTCTTAACATTTTTAACTGTATACTCTTGATGTTGAAGTAGGAAATCATGTTGTTAGTTTTTTCTTGAAACACTTCAGTCAGTGTCTCTTCATTCTGAGTTTCCTCTCCTGCTTGTGTTTGATTGACAATGATTTCCAGTATAAACATGATTCAACCCCAATGGGAATTAGGGAGTTTCTTGATTGTCTTGAGGTTCTTGATTGTCTTCCTTCTGCCATAACATAGCACCTCTCTTATAGCACTATTAGTTCCTACAGAATGTGATGGTGCTGTGTTTTGTTTTGTTTTTGAGGACAGCCATTTCTGACCTTTATACATTTCACAAAGGGGAACCGTCCCCATCAACACTATCAATAATAAAAAACCCAATTTCCATTATGTCAGACATATCCCCCATGCTCCCATATCTCTTTCTGTTACTCTCAAAGCCCATCTTACCACTTAGCTGGGTCCAAAATATGATTCAATAGCTCATGGACTACACAGAACTATGCTAGGGAAGTCAAAAGATTATAATCCAAGTTAGTAGCAGAATACAGTCAAGACAGTTGCTGAAATATACATGCAGGCACCTCAGTCTTGACTCTCACAGCATTAGGTCAATGTTACAAAGTTCTCAGTCCTGCCATTTTTGGCTCCCACCCCTAGTTGTCCAATCAACTTGAGCAAAGACTCTTAGCTCTGCCTTCAATGGTGCAGCAATTTCAAGATGGTGCTCCACCTCATGTTCACTGCTGTGTCTGCTATGGCTGTTGGTCCTTTAGGTCCTCTTGCTTGTTATTTCCCTAATGATTTTTCCTAAGATTTTTCTTCTTTGCTGGCAGGGAAGGTTTCTCATTCTGCTGATGGGTTGCTCAGTTTAGTGGCAAGATAGCCAATGCTCTCGTGGATTATTAGATAGCCAATCCCTTGTGGACATGCTAACATGCCCTACTCTCATATTCCTGCCCATCTACATGGCAAAGTCAAACAACAGCTAGGAAAACCATAAAAAAAGATAAAGTTCACTCACAGATACCCCATAAGTAAAAGTCAGAGGTCCTAGCTTGCATTTATCTTGGAAAATCTTGATCACAAGATAATCTTAACTAATAGCAGACACTTTAGACTTTCCATCAATTACTTAATGCCATCCACTTTCTCAGCCTTGGAAATTCTGTCAGATTTGTTAGTTTCCTTCATTCACAGATGAAGAAACAAAAGCATACCTTTTGAGAAGTTTGTCTAAGGTCATGCAAGTGGTTAACTGGCAGCCCCAGGATTTGACTCCATCGTGTTTTTGTCTACCCTCTTCTTTTTTTTTTAATATCTTTTTTATTAATTTTAATTAAAGTTTACAGAGATTTGGATTTCCATTCACTCATTGTTTCACTTTTCTCCCTGTCCACCCCTGCCCCCTCAGTACACTCTTGTCTTTGAAAAGTAAAAGTTCCCCCATTGTTTTACGGTTCTGTTTTAGGTACTACTGAATCAACTCTAACTTACAGTGACCCCATACACAATGGATCTTGCCCAATCGTGTGTCATCCTCACAATCTTTGCTGTGTTTAAGCCTACAAATCACCTTAAATCATTCCACAACCAGAGCTCTCATTTCCTTCACAGAAAACTTGGATTTTACTTAATATATACAAAAGCGAGCCACAACATAATTATGGTTGTCCTTGCATATTTGAGATGTTGATCTTTTTAAAGATTGATAAACTGAAGAAATATTTTGTCTTGGAGCCAACTGTAGCAGTGATACCTATTAAATAAATGATAGTATTTTCACAGACATACTACATTACAGATGCTTTGGCAAAATTGCTTTGTTATTTCTATATCCTGAGGGAATATTTGCAATTTAAAAAAGTTCTTTTAAAATAGCTTTCTCTTAGAAATAACACAAAATTTCAGACTCTGACCACATACTTTCTATTTTAGCTTCTGTTATGGGAAAGAGTAAATTTTCCTGTATTTTATATGATAAGCAAGGTTCTGTTTTTAAAGTAACATGTTAAAGTAGATTTTTGCAAGATAATATTTCACATTTTATTAATGGAGATAGATTTTCTCATTCTACATATGTTAATAGCATTATCTACAATGCATTCTTTTCAGGAACAAGAAATTCCCTTTTTCTCTTGAAAAGAAAAATGGATTCTTTGGAAAGAGGGTATCAAAGGAACCTGAACATGAGCTTTCAGTTTGGGTATTTAAAACCCAGCCTATCTGGAGACAGAAGAACCCAGTGGAAACATCCACCTGGCTACGTGTACATCAGGAGGCCCTAGCTGCATCATTTGTACTTCGGCAATGCTGAACAATATTAATTTGGCTTCTTGAGTCAGTTACAGGTGCCAAACCCATATTTCTGTGTTTTTGTCCAACAGTGATGAGCCCATGTATGTTAAGTTAGTAGAGGCCCTTTGTACTGAATACCAAATCAACAAGAAAGTAGGACAGTGGTTGTTATTGTTGCTAGGTTCCATCAAGTCAACTACTCATAGTGATACTGTAATCATAGGGCTTTGCAAAATGGACAGAGAGGCAAAACCTTCAGATAAGTGGTTAATATTAGATCAAGGATGTTATCAGGGAATGTTTCCAATGTAAGAAATAAAACTATTTTGTTTTAAAAAATAAACCAAACTAGCCTATCATTTTTTAACTTTATCCTAAGCTATCTGAAGGTTTGTTTCCTCTTCCATAAAATGGAAAATAATATACCACAGGGTTTTATTTTCTACATTAGAGTAAATTTTCTGTATGAGACTCAAGATTCCAATGTTAATCATTTCCTTTTCCCCCTGTCATATATGTTAAAAAGCTAATGTTTGTAAAAAAACATATATTCCTAATATCCAAACTACTTTCTAGGAGATCTTTACAGGTGAAGTTGAGATGCTGCATCTGGTAGCTACAGAAAACAAAAAGATTTTTGGCGTTTGTTTTTATGCATGGAGACAGTTTGATTTATAAATGTTGTTTAATATGAAAGACTATTCTTTAACCAACTACTTCCAATGTACAAATTGTACCAACAAATTATATCTGTTCCCATGTCCTTTAATTGGGGCTGAAACAACTGATCCCAGATAATTGTTGAATCATGGGTGAGTGTATACAATTTGTTCCTGAAATTTAATATGATGCTACATATGAATGTTTGTTATTACACCTATTTGTTATTGAATGATATATTAAGTAATGCTTTGCTGTAGACACATAATAATATCCATTGATTTATTGATAAACAAAAATAGAGTATGACTTACTATTAAAGGTAAAATATTCCTGGATATAATACTTTAATAATTTGGCATTAAGCATTAAATATCAAAACCAAATTAAAAAGGCATATATAAAGAATGGTAGCTACGTTGAAAAATATGGCGTGTTAAGCTTCTACATTATAGTGAAATTCTACTTTAAAAACTTGCATTGATAAAGTAATCCTGTTTTGTCTCCTCACGTGGTTGTTAATCTGCTCATCTAAGTCTAATCAGATTGAATGTATATTGAAGACAAAGTCATAACCCAAAGATTAGCCTTGTAAAATAAGGATCGGATTTCCAACCCAACGTTAACTACTATCACATATCCCTATTTATTCCAAGCATATTCAGTGTTATAATAGTAAATAGTAAATAAACCACTTGGTTATAAATACTGTTTCATCAGAGAATGATAGTCTTTTCAGCAAATATGTTTCTGAATAAGAATGACTATTCTTTTAAAGTACTAGTAATTACAATTTGTAGTATCACCTTTTAAAAATATTGTTCTTATTTGGATGAAAGTTTCAAATCATATGGATTTTCAGTCATACATATTTTGTTTCTAGCATTAATGATCATTTAAAATAAGTACAAATATAGATGAATGCATTTTAAAATATCAAATCTCACATAACTAAATGTTGTATTTGCTATGTACCATGGTGTCAAAACCAACTCAGAATTGATCCTCCAGTGGGTTTTCGGAGGCAGTAAATTACACGTAGAAGATGGCTCATCTTCCTCTAGTGAGCAGCTGGTGGATTCAATCTGCCCATCTTTGGTTTGACATCAAAACTCGGGTGGCCTAGTGGCAAGAAACTGTGCTGCAATCCCAAAGGCACGTGGTTCAAATCCACCAGATGCTCCTCTGAAGAAGGAGAGTCAATCTCCTCCTGTGCCAGTCAGATCTGATTCAACTACTCTTTATCACTAACCCACCAGAGTTCCCTCGTAACTAAATATTTTTTGTTATTAGGGGCCATTGAGTCGCTACAACTCACAGAAACTCTGAACAGCATATATTGATCTTGTGCTGTCCTCACAATCTCTGATATACTCAAACCCATTGTTGCAGTCACTGTGTCAATCTGACTTGCTGCTGGGCTTCATGTCTTCCTCTGACCCTTCTCCTCTCCCGGCATGATACTTCTTCCAATGACTGGCCCCTCCTGACAACAAACCCAAAGTATGTAGAATGATGTTTCACCATCCTTGCCTCCAAGGAATACCTTGGTTTAAAAAAATTTTTTTTCATATAATGTGTAATGTTAAGAATGTGAATTGGTTGGAGTGTGTTTTGTTGGATATAAAATTCTACTTCTACCTGTTTACTAGATCCATGTCTTTAAACGAGATGCTTATCTTCTTTACTTTGGCTTATTTTGTGCAAGAAAGGGGAAATAGTAACATATAACTTAGAAAATTGCTATCAGCCTTAAATGAATTTATTCATGTAAACTACTTAGAATAGTCCCTGGCTTGAGGTAGAGCTAAGTAAGTATTTACTAGTAACAATATTAATTTTAATAATTATGTATTGTTATGAATATTAATGTTTATTAAAATTAATCCTTTGGTTATAAAATAGCACACTAACATTCTTTCTCCCAACATTAATAATGTAGAGTTTGAAAAAGTTTCCCATTTAATATATAAAATGTCTGATAATAATGACATAAGAACAAATTACACTAGAATATTCCTGTTTTAGCATCATGGAATAGTATCATAGTATCATAGTCCCTTAGAAACAAGAAATGCTGTGGAAACAAGTACTGCTGTGGATTTTACAAGGTGAGTTTCAATCCACACTCAGAGGAAATGCCATTTATAAGTATTCAGTTAATTGACCTCTCACAGGAAGAGCACAGTTAAGTCCTATTCCTTTATGGGCTGATGAATTATAAGTTACAATTAATATTTCTCTGTGGGGGAAAAATAGAGCTTGTTTTTCTTCCAAGGAAGGTAAAATTGGTAGTATGAGGACATTGAATAGTTTGGCAGAGTTGTATATTTTAGTTTTTAAAATTTACTCTTCCCAATTGGAAATGCAATAAAGATTTTGTTCCATTGACTTGTCTGATAAGAATTTTAGACAAGAAGGTTTGGTCCTTGATAAAAGCTTCAAGCATAAATATATTTTGGTGAGGATCTTTGGAAATTAGCTTTCAAACATGACTTTATATTTTTATAGTTACACCATATCATCTATATTACACTCTTATATTAGTGATTTATAAAATAACACCACAGTTTATTATGTTTGTTAACTGGACATAATTATAATCTACTTAGCTCATCAAAATAATGCTATTTTAAAACTTACTTTTGTGTAATGATTCTTTTAAAATACTAACAATTTATAGAAATATGAAAACAAGAGAGCTCTGCACTGCGATCCCGAAAGCGTGGTTCGAATCCACCAGATGCTCAGCTGTAGGGGGTGGGGGGCAATCTCCTTCTGTGCCAGTCGGATGTGATTTGATGGTACCCAACAAGAAAACAAAACAGAAATGTGAGAGCAAATTGTTGGGTTTGTCAAGTTGGAACCAACTCACAGCTGAACCTCCATAGATATTCAAGAAGCTATTCATCACACGAGAGAAGGTTATTATCCATTCTTCTCCCACAGGAGTAGCTGGTGGGTTTGAACCGCTTCTCTTTGAATTGCCAGCACAACTCCTTACCACTATTTCTATATTATCTCAGGAATAATTTCTATTTAGCTCACCAGAGATCTGAGGAAATATTCTTAATTAGACCTAATGGATTTGGGGTTTTTTTGTACACAAAGATTTTAAATAAATTCTTATAAATATGTTCAAAGAATTAAAGAAAACTCTTAAAATAATTTAAGGAAAATATGGCATATACCTCATGAAATTTGAATATACCAATAAAGATATAGAAATTCTAAAAAAAAGAGAAACAAAAGTCCCAGAGTTGAAAAGTAGAATAATTGATTTGAGAAATTAATTTTAGGAGCTTCTTAACAGATTTGCTTTGGCAGAAGAAAAACAAAAATTGAACTTTGGATTATCCACTAAGAAAAACAAAGGAAAAATAATTAATGAAATAAGCACAATCTCAAAGACTTGTTGAATACCATTAAGCATATCCATATATGTGTCATAATAATAGTACTCCCAGAAAGAAATGGAAATGAGCAGGAAAAAATAAAGACATTTGAAAATGGATAGTGGTAATAGTCTAACAACATGATAAACATTGCTAATATTTTTAAATTGTATATGTAATCAATATTCGAAAGGTAAATGATAGAAGGAAAATTGACGCCTTTGAGCTGTGGTGCTACAGAAGAATATTGACTATACCAGGGCCAGGTGAACAAACAGGTTTGTTCTGGAGAAGGTTAAACCAGGCTGCTCCTTGGAGAAAAGGATGCTGAAGCTTCATCTGACATACTCTGGACATGTTGCAAGGAGGGACCAATCCTAAGGAGAGGGACATCATGCTTGGGAGGGTCCAGCGACAGTGCAGAAAAGGAAGACCCTCTATGAGATGGATTGATTCAGTGACTGGGGTAAAGGGCGTAGGTGCGTCAGAGACAATAAGATTGGCACAGGATAGAGCAGGGTTTAGGACTATTGTCCATAGGGTCACTATGAGTTGCAGGTTACTTGACGGAATATAACAACAACAACAAATGATTTGTTACGTATGTATTTTACCAAATTTTAAAAAAGGAAAATAATGACTAAAACCTTCTTAAATTGATGAAAATATTGCTGTGCTGTGTATATCCAAGGAACTTAATAACTCCAACTAAGACAAACTCAAAGATATCGACTCCTTGACATACCATAATCCAAATCTAAATTAAAGTTAAATAGAAAATGTCCAAAGTAGAAGAATAAAAACCCATTTTTATATATAAATTCTCCTAAATAATATTTATAATAGATTTCTTATTAAAATAATGGAAAAAGACCAAAAGTCAGTGGGATGATGCCTTCAAACTTTAAAGAAAAGGCTACTGACCAAGAATTTTACATGCAGATAAATTTTAATTCAAATATGGGAGATACATGTAGATGACATGATTTCTTATGTAGGAATATGCGAGGAATTTACAAAACGAATTTACAAAACACACACACACAAAGCCTAAAACTAATAAGTGCAGTCAGCAAGGTTTCTGGATATAAAACAAGCAGTTGTATATCTAGATGTTAGCAATGACCTTATAGGCAACAACATTTAAAATGCAGTATCATTTACAGTATGTTTTAAAAGTACTTAGATGTAAATCTAACAAAACATGTATAGGACTTACATGCTGAAAACTGCAGAACACTGATGAAACTTGTAAAAAGAAATCTAAAATAAATGGAGAGGTATACCATGTCTATATATTTAACATTCAAAATGTCTGTTTTCTTCAAATTTATATAGAGTTTTTATGAAACTTGTTAAAATTACTGCAAGATTTTTAATTTTTTTAAATTTTATTAGTTTTAATGAACATTTACAGAGATTTTGGGTTTTCATTCATTCATTGCTGCACTGTTGATTTTTAAAATTATGGAGTAATAGTAAACCATTCTAAAATTTCTGTAGAAATACTAAATAGAATAGCTAAAACAATTTTGAAAAAGAAGAATAAAATAAGAAGAATATACCTAAAGAATTTCTTCTTATAGACCTATAATAATAAAAAACCCTGATACTGGTGTAAGAATAGGCAAAGATCAATGAAGCAGAATAAAGAATGCATAAATGTACTCATAAATATGTATAACTCATTTTTAACAAAAGTGAAAAATATTTTCAGTGGAGAAAGAGAATTCTTTTACTTGAATGGTGCTAGAGCATCATAAGGTTGCTCCTTAGAGGCAAGGACTTTGAAGCTCTGTCTCACATTCTGTAGGCACGCCTCCAGGTGGTACCAGTTCTTGGAAAAGGAAACCATTCTTGGAAGAGTGGAAGGACAGTACAAGAGAGAAGGACCCTGGATAAGATGGACTGACACAGCAACTGGGGTTATGGAGGGAGGAGTGTCAGAGTCAGTGAGATGAGCTCAGAAGAGGGAAGGGCTCAGAACCATTTTGCACAGAGTCGTTTGGAGATGTAGGTAACTAGACAGCACATAACAACATCCAAAAACAAGAGCATCATAAACAAAAAAAGAAAGAAAAATCCTCAAACAGTATATAAAAGCACAAAGTAAATCTAGAGGTTAAGTATAAAACATAAAAATGTTATGTTTTAAAAAGTCCAGTAAATTTAACATTTGGTAATCTGACAGGTTATTTCAACTAATTTCTCTCAATTATGGGCCACTTTTTACTGTAACTTTAAACATGCCTAGTTTTTATTGTTTATATCTAGTTTAAGTAATCCTGGTAGTGTATTGCTAACATATCAGGCTACCAACCAAAAGGTTGGTCGTTCAAATCTACCAGTTACTCTATGGAAGAAAGATGGGCACTCTCCTCCTGTAAACCCAATGAAGTTGGTGGAGAGTCAGAATCCACTCAGTAACAGTGGATTTTTTGTGGAGTTTTTCCTTGTATATGGAATATTGTAAATGATATAATGTAGAGACTCTGGATTTTTGTGTTTTTCTTCTGAAGAATTTTTAATATGGTTCTTTTTTTCTCTGGAAGGCAGTTAAATTGCTAGAGGATACTTTTATAAAGGTTGATTTTCAACTTTATTAAAGCAAGTTTATTGAACTTTTCATTCTCTGATGTGGTCCTTGCTTGAAAACTATAGTCCTTCTGGTCAAGAAATTCCAAATATTACTCTTAGAGGTATTTGAATTCTGTCCTAATGTTGTAGTCCTGCCATAAAACCATAAAGTGAGTTGCTGTAAAGAATATAAATTTATTTCCTCACAGTTCTGAATGTTGAAAATCTGAATCAGGTCTCAGTTGTATTATTCCTTCTCTAAGACTCTTTTCTAGATTCTGGTGCCTATCAGCAAGCCTTAGCATTCCTTTGCTGCCTGTAGGTGCATCTGCCACTATCATAACATGGTGTCTCTCTTCCTGTGTATTATTTCCTTTTTATAACACATTATTCAAAAGGAATTATGATTGTCAGTAATTACTGTAATTAGGTATGGTCACACATAGAAAATCAATGAACTACAGCTGTACTGCTAAAGGTCATCCAAAGACATATTGACCAGGGAACTGCCAGAAATTCAAGAAGGATTTAGAAGCGGCCATGGTAACAGGAATATAATTGTGGATAGCAGATGGATCCTGGCTGAGATCAGAGAATAGCAGAAAAATGTCTATTTTGTTTTATTGACTATACAAAGGCATTTGACTGTGTGGATCATAACAAATTATGGCTACCGTTGCAAAGAATGAGATCCCAGAACACTTAATTGTGCTCATGCAGAATTGGTCTATACCTATACCAAGAAGCTGTTGTTCAAACAGAGCACAAATTCTACATGATATAAAATTAAGAAAAGCATGTGCCATGGTTGCATCCTTTCTCCAGATCTATTCAATCTGTATGCTGAGCAAATTATTTGAGAAGCTGACATCTATGAAGAAGAATGTGGCATCAGGATTGGAAGAAGACTCTTGTATCCTTCGGTATGCAGATGACACAGTCTTCCTTGCTAAAAAGGAAAAAGAACTGAAATACTGCAGAAGATCAAACACTACAACTGTCAATATGGATTGCATTGCAACATCAAAACAACAAAAATTTTCACCACTAGACTGATAGGCCATATCATGATAGAAGTAGAAAAGATTGAAACTGTCAATAACTTCAGTTTACTTCAATCCACAATCAATACACTTGGTACTAACAGTCAGAAGATCAGGAGGAGCATTGCTCTGGAAAAGTCTGCAGTGAAGGACCTCTCCAAATTATGACAAGTAATGATATTAGTTGGAGTTGGTGCACCTGATTCCAGCCATGGCCTTTTCAATCATTTGCTATGGTGCTGCTAGCTGGACAATGAATAAGGATGACAGAAGAATTGATGCCTTTGAGGTGTGATATTAGGGGAGAGTACTGAATATCCCATGGACTACTAAAAGAACAAACACTGAAGTTTTGGAGAAGGTTAAGATAGAATGCCTCTGGAGGCAGGGATGGTGAAATTTCATCTTGCATACTTTGGACATGTTTCTAAAAGAGGCTATTCCTTGGAGAAGGACATCGTACTTGGAAAGGTGGAGGAACGGCAAAGGAGAGGAAGACCTTCAACCAGGTGGATTATCATAGTGACTGCAGGCTTGAGTGTGTCAGAGATTGTAAGGATGTCACAGGATAGGACAGAGTTCAGATCTTTCTCATAGGGTCACTATGAGTTGTACTCTATGGCACCTAACAACAACTACTACTACTATTACTACACTAAAAAAAAAATCACTGAAGGATATCACAAATATTATGTTGAAAGAGAGGAAAAAACACGCAAAAGAGTGAGTTACATGTACACCCATGTTTACTGCTACATTGTTCACAATAGCAAAGGGATGGAAACAACCCAAGTGCCCATCAACAAATGAATGGATAGAGAAGCTGTTGTATATTCATACAGTGGAATACTATGCAGCATTGAACAATAAGGAACTCATGAAATATACAAAATGGGTGACCCTGGAGTGAAATTTCTCAGTCACAAAAGGACAAATACTGCATAATGCCACTGTTGTAAAACAGGACTGACATCAGTATTGGGGGGAAACTATGAAAAGGGGATAAATAATGTACATTGCATGGAAACAGATGAGGGAAAGAACTGCTTAAAAGGAACATGCGATTAGGTATTGTTTGTATGATAACAGTCCAGAATAAGCACTGCATGGTAATGAAAGATTTTTTTTTTCAAAGAGAAAAGCGATCTGGGGAGGGCAGGGAGGAAAATGTGCAACAGTGATTAAATGGAAATCCAAGTTCTCTATAAACTTTAAAATCTCAATATTAAAAAGAGAATTGTGAAACACTAAATTGTGAGACACTAATTGTACTAATTTTCTAGATAAAATTTGGAAATTCTAAATAAACAATCTAAAAGGGAAAAAAACTCAAAAGGATGAGTTACTGTATATTTTAACTTGTGTAACATTTCAAAAAAGTAAATTTACCATTTGATGTCAGGTCAATGTGTAGATAGGGAGGAATCTAATGATTAAAAAGGGATGGAGGATGCAGTTTCTTGAAGTGTTGTTTCTTGATCTGGATATTGGTTAATAGGTGTTCCCACTTTATGAAATTCCATTGAACTTCATTTGTTGTTTCTGTATTTTCCATATGCATATTTTAATAGAAAGTTTTAAAAAGACAATTTTTTATATCCTCATTTAACCTCTCCTATAGACAAACAGTCATTATTTGAAGAAGCAAGATTTGAGGAATCAAATCTCATTGAATGAAAGGTTTTTGGCAATATGGATATCATATTTAAGTCCTTAGTAGAAAAAATTAATGAAGTTTGCTAAGTCTCTTCTGGCATAACTTTATTTTGCTCTCGGTGTTTGATCAAACCAAAGTAATAGAAAAATGTCCTTAAAATAGGAAACACATTTAACTCATAAAAAGTTTAGTCTACTGTTTTCATAACTGATGAGCTGGATCAGCTATGGAAAAGGTGACCTTCGAGTAACAGAGATTTCATGTTTTTAAAGAGACAACCCATATTAACACATTTGATGCATTTTTATCTTAATGCGCCTTTCTGGAATACCGGTCTGACCTCAATCTGAACAAAGCCTTAGTTGATAATGTTTGCAGGAGGTAGCTTGGTCTTTTTTTCAGCCTGTATGTTTGTTTTTGAATGTTAATCAGATTCATTATTAAAGATTTCATCTGCCGCATAAATGCATAATTGGCTCTGTCTGAGTGGCCACCTTTTGTCTTGAGCAGATTGCTAAAACTGCATTAAGCATCATTAGACCAAAATGATGACCTTATTAATTTGTCCTTTACTTGTTTTCCAGCAGATTGGGCCTCATTAGTATGCAAACACACTATAAAGAACGGTCTTAGAAAAAGCTCATTATGAATTTCTCTTCATAACAGACTTTAATGCCAAAGGATGCAGGAAGCAATTGCTAATTGTGTTTGTTAAACTGTTTCCTTTTGTGTGTGGTAGAGCACCTTTCAGAAGCCATGAGTTGAAAATAGTACAAAGTGAAAAATCTGTAAGTTGAGCACTGCTCTTCCACTGCTGTTTATTGTGCACTTTTATTGCTGAATTTACTAAAGTGGAAAAAAACTAAGTATATGATTTTTAAAGTGCATGTTAGTTTTTTTTTAAAATCGGTTTTTGTACAATCATTCATATGCATTATGTTTCATTCATGTACATTGTTTTACACATTCATATATATTATGTTTTATATATTTACTATTTATCAATATCTTTCAAAATTAATCAACAAAATAGAAATAAACAGAAACTTATTTTGAAACATAGGAATTTTTAAC
>NW_006400007.1:1964050-1975602 GCF_000299155.1 Elephantulus edwardii
GTGAGTTTGGTGGAAATGAAACTCTTGAAATTGGCTGTCATCTGTGATCTGGCAATTTCATCATAATTGGTTTAAGCAGGATGTGCTGCGTACTGATCTCCAGAACATCTTTGGTAATCTGTCTGGTCCAGGAGCTGAGACTTGGCCACAAATGAATTTTTTGCAGCCTTAGAAATGAAATCCTCATCTATTAATGGTTCTGTTGGACTTAGCTTTATAATCTGGTTTACAAGTTTTGAGTAGACAGATTTAGGTGGATATCCTTCATATTTCCTGCTTAGTGTATTTGAGGGAAGGAGGTTTATGATTTTATATTTTATCAAGTAACTGAATACTCTTAGATTCATACCTTGTAAATTACATTAGGGATGAATTATGGTCAAGCATTGCATAAAGAAAGTGTTTACTATGGCTACAAGAACTATTTCTATCATATCTGTTGAAAAGATAAAATATTTACTCTTTAATGGACATACTCAGATTTTATATGAACCAGATTTTTCTACAGCACTGTGAAACAGAACTGGCTTACAGAACAGGTAAGTCTTAGGCTAAATGAGTTTAATTACTAAAGTCCCTACAGAATTCATTGTGAGATGGTGTATACTATTAAATTCAAAGACACACCATCTATTTGCAAAAAAATAGTGAATATTAGCTGAGATAGCCTTAATAAAATACTGCTCCAACAAAGCTGACCATCAGTTTTCTTTCAGTGCTGGATTTTTAAACACTGTTACTGACTCTAGAATTCTCCTTGTCCATCACTTAGACTGTCTTACCCTCCCAGTAATAGAACTCTTCTCCTTTGTGAAGTCTTTACTGATCTTTTCCTTTGGTGACAATTCCTGATTATTCAGCACATTTAATCACTTAGTTGTACACAACTTTGATTTCTCAATTTATGTGAGTCTCCCATTTTCCATTAGAGATCTTAAAAAATCACAATTCTGTTCTAGAGATACTTACCAAAATAAATGTTTATTTCCAATTTTTTCCCCTCTAAATTTCCCTTTTAAATTAGTTGCACTTCTAGCTACTTCTAGTATTACTGCTGCTACTCTCTCTCTCTCTCTCTCTCTGTGTGTGTGTGTATTCTTTTTCTTTAGCTATACTGCTAATTCAAATGTGGCACCTCTCTGGTACGTTTGAAACCACCAGGGACCCCGAGGGGAAAAGATGAGCAGTCTCTTCCCATGCAATTTGTTATCTCTAAAAACCTACTGGAAGATCAGTTATGAGTTAATTCAGACTCTACAGCAATGAGTTTGAGGTTTTTTGAGTTGTAGAGATAGTAAGTAAATTTACTGTCAGGACCGACCTGGGGATACTATTTTGACAATGCCTTTTAAAATAATTTTGAAATGTATTTGCATTATGTATACAGTATATTCATACAAGTAATATAAAAATCATTGAATCTTTTTCCCCCCCAAAGGGCAGCAAAGCCTCAAAATATAAATCTTTTGCTATCAAGTAAAATTTCAACTCACGGTGACCCTAGGGCACAGGAGAAGTGCCCCATAGAGTTCCCTTCATAGGCTGTCCCTATCTCATACTGTGTTAATTACCCATAAACAGATTTGAACCCTAATCATAAATATCCAAGGCAGGGAGCAAATGAATAGGCAAGAGGGATGTAAAGGGAAAGACAAAAAGGAGGGAAAAATTTGTTTGCTGTGTACATAATGGAAGTCTCTGAGAAGTATAAATGGTTTGTACTTCTCTATTAACTGGAGAATTGACAGTTTGAACCCAACAAGCAACATCACAGAAAAAAAAGGCCTAGACTCTGGTTCCATAAAGACTACAGCCAAGAAAACTCTACAGAGAAGTTCTAATCCAAAGAAAAAGGGGTCATGATGAGTCTGAACCAGCTTGGTAACAGCAGAGTTCTAAATATTCATAAAAGTCTTCATGGCAGGTTTGAAGAGACAGAGAATTTGAAAGTATACAACAAATTGAGTATTAACTATCTCCATTCTCTAAATGTATCATCTGCTAACACAGGTGGTTGATGAGTCTACCTCTGATCCTGTTGCATATTCTTTTTCATATAGTTCACCTTCTTGAACAATCTGTTCAGTATACAGATTGAATAGATATGAAGCAATGATCCAGCCCTGAAGCACACCTTTCCTTGCTTGCTGGAAGTGAGCAGGTCTTGAAATGCTTGCTGCAGAGGATCAAAAGCTACAATCTTCAATGTGGGTGACAGCCTCACATCAAGAGCGCAAAGGTCCCCATCACCAGGCCAGTAGACAACATCATTATAGATGGAGAAGAAATAGCAGCCAGGAAATCAAAAGACATATTGCATTGGGAAAGTCCACTGTCAGGAACCTTTTCAAAGTGCTGAAGAACAATGATGTCAATTTGAAGAATAAGGTGCACCTGATCCGGTCATGATCTTTTCAATTACTTGCTATGCACCTGAAAGTTAGACAATGAATAAGGATGACAGAAGAAGAATTGATGCTTTTGTGTTGCGTTGGAGAAGGGTGCTGAGTATTCCAGGGACTGCTAAAAGGACAAACAAGTATGTCTTAGAAAAGGTACAGCCTTGGAGACAAGAATAATGAAGCTTTGTCTCACCTATTTGGGTATATTGTTAGGACGGGCCAGTCATTGGAAAAGGACATGAAAGGCAGAGTGCCAGTAAAGGAGGGGAAGACCCACTGTGAGATGGATTAGCACAGTGACTGTAGAAATGGTAGACTTGAGTATCAGAGATAGTGAGGATGGCAAAAGAGGGGTCAGGGTTCAGATTTCTTGTTCGTAGTGTCAGTGTAAATTGTAGTCAACTAAACAGCACTTAACAACAACAATTTTTCAAAATTGTTTCACTTACTTTAAGGATTAATCAACATTTCTTTTCTCTCTTTTCTATTCTTTCTCTTGCCCTACTTTCATCTCTAAGTTCTTGGGGTTTTTATTCTTCAGGGTAAAATAACAAAGATAGATTTATTAGAAAGTTACTTCCCCAAAGAGATGGACCTTTCTCCTTGAAAGGAAATACACAGGAGAGAGGCCTCTTGCTAGTGAAGTGAGGCTCTAGTATGGACCAATGGGACAAATGCCATGGAGAGTTCAGGGTTTAGTGGATGGGTCTCATTCTAGTCCCTGTTCTCGGGTGTCATTCATGTGCCCAAAGTGTCTACTTCTTCTGACATCACTCATGCGCCCAAAGTACTATTTTCATGTATGGTGATATCTGCTTTCTGCTTCCCCCACATCATTGGTTCTAATCCTGACTTGCCTCCCACCCTGGAGATATCAAGCCCCTAAACTCTTTTAGGAGTTTGGACAATGACTGCTCTAGCTGCTTCATGTTGGGATTGAATGTTGTCCTGCCTATCAGGACTATTAATCTCTCCATGACCCTACTTCTGTGGGTCCCTAAGTGCTCTGGCCACTATGCCAAGTGGGTTGATAGACATAAGGTTAGGAGACAGGGCTGAATAAGCTGGTGTCCTTGTAGAGCCATCTGTTTAATGTACAACAGTTGGAGCCTGGAAGACATAAACTTTAAATCTGTTGATAAAGTATAATAGATCAAATATGACATACTTTGGGCATGTTGCAAGGAGGGACAGGTCCTTGGAGAGGGACATCATGCTTGGGAGGGTGGAAGGACAGCACAAGAGGAGAAGACCCTCTATGAGATGGATTGATTCAGTGACTGGGGTAATCGGGATGGGTGTGTCAGAGGCAATGAGATTGGCACAGGATAGAGCAGGGTTTAGGACTGTTGTACAGAGGGTCGCTATGAGTCACAAACGACTCGACAGCACATAACAATAACAACAACATATAAAGGAAGAGCTATTAAACTTTAGATTTATGCTAAGAACTTTTAAGAATTAGCTGATAGATTTGATAGGTTCAGTTTGTTGTTAATGGAAAAGGGTATTGAGGTAGAAGACTTACTGAAGAGAGTTGTAACTTTAAAAGAATATTTTAAAAGATAGGTGAAAGCATAAGACAAGAATACTTCTACTTATCTGACTGATTTTGGGAGTGGGTTTTCTTTTTGAACAAGTTTGATATCCACAGGCTCACAAGTATCTCTGAGTCTGAGTTTCCCCCTCCACCCCCCTGGAGTTTTCAGGCAGCAGTTTTATTCTAGTAACATGCATCCAGCTTTCTACTCCCTTGAACTTGATGCCTGTGGAGCAGAAAGAAGAATTTGGCAGGGTCTTCTCCACAGGGGCTTTCATTGTGTTTGTGGCCCTTGCTATTTTTGGTCTTTTTAGGAGGACCCATCTCCCGTGTTAAATAGATGGTTATGTGAGGTTGGTATTTGGACTGGGAATAACTGGTTGGCCAAAATCTAGTAAAGATTGTTAGACTTTTTCAAGTCTAATGATGCGGTTTAAGAGAGTTTGGACTTCAAGGGTGGTGTTAAGTTCTTGGATACTGAAGAGTCGTCCATACATTACTTAATATGAACTGAGTTTATGTACTTGTTTAGGTGTAGTCTGTATCCTCATGAGGGCTATTGACAAGGTTTTAACCCAATCCCTCTTAGTTTCTTAACATAATTTGGCCAAAGTTCTTTTAAGAGTTTGATTTGCTCTTTTAACCTTGTCAGAGGCTTAACGTTTCTGTGAAGTATGCAGGTGATCCCTAAACTCCTGGTTAGGGCTTGTGTTACTCTAGAGACAAAGTCTGACCCATTGTCCTTTTGTAGACTTTGGGGAAACCCAAAGCGGGGTACTATGTCTCAAAAGTAGGGCTTTGCTACTTCATGAGCCTTTTCAGTAAGTGTTGGGAAAGCTTCTATCCAACCCGAAAAAAGGTGTCAACTAAAGCTAGCAGGTATTTATACCCACAGCAGCAACTCATTACTATGAAATCTATCAGCCAATCTTCTCCTGGGTACTGACCCTGGTGCTGTACTGGCTTCAGCAGTGCTGGTGATGGGTGAGCTCCTTGTTGAGGATTATTTTGGAGGTACATTCTATGAGGACATATCTTAGTTACTTGTTTTACCAATTTATCTTTTCTCCTTAGTTCTGCTGTCTTCTGTAATAGAGCCGTAAATGCGTCTGTTCTAGTCTAAAATGTTTTATGAGGGGAAAAAAACAACAAAACAAAACAAAACCAACTGACTTCCATGCTAACTGCTGGGGAATAACTAGCTTTCTGTTCCTGGGCAATAAAGACCTTGGGAAGCCTGCTGGAAGGTCAGCTATGAGTCAGTTCCAACTTTGTTTAACTTTGAGCTTATATAGGTTATGACAACTGAAACTAAGAAGATTAAGATAACTTATGGGGGAAATGCTTAATCCTCACTAATGTTTAAAATAATACCCTATTACAGTCAAAACCATCAATGTATAATTTTAGCTAACATTAAACAATTCTAGGAAGGCCCTTTAATTTTAAATCAATTATGGTTATATGCATTTAATTTGTTTGTGATGTTCTAGTAAGTAAATGAATATTAAACAAGTTTTGGAAACATGAATGTATGTGCAATTTTTCTTTGATCATTATATTCTTTTATGACTGGAGCACTTTACAAGAGCGTGCATATGTTTTTTATTGGCTAGCATATAAGTAGTTGTATTTGAGCCCATTAGTTTCAGATACTGTAACCTCACATTTTCTGTGAATTCTGTGAGAATATGCTTGATGAATTGGCCACTTATTTTATTTACTTACCCTTTTAAGTTATGGTGTGATACAGTTATTAAGAAAGAAAGCTCACAGAGTTCGTAAAGGTGCTTTAAAAACAAATTCATTTTTGCACTCTCTTATTGTACAAATTAATGTGCCCCTGCTTCCCGAGATTGAAACTGCCAGACCGTGTTGTCCTAAACATGAAATCAAGGTGTGTTTAAGTCTGGACAGAACAGATGCTAACACTAGAAATTAAAGATTGAATGTTTGAAATTTCAATCTTTTCTCTGGCTATCTTGCTGTTGCTTATCAGTCCAGTGGTGAGGTTTTTGTCTTATTGATATTGAGATGCAATTCTTATTTATAGCTATAGTCCTTGACTTTCTGCAGCAAGTATTTAATGTTCTCCTCACTTTCAGCAAAGTTGTATCATCTGCATAATGCAGGTTGTTGATGAGTCTTCCTCCTATCCTGAAGCCACGATCTTCTTCATAGAATCCTTCTTGAATGATTTGTTCAGCATACAGATTAAATAGGTATGGATAAAGATACAACCCTGATGTACACCTTTCTTGATTTTAAAGCATCAAGTGTTTCCTTGCTCCATTTGGACCACAGGTTCTTGCTTTAAGGCATAGGTTTTGTATGAGCATAGTAAGTATTCTGGGATTCCAATTCTTTTCAATGTTAATAGTATTTTATGATCTCTGCAGTCAAATGCCTTTGCATGACCAATAAAACAAAAATAGATAGTCTTCTGGTATTCTCTGCTTTTAGCTAGCATCCATCTGACTTTAGCAATGATATCCCTAGTGTTGTGTGTGGCCTTTTCTAAAACTTGAACTTCTGGCAGTTCTTTGTCAATGTGCTGTTCTGGCCGTTTTTGCATAATCTTCAGGAATATTTTTCTTGCATATGATATTGTTCAATAACTTGTGGAATCATGCTTCTTGGGAATGGGAACAAATATGGATCTCTTCTAATCAGTCAGACATGCAACTGTCCTCCAAATTTTCTAGCATATAATGATGAGCAGATCCAGGGCTGCATCTGTTACTTAAAACCGATCAGTCAGTATTTCATCAGTTTCTGGTCCTTACGTTTTGTCAGTGCTTTTAGTGTAGCTTGAATTTCTCCCTTAAGTACCATTGGCTCTTGTTCATATGATTCTTCCTGAAATTTTTCAGTGTCAATCATATTTTTTTGGTAGAGTGATTCTGTGTATTCCTTCCATCTTTTTTTTATGCTTCCTGTATCATTCAAGATTTTGCCCATAGCATCTCTCAGTGTTGCAACTCAAGGCTTAACTTTGTTTTTAGGTTCCTTCAACTTCAGAGATAGGGAACAAGTTCTTCCCTTTTTGTTCACCAGCTCCAGTTCTTTGTATATGCCATTGTAATTCTTTGTTTTCTCAAGCTGCCCTTTGAAATCTTCTATTCATTTCTTTTACTTCTGCATTTCAACTCTTTGTTTCAGCTTCTTGATGCTCTAGTGCGATTTTCAGTCTCTTATGGCATCCATTTTGATGTTTTTGTCGTCTTCTGTCTTTGGAATGACCTTATGCCAAACACCAGCACTAAGGATCCAATTGAGTCACCTTCTGTGCAATAATACCTCCTTCCAGGATCCCATCCTGCTGTTCCATCACAGGCCTCAGCTGGGGTCAGAGAAGGCTGCCCTGCACCATGTCTATATGTCTGATCATCTTTAAAGTTTTCTGCTAGAGATACAACACTTATCTATTAATCACTGTTAAGGAAATTATTTTCACATTGGAGAAAAGTGCGAAAAATTCCTAGACTATCGTAAGAACAAACAGATATGTTTTAGAAAAAATGCAGCCAGAGTGTTCCTTGGAGGCAAAGATGATGAAGCTTCATCTTACATATTTTGGGAATGTTGCTGTTGTTGTTGTTATTAGTGTTATCAAGTATGATCCTATGAACAACAGATCTGAACCTTGTCCTATTCTGAGCCATCCTCATACTTTCTAACTAACTCGAGCCATTACAGAAGTCACTGTGTCAGTCCACCTGGTTTAGGATCTTCCTTTCTTTCACCAGACCTCCACTTTTCCAAGCACGATGTCCTTCTCCAAGGAATAGGCTCTCCTAGAAACATGCCCAGAGTATGTGAGAAAAAGCTTTATCGTTTTTGCATCCAAGGAGCACCGTGGCTGCACTTTCTCCAAGATGTATTTGTTTGTTCTTTTGGAAGTCCATGGGATGTTCATTGTTCTCCAGTACTATGGCTCCACAGCATCAATTCTTCTGTCATCATTATTCATTGTTCAATTCTCAGATGCATAGAAAATGTTTGTAAAGACTATAGCCTGAATCAGGCACATCTTAGTCCTCAAACAGACATCATTGTTCCTCAATAACTTGGAGAGATCCCTGACTGCAGACTTTCCAAGTACAATGTCTCCTGATCTCCTGCCTGCTGGTACCAAGGGTGTAGATTGTGGATCCAAGTAAGATGAAATGGTTGACAACTTCACTCTTTTCTCCTTCTATCTTGATGTTCTCTATTGGTAACAACATGCCTATTTGCATATTGCTAGGACAGATTATTCCTTGGAGAAGGACATCATACTTGGGAAGATGGAGGGGCAGAGAACAAGAGAAAGACCCTCAACCAGATGGGTTGACATGGTGACTGCAGCAATAGGTTTGAGGATATCAAAGATTGTGAGGCTAGAATGGGATAGGACAGTGTTCAGACTGATTATTCATACAGTCTCTATGAGTCATATTTGTGACTCGACAACACCCAATGACAATTATGTTATTGCTTACGTGTGTATAAGCTGTTTGTTTATTATTTGTGCTTAATAGTGCAGTACTTGTCTGTAAATTTTCTGTACTAGGATAACTTGTGAGTTGCTGTGGTGCTGGAAGCTGCCACCAGTATTTCAAATGTCAGTAGGGTCACCAATAGGGAACAAATTTCAGCAGAGCTCCTATATTAAAACAGAGTAGGAAGCAGGATTGGTCATCCACTTCTAAAATAACAGGGCTCTGAAAATCTTATGAGCAATACAGGAATATATTTTCAAAGGCAAAGCTCAGATCAGAATTCACACAAAATGATGAGAAACAGCTGCAAATATCCTTTAATAACTGGTATGTGGAATGTATGAAGTATGAATGTAGGAAAATTGGAAGTTGTAAAACAAATGACATGGAAGGCATGAAGATCAACCAGCATGGTAGGCCTCAGTGAACTAAAGTGGACTGGCATGGACCACTTTGAATCAGATAATCATATGATCTATTATGCTGAGAATTAAAACTAAGCAAGAATCGTGTTCCATTCATAATTAAAAAGATAATTTCAAATTCTATCTTAGAGTACAATGTTGAGTGATAGAATACTAGCCATATGTATACAAGGAAGATCTGTTAACACATTTTTATTCAAATATATGAACCAACAAGTAAAGCCAAAGAAGAGAAAATTGATGATTACCCTTTCTCCGTACCTTTTCAATCTATATGCTGAAAAAATTATTCCAGAGACTGAACTTTATGACAAGGATGTGGTATCAAGATTGAAAAAAGACTAATTCACAATCTGCATTATGCAGATGACAACCTTCCTCGCCGAAACTTGGAGGACTTGAAGTATTTGCTGCAGAAGATCAAGGACTGCAGTCTTCAATATGAATTGCATCTCAATATCAAGAAAACAGAGATCCTCACCACTGGGTCAATAGAAATCATCATTATGGAGAAAAGATTGAGCTTGGAAATGATTTCCTCTTGCTCACATACACAATCCACATCCTTAGCACCAGCAACCAGGAAATCAAAAGACAAGTTGCATTGGGAAAATCTGCTGTCAAGGAACTCTCCAGAAAGCTAAGGAGCAATGATGTTGGCACATAACAACAACTTTTGTAGTCCAAAATTGATCAAACTTACAACAAAAACGCATTAATTATCGGTAACTGAAATGCAAAAGTGGGAAACTGTGGAAGGAATGATTGTCGGAAAGTATGGTCTTGGTGATAGAAATGAGGCTAAACATCAAATGATTTAAATATGTACATTCAATGATTTATTAATCACAAATGCCTTTTTAAAAAAACACACAAAAGACATTTTTACACATGAACCTCACCTAATGGGCTGCACAGGAATCAGATTGACTACATCTGTGGAAAGGATCATTGGAGAAGCTCAATATCAACAGTTAAAGCCAGGCCAGGTGCTGATTGTGAAACATACCATCAATTACAAGACGTTAGGGGAAGTAATACTGAAAGTAACTATATAAGAGCTGTTGAAAGAACTCAAGAAAAATTCAAGCCTCAAGTTGCAACACTGAAGGATTCTATGGGCAAAATATTGAGTGATTCAGGAAGTATGAAAAGAAGTTAAAAAGTATACACCTAATTACTATAAAGAGCTGGCTGATACAGAACCATTTCAGAAAATAACATATGATCAAGAATCAATGGTACTGAAGGAAAAAGCTTAAACCTGCACTGAATGCAAAAAAAATTTGTTAGTTGTTATTATGTACCATTGAGTTGGAACCAACTCATAGCTGACCCTCCAACAAGTTTTGAGAAGCTGTAGATTGCACAGAAGAAGATTGTCCATCTTCATCCCATGAAGCGGCTGATGGATTCAAACTGGTTTGAAAAAAAAATGAACTTCATGAAATGATGGACTATCAGTTGAAATGTTTCAGCAAACAGATGCAACCCTAGACATGTTCACTGTATGCTAATACAATTGCTAGAAGAGATCCATATTTGGATTTCATTCTTTTAAAAAAGGTGATCTAACAGAATGTGGAAATTATGAAACAAGGTCATTAATATTAT
The DNA here is from genome assembly GCF_000299155.1 of Elephantulus edwardii. Taxonomy (NCBI): domain Eukaryota; kingdom Metazoa; phylum Chordata; class Mammalia; order Macroscelidea; family Macroscelididae; genus Elephantulus; species Elephantulus edwardii. The sequence goes on from NW_006400007.1 coordinate 1,974,516, forward strand.
AATTCTGAGCAATCACCTCTATTTTAAAAAATATTACATGTAAGCAACATCTTGTTGAATATTATTCTAATGCTGGAGCATTATATCCACAGAGAATTGCCAAAATTTTAGGTGGATTCAGAAGAGGACATGACGTGAAGGATATCATTAGTGAGATCAGGTGGGTATTGACTGAAACAAGAAAATATCACAAAGATGTTGACTTGTGTTTTATTGACTGTGCAAAGGCGTTAAACTATGTGACTCATTACAACTCATAGATAACATTGAGAAGAACAGGAATTCCCCAGCAATTAATTGTGCTCATGTGGAACAGAGAAACTGGATTCTAGAAGAACAGTGTCATGTCAGGATTGGAGGAAGACTCATCCCAACACCTGTGAAATGTAGATGACACAGCCTTGGTAACTGAAAGTGAGAAGGATTTAAAGCACTTGCTTAGGGAACTCTGGTGGCCTAGTGGCAAGAAGCTGTATTGCAATCCCAAAAGTATACGATTCAAATCCATCAGATGCTCCATTGGAGAAGGAAGGGCAATCTCCTACTGTGCCAGTTGGATCCAATTCGATGGTACACAACAAGGGAAAAAAGTAACAAAGTGACTATAACCTTCAGTATGGATCATCTCAACATCAAGAAAACAAAAATCTTCACAAATGGACAAATAGGCAACATCAAGATAGATGGAAAAGAGATTGAAATTGTCATACATTCATTTTCTTGGCTCCAACAACATCCATGGAAGCAGCAGTTAAAGAAGTCAAAATACGTGTTGCCTTATGCAAATCTGCTGTCAAGGCCATCTTTAAAGTGCTAAACAGCAAGGACTAAGGTGCTTAAGACCTACTGTGACTTAAGACCCAAGTTACAGTATATGGAATTGCTTCAAATGCTTGTGATGCACAAGTCGAGCAATGAAAAAGAGGTTGAATACCTTTGATATGTGCTCTTGGTCAAGAAGATTGAATATATTAATGAACTGTCAAAAGAAGAAACAATCCCTATGCACATCCAAAAACTTCTCCAGTAGGGTAAAAAGGGAAGCCACTGACTGGGAAAAAGTATTCGGTAATAACATATCAGATAA
>NW_006400007.1:1976967-2095009 GCF_000299155.1 Elephantulus edwardii
AATCAGGAGGTTTCTTGGAAGCAAGAATGGTGGGACTTCATCTCACATACTTGGAGCATGTTATCAAGAGGAAGAAGTCCTTGGAAGGGGACATCATGGCGGATGGCCAGAGAGAGAGAAGACCTTCAACGAGATGGATTAACACAGTGACTGTAAGTATGTGGGAGATTGTGAGGATGGCATAGGACAGGGCAAGGTTCAAGTGGCACAATGAACTAAGTAATATGACCCTTCCATCCACAGCCTCCCATTTCATGATTCTAGCTTCTTTGTCCTTTTTAAGACCTCATTTGAGGGTGAGTTATTTATTGTATTAAGGAGACAGGATTAGGGTGGGATACAAGCGCCACCCTGTTGAGGGTATTTCCCTTAGTTCTCCTGCAGGTGTGGTTCATAGCCCTGGAATCCTATATAAAAGAATGATTCTAGAAAATTCGATGCTTGTTTGCTTAAGACACAGCATCTAACCTGACCCAGCTGTGTCAACAACTAACAGCTGATAAATTTAGCCTACAGGTTCTTTGTTTCCCAGTCTCTGGTACCACATTCATTGGTCTTCACCGCCCACACTCATGTGAGCCATTTATCTGATAGTTTTTACTCTGTGAGACCTTCCAGGGAATTGTAGAACCCAAAGACATAGATGGGAGTGGAAGGACTAAAGTGGGGATATGATGGAGTTGTATAGCAATTTGGACTTATAAAATGTTGTTAACCTTTGTCTTCTTGGAATTGTTATTATTGAGTACCACCGGAACCAACTCATAGCTCACTATCTAGTTTTCAAAGACTGTAGCTCTCATGGGAGGAGTTTGCTCATCTTGCAGATTGCTAAACCACCTGAGCCGCCCTGTAGAAACCAGTCTTTTGTGCTAGTTACTGGAAAAGACATTATTTGTGCATTTCCAATCCGTTGTTCATAGGATAGTTTTGAGTCATAGGCAACTTGACAACACATAACAAGAACAACAAATAAAGTCTCGGGTGTCAGGAACAAACTGGTTAGATGTGGACTAAAGAAAGACTTACATCCTTAGACTGACCAGGAGCAAAACAGGGAAAAGAATCAATATTTAATTCCAGCAGCTCCTTTGAGAAGTGCTAAGCCTATTAACCAATGTATTCAGTGCTCTTATCGAGTAGTGTTGTTGATCCCAGGAAACCAAAATACCTCGAACAAAACCCACTACCCTGGAGCTGATTTCAACTAATGGTGATTCTCCACTGGGTCTCTACAGCTATAAGTCTTTACTTCTGAGTATTGGCTGATGAATCTGAACCACTGACCTTTCAGTTAGCAGCCCCACAAGGCTCCTTGGTTACAGTAGTGAATTTTTAATTTTAGTATGTATTTCATGATGGTCTGGTGGCCTGGTGGTAAGGAGTTGAGTTGCCAATCCAAATGCAAATGGTTCAAATCCTCCAGCCACTCCAAAGGAGAATGACATGCAATTTACTGCCTTCGAAAACCCAGCAGAAGGTCAGCTATAAGTCACCTGTGACTTGACAATACATGACAACAATTGAAAGACATCCTGATGGTGTGGAGCTTATGTGCTAGTGGTGTAGGGCATAAAGTATACAGCTATTAACTAAAAGATTGGCTGTCCACCAGCTGCTCCAATGGAGAAAGATGGGGAATCTCCTCCCTTACAGATGGACAGTCTAGGGAACCTCATGGGAGGTAACTATGACTCAGAAGGGACTTGATGAGACTGGTTTTTGTTTGCTTGTGTGTTTACTTTCTTTTTTTAAGTTTTATACTGGTTTGTTTACAAAGTTCATATACATTGTTTTTCACACCTGATCTTCTTTCCCATTTCCTTCACCCTCCGCTCATCAAATTTACAACCCTATGATTAATGCCACCCCCCAACCCATCCTCACCCTTCTGCTCCTACCCTCCCCACGCCTTGTATCCTCATATTCATGCTACAATAATGGTCTTATACAGTATTTGTCTTTGTGGGACTGAGTTCACTTATCAGTCCCTCCCAAGTTAGAGAGTGATTTTCAAAATCATTGCTCCTGTGTGCTGCATAGTATTCCACCTTATGAATGTACCATAATTTCCCAATCCATTCGATTGTGGTTAAACATTTCATCAGAGACAAACTGGGATCAAGCTTAGATGGCCTTATTTATGGTATGAAAAGACTGCCAAATACAGCCAGACATATATAATCTAGAGAGGATAACATTGATGAATGGGACCTTCTAAAGATTAAATCCTATGTGCATCAAAACCTTTTTCCAACAGTGAGAACCTATTGACTGGGAAAAAACATTTGGCAATAACATTTCAGACAAGTGTCTCACATCAAAAGTTTACAGATTCAACAGGTCCTCCACAAAAAAAAGACTAACATAGTACAAAATGGGCAAAAGACAAGGAAATAATTTTCACAGAGGAAGATATTCGGATGGCCAATAGGCACATAAATGTTCAAAAACACTGGCAATAAGAGAGATGCAAATCAAAACCACACAATCAGATACCGTCTCATTCCAGTAGCAGTGGCAAAGTTTAACAGGACAGCAAGTAATAAATGTTGGAGAGGAAGAGTATTGAATATTCCATGAACTGCCAAATAAACAGTTCTGTCCTAGGGAAAGTTTAATCAGAGTGCTTGTTGGAGACAAGAATGGTAAAAGTCTCTCTCACATACTTTGGGCATGTTGTCAAGAGGGGCCAGTCCTTGGAGAGGGGCATCATGCTTCAAAAGGTGGAGAGTCAGTGCAAGAGAGGAAGATTTTCACTAAGATGAGTTAACACAGTGACTGTAGCAAGGGGTCAAGTGTTTCAGAGATGGTGAAGTTGACAAGATCCAGAGCTGGGTTTTTTTCCCCCCCGATAGGGTCACCATGAGTCACAGTTGACTTGACAGCATATAACAACAACGACAACAAGTTTTTTTGTTGATTCTCTACTTTTCCAAACATCCTTTTTACAAAGACTAGTGTCTTCTGACAACAACGCTCTATATTTAAGAGACAAAGTTCCAGCATCCTTGCCTTCAAGGGACATCCTAGTTGCATTTCCTCTACAATAGATGTTTGTTCTTTTGGCATTCCATGGTGTATTCAATCTTCCTTCATTAACATCACAGTTCAAAGGCATCGATTCTATATAAAAACACCCTAAGTAATATACAAGGAAGCTACTATAATGGGTCATTGTATTTAATGAGTTTTTAAAGAAATGAGGTTAGTGTGCAAAAACATACTGTGTTTTAATGAAATCATATTTCCTTTCGTCTTGGTCTGCTGGTGATGAGCTCTTTCCTTGTTTAGTGTTCTGGAAATGTTCTCACGTAATTTTAAGCATTATTTCACTGGGTTTAGCATTCTAGGTTAGAACTGTTTAACAAATTTGAAAAGAGCAATCTACTGTTTATGTCTTGCATTGTTTTTAGTCAAGTGTCACATGTTATATGCCCTTTCTCCCCTTTTGTTGCCTTTTCCTCCCCTTTTGTGTTTTGTTTGCAGCACTTTTACTATAATGTCCTTGGTGGGGTTGTTCCTCTTTAGTTTTTCTCTTTCTTTGGATTTGTAGTGCTCCTTGAGTCTGTGGCTTTTCAGAATTTAAGAACATTATCAGACATTATTTCTCTAAATTTCATCGCTGGTCTATGTAATCACCTCTCGTATTACGGGATTTCAAAACGAGTCATAGAACTTTTGTACTGAACTTATTCTAGGCTGAATTTACTGGAATGAACTGTTGCAATGTGCCCTAGTCTCTAAATGATAATATTTTATAAGTTTGTTGCATATTGTGTTGTTAGTTATTGGTTACCATTAGGTTGGTTCAGTGAATAGTAACCTTATGGACAGCAGAATGAAAGAAGCATTCATTACCTGGTGTAAAAAGAGCCAGGGCCACAAGGGGATGGCCATATCTGACCTGTACCAACTCCACAAAGGTGAACTCTCCCCATCAACAACATCCACACACAAAACCAATGCCCATGTGTTCAGACATGTACCTCATCTCCTCCACCTCTTTCTACTCATCCCCACACTGATCTTATAGCTCTGCTGGGTCTGAAATCCATTGTGACAGCTCACAGACCACACAGAACCAGAATGAAGTCAAAAGGCCATGATCCTTCCATTAGTAGCAGTTTACAATCACTCACTCAGAACAGCTTCAGAAATACACAGCTTTAGGTCAGTGTTAAAAAGTTCTCAGTCTTGCCAATTATGGCTTGCCTCCACCCCACTCTTCCTTCCTAACCTTTCAAAAATATAGGCAAAGGCTCTTAGTTCTGGTTCTTCTATGTGTTGGTAGTCCCAAGGTCAGTTTCATCTCATGTGGAGTCCTCTGTTTCTGTTATGGTGGCTGCTGCTGTTGGCCCACCAGGCACAAAAATCTCTGGACCTGGAGAGTACACACTGCAGGCCTACTTCTATGCTGATGATAAGAATCTCAAATTCTGCTGCTGGATCCACTCAATTTAATAGCCAGACTAGCCATCCCCCTTATGGATAGGCTAACAGGGCCTTTTCACCTATTCCTGCCCATCCACGTGGCAAAGTCAGTCAATGGCTAGGAAGGCCATTGAACAATCAACCCTCAACACCACACCTCTTCCATGTAATCCTTGTAATTCAATAAACTGTATCTGAGCCTATTGTTGTAGCCATTGTATTAATCCATCTCATTAAGGATCTTCCTCTTTTTCTCTGGCCCTTATTTCACCATGCATGATATTCTTCTACAGGAACTGGTCCTTCTTGGTAACATGTCTGAAATACATAAGGTGTTATCTTGCCATCCTCACTTCTAAGGAGCATTCTTCCTGTATTTCTTCCAAAACAGTTTTATTCATTTTTCTAGCAGTCCGTGGAATATTATATATTAAATGTGTGTGTGTATATATATATTTCCCCCCTCAAACACTATCATTCAAAAGAGAGCTTTGGTGGCTTAGTGGTAAGGAGCTGTGCTGCCAATACAAAGGTTCACAGTTCAAATCCACCAGCTACTCTGTGGCAAAAGATGGGCAATCTCCTTCTGTGTGATTTACTGCCTCTCAAAATCTACTGGGGGGTCACCTAAGGGTCACTTCCAACTTCATAGTACACAATAACATCATTCAAAAGGGAGCTATGGTGGCCTAGTGGTAAGAAACTCTACTGCAATCCCAAAAGTATGCAGTTTGAATCTACCAGTTGCTTTATAGAAGAATGAACAATCTTCTTCCGTGCTATTTATTGCCTCAGAAAACCTGCCGGAGGGTTGGCTATGAGTCAGTTCCAACTCTGGCACACAAGACCAAAACAACCAAAATAATTCAAATGCACCAGTTCTTCTTTGGTCTTCCTTATTCATTGCCTAGTCTTTAGATGCATATTAGGCTATTGAAAATACCATAAAGAAAAGAATTCTTACTTAGGAATGGAGAACAAAGTTTCTAAAAAGCTTTCAAAAGAATAAATGTATTTCTGTCTTTGATTTGTGCCTTCTTGGGAATTAACTAAATGTTTTCTCTTTAAAAAAGGAAGCATCAATCTCAAATACTGTTTTGATACTTAAACTGTATTTTATATACATTAGCTTCTATTCATCCACACTTATGGAAAAAGTCTGTATCCTTCATTTATTACTAACAGTCAGGAATATATGGTTGTAGATGCATATTTCTGTTTCAGCTTTTGTTTGAGCAGTTTCCAAAACATCATCCTATAGGTTTTTAGAATCTGTGCCAAGTTCAGCTCAGATTAAGTTTCTTTTGTTAGAATTGCTTTTTAAAGCATCTGGATCAGAAATCATATACTTGTGCTGCATAGCAAAGAAACATTTGGAAATCATCAGAGAAATCATAATAGAGGATGATAGTACTGTATATTTTTTTTTCCTCAGAGTAGGTAAAGGTTGGAACAAAAAGAAAAGAATTCTTACTCAGAATTTAGAAAATGCTGTTGATATTGTTACTTTTTTTTTTTCAGCAGCTGGTAGCCAATTTTTAAAGCAATACTAGTCTACATATTATTGTTCTCAAAATTATTATGAGTTATTTTTTGGAAAAAATAGAAATTTCTGCCTCTTATCTAATTTTAAAGTTATAGACAAATATAGACACATTAAGAAAACATACAAGATTAAACATGTTTTCAGCTTAACATTCTAATTTTATTTTCTAAATTTGAATTAGAATTCTAATATATCCTTCATATAATTTCTAAAAAAATATTCCTTTGAGGAAAGAGATTGCCCTAAATTTGTTTTCAATTTCATTGTTGTAGCTATGTGCCATCAAGTCGGAACCAACCCATAGCTCACCCTCCAGTGGTTTTCAGAGGCAGATATCTCACAGAAGGAGATTGTCTGTTCTCAGATAACAATAATTCATCTGTTTCCCCCATAAATAAAGACTCGTATTTTTTTTCTTAAGGGAAGCCTTCAGTTTCTAATATGGTATATTTTGCCATTTTTATGAATTTCAAAATGAGTATCAGAACTTGTATACTTGTGAAGTAAACTTGAGTCTATGGGTTTTAGCCTCTCCAGTTCTTTGCAAAATGATTGATGGGTTTTGGAAGGATCATTCGACGATCCCATATATTGCCATGAGAAGGTATGGAGAGGTTGCGGTCTGGAAATCCATATGATTTAGTGGATAAGCTCCAGACTCTGGAACCAGAAGAAAGGAGCTCTTTCTCTGGTTGCGAAGTGACCTTTGTCACTGCTTCCTTCTGTGCCATTCTTGAGTGAGAAGTAACTATCCTCTATCTTCACTTCAAAAGGATGGTCTAAGACTATGAAATCACCATGGGACACCACAACCTAAACACACTTTCTCCTGGCTGTATATTAAGACAATCCAATGAGCAAATTTGATGCCAATTAAAATATCTGTGGGTTTGTTGTTTTTTGGGTTTTTTTGTGTGAATCAGATAATTCAAACTAATATAGCTGCTTTTCCAAAATCCTTCATTCATATTTCTTTTTCCTCAACTCATTAGCCAAGGCACATGTTAGAGAAAAGGTGGAAAGATCCTTCAGAGAGTAAGGAAATGTGCTTTTGCTTCTTTATAGCCTACCTTATCTCCACCTAAAAGACAGGGCTAAAATGTGATGTCTGATATATACACACAGCCATGAAGTTTTTATTGATTGACATAAATATGTTTGGCTTTGTTCAACTGAATACTGCTGGTAGGACTTACTGGCGTATGTAATACATTATCTTATTACACTCATTTTATGGAAGCTGATCCTGATGGGACAGTGGAAGGAGAACTTACTCCAGCTTTCTGGAAAAGCAATTAATCCTACTGCTTATGTAGCAACCATGTCTTGGATCGCATAGGCTTGCTGGCACTCTTTCTCCTTTTATTAAAACAAAAATGCAGCTGCTGACCAGAAGTGCAGCCCTACAAGTAGGGCTTTCATCATGTTGGTAAGAGATTCATATCCAGGGTTGACATCATTTCAGTTAGGGCCTTTTCATTATTAAAGTTTGGAATTTCAAGTTTGTTTATTAAAGATTTAAGGCTATGGGTTAAATCACCAAATTGAAATCCACTTATTTTCCTATACTATGATAAGTGGATCAGGTGTGCTGGAAAATGTATTTTTCAGATTTTACCACCAGATGAGTTATTTTAATTGTGAAATGCATTGTATTATAGAGAAACTGACATTTTTTTTCTCTCTCTCTGAGTCTTTAACATTTCTTCTTTATAAGTGACTCTCTGCAGCCCTCAATTTCTAGTAAGTACATACAGTAAATGTTTTAGAATAGTTGACTATTAAATGTTAGTAAAGATAGTGGTCAGGACTTTTACTTGGCCCTTGTGGCAACTTTACTATGGATGTCTTCTGTTTCTCATCAGTCTTTAAAATTGATAAGTCTTTAAGACGTGGCATTCACCAATGTTTACAAAGGTTTTTAATGCTCAATTTAGGCTTGTGCTAAGGACCCCCTAAATCTGCAATCTGGTTTGCTTTCTTTTTTATGGCAATGCATCTTTTATTGTATGAAGGAAAATTAGCAGAATGCCTTTTATCTAGAATTTACATTAAATTCTATTTTAAAAATCAGGATCACAATGAAGAGTTAAGAAAGACTTTTACAGAGACATTAATGAAACAAGGGTACAGCTGCAATATATATCACATTTTCAAATTTCTGGTGTTTTGAGTTTTTAACATTAACTCTTCCTGTTAAATCATAGCTATCTAGTGTTGCTATAGTAGAAACATCGAGATGAATGGCGTAATAGAAATGTATCATACTTCAAGAGGCTAGATGTCTGAATTCAGGGCACCAGCTCCAGGAGAAGTCTTTCCTCTCTGTCTCTTGGGTATAGAGTGAGGTTCCTGTCTCTTTTTAACATCCGTAGGCCGGGTATGACCTGGGGACCTTCACATGTCCTGGTGTCAATCATCCCTCACGTATAGGCTCTGAGCATAGAGACTCTAGGTCTAAAGGACCTGTTCTGCTCTGTAACCATTCTTGGTGGTAGTGAATGTGTCCTTCTCTCTGTACTTATCTCTTAGAGTTGATAATGCAGGCCTCACCTGCTCAAGGCTGCGCCCTGAGTAAAGTTATTGCATCCCACCATAATCCCTTGACAACCCATTGGCTGATCACATCATGGGGGATGATAACATCAATACACAGTTGCCAAACCACTAAGAGTAGAGGCTCAGCCATACTAACACACACTTTGGGGGTTAATGATTTAGTACACTGATCTCTATAAAAATCATTGTAATAAAAACCATAGATTATGTGTACAATGGTAGCTCTGGTGTTCAAGGGGTGAGGATTTGTGCTGCCAAGCCAAAGGCTGCAGTTTGAATCCACTGCCTTCTCCTCAGGAGAAAGATGGGCAATCTCTTCTCATGTGATTTACTGCCTCTGAAACCTGCTTTGGGGGAATTGAGAGTTCAACTATGAGTCTATTCTAGCTCAACAACAACAATATGTATATAATGGCTTATATTCTCGTATTCTGTATAGTCTGCATATCTTTTAGTAGGTAAGGGAGTTCTGGTGGCACAGTCTGCAGGGAATTTGTATTGCTTACCCAAAGAACTTGCTTCTCTCACAGTCTGGATTCACCAGCTGCTCCTTGGGAGGAAAGATGGACAATCGCCTCTCATGCAATTTATAGAAACCCAATGGAGAGTCAGCTATGAGTGGATTCCAACTCAACAGCAGTGAGAAAGAGATTAGTAGGTAATTTTATTCTTGTGTGCTTTTGAGTTGGCATCCACCCATAGTCTGACACCTTGGTAAGTTTGTATAGACAGTTGATCTCATGGGAGGAGACTGTCCATCTTTCTCCCAAAGAGGAGCTAGTAGATTCGAACCACATTCCTTTGGGATTGCAGTGCAGATTCTTACCACTAAGCCATCAGAGCTCCCTACTAGGTAATTGTTTTATTATTATTCTATTTGTGGTTCATTTTGGTTTTTTAAGATGAAATAAAGGTTAGAGAAAGCAACTAGGGTAGTGGTTGTGATATCTTTTATTTAAAGATTTTTAATTTTTATCTATAGGAGGTGAGGTGAGCATAAAGGGAAAAGTTCTTAATTCTTAAACTAAACGTGTCTGCACATAATACAGGCTGCAGTAAGAAATACAGAGATAAAAGATGGATATTTAATAAAAATTCTGATGGAACTTTACATGTAGTGGTAATAAATGGTAGCTATATTCGTAAGACTCTTGTTGGAGTTTCCATATTTTTTTTCTACATTTAAGTGAGTTTAAAGACCCATAGATAGGGAAGTGGTGGATCAGTGGTAAAATTTTTGCCTTTCATGTTTGATTCGAGCACAGCCATCACTCACCTGCCAGTGGAGGCTTCTGTGCTGCTATGCTGCTGCACAGTCTAAAGATCTACTTCTGAAAAGTCAACTTGTGAAAATCCTGTGGAATACCATGATCTGATCACTTCATGTGTATGGCCACTGTGAGTCAGGGCCGCTGATAGAAACTAACTATAATAAAGACTCATTGTAAATGGCTACTTACTTGCTACAGAATCTTCAGAAAAATATCCTGATTCTAGTTTTGTTGTTTTTCCATTAAACATAAGTCTCACAAAGCAAATAAGAAATACCACATTGGGAGGCAGGAAAATTGTATAACAATGAAATATTTTTTATTTATTTTTTTTTTTTACTTTTCAAAGAGAAAAGCAAACAGGGAGTTGAGGTAGGCAGGGACTCGTAAACTTTCATTAAAAGAAATAAAAATAAAAATGAAAAAAAATGTGAAAAAAAAGAAGGAAAAAAGAAACATCACACAAGGTACCTGAAATACAGTTTCTGCTACCATACTTATAATGTCTGTTGACATACTTATAATATCTATATGCCACTGTATGAAAAAGAATTGGCTGACACAGAAGAATTTAATGAAACAACATATGATCAATAGACAATGGTGATGAAGGAGGACATTCAAGCTGCTCTGAAAGAATTGACAAAAAACAAGGCCCCAAGAATTGATGGATTTCAACAAACAGATTCAGCCCTGGACGTGCTCACCAGACTGTGACAAGAAATGTGAGAGGCAACTACCTCATCAACTAATTGGAAGAAATCCATATTTATTCTCATTCCACAATAAAGGTGATTCATCACTTCTTGACCTCTAGTTAAAAAAGGTTGTCTAACAGAATGTGAAAATCATTAAATAATTATCACTAATATCACATGTAAGCAAAATCCTGCTGAAGATTACCCAAAAATAACTGGAACAGTACATTAACAGAGAACTGCCAGAAGCTGGGTTTAGAAGAGACCATTACACTAGGGACATCATTGCCAATGCCAGATGGATCCTGGCTGAAAGCAAAGAGTACCAGTAGAATGTCTCTTTGTCTTTCATTGATTATTCAAAGGCATTTGACTGTGTGATCACAAAAAATTGTGGCTAACATTGAGAACACTTGATTGTGTCCATGCAAAATCTATACCTAGTTCAGGAAGCAGTTCTTAGAACAAATCAAGAAAACACTGCATGGCTCAAAATTGGGAGGTACACCAGGATGTGTCCCATCTCCATACTTTTTCAATCTATAGGCAGAACAGATCATTTGGGAGGTTGGATTTATGAGGAGGAATGTAGCTTCAGGATTGAAGGAAGACTCATCAACAACCTGTGCTATGTACATGACAACCTTGATTGATAAAATGGAGAAGGATCTATAGTGTTTGCTGCAGAAGGTCAGTGTCAAGAAAACAAACATCCTCACTACTGGGCTGATTGGCAACACCATGATAGATGGAAAAGAGATTGAGATTGTTAACAATTTCATCTTGCTTACATCTATAATCAACACTCTTGGCACCAGTCAGCAGGAGATCAAAAGATGAGTTACATTGGGGAAACAGTTGTCAGGGATCTCTCCAGAGTGCTGAAGAGCAATGATGTCAGTCTGGAGACTAAGGTATGCCTGATCCAGATTATGGCCTTTTCACTTACATGCTATGCATCAGGGAGCTGGACCATGACTAAGAATAACAAGAAGAAATGACGACTTTGAGTTGTAGTGCTGGAGAAGAGTATTGAATTGGAATGGTAGAAAACAAACCAGTCTATTCAAGAGAGGATGAAATCAACTTGCCCTATGCAGGCAAGGATTTTTGAAGCTCTGTCTCACATACTTTGAGCTTATTGACAGAAGGGACCAGTCTTTGGAGAAGGACATCATGCTTGGATGGTGGAAGGTCAGCACAGAAGATGATCCTGAAGGAGGTGGACTGACACAGTAACTGGGGTAAAGAGAATAGGTGTGTCAGAGACAGTGAGATACATTCAGGATAGAACAGAGTTTAGAGCAATTGTACATAGGGTCACTATGAATTGCAATTGACTTGATGGCATATAACAAAAATGTCACTATCTGGATTCCTTTAGGCATAGTGTCAGACTACTAACCAAAAAGCCAGCAACTCAAATCCACCAGCCAATTGAAGAGGAAGATGATAATCTCCCCTTGTAAAGATTTATAATCTAAAAACCCTGATGGAGGGTGGCTCTGATTCAAACTCAACCCAACAGCAGTGTTTTTTTATATCACTGTAATTTGCTAACACAAAGATCAATTTACTTTTGCTAAGCAGTGTTGGTGCCAGAAACTGAAATCAGAATCCTAGACTTTCCACAAGCCATTGTTCAACATACTTATTCATTTGTTGTTAATTATAATCTACTTCATTTTGAATCATGCTTATCCGTCATATGTATAGTTCAAAGTTCAGAGATACAACTTTCTCTAAAATAATGTGATGTTTAAATGACAGCATGATATAGTAATAATTACATTGGATAGGTTCTAATACCAGATTTTATTGACTCCTTTTAGTTACCACCTGCAGTGCCTGTGGACACTGCAGATTCCTTTATGAAGAATGCGTGAATGGTGCTGCCTGAGTAGTTCAGCTCAGGAAACTGAGCACCATTGCTGTTGTTATTAGTGTAAAGGTAGCAATGGGATTCCAAAATTCCACATCTGGGCACCAATTACTACACAGTCATTCTCAGAAGATAATCAGGTGTCTCAAAAAGATGTGAAGATTTATAATAGAGAAATGATTAAATTTGTGATTAAGTTGGCAAACTATCAACAGAAGAAGTCAAGAATGTGTTTAATTCTCTTTCATGAGTAACAACCATCCCTTTCTTTCAATGGAAGTGGCATGTGCTGCCACATACACATAGTTATTAAGCAAGTAATAAACGTAAATATTTTAGGTAGAAAATGTGACAAGTGAGTGAAATTACTGCTATCATTTGGATTAATGTAGATTATTATAAGGGAGCATAGTCTTCTCAATTACTTGCTATGCATCAGAAATCTGGACAATGAATGGGGATGATAAAAGGAAAATTAATGCCTTTGAGCTGTGGTGCTGGAGAAGAGTATTAAATATACCATGGACTGCTAAGAGAACAAACAGGTTTGCCCTGAGAGGATGACACCAGGTTGCTCCTTGGAGACAAGGATTCTGAAGCTTTGGACACGTTGCAAGGAGGGACCAGTCCTTGGAAAGAAGGACATCATGCTTGGGAGGATGGAGGGACCAATACTTGGAGAGGGTAATATGTGCTATAATATATACTTAGTTATATGTGTCTATGTTTTGGGTACACATATTCACATATCCCAATAATGGAAGGAAAAAAGAAGAATAAGAGGGAAATAAATAATAGAATAAGGAAAATAAGATTAGACAATAAACCATTATAGAAAAGGAAGATGCTAATTTGGCAAAATTGGACTTTGAGAGCGAAAATACATCAATATTTTTAAAATAATTATTGATAGAATTTCACAAAAAAGAATTAAATATATTTTTAGTATCTATTATGTAGACAGCCTTAAACTAGTACAGGAAAGGAAGATATTTAAGACATGACCCCTGCTTTTAAAGAATGTAAGATCTAACAAGAATGTTGATGATCTGTTTTGGTAATAGATAAGGATGATGCTTGATAGCGAACATAATTAATGTTATTGAACTGTACATGTAATGAGTGTTTATATTTAAAGTGTTTTGTTACCTTTTAGTACCCACTATACACAGAAGATTCAATGGGAGTGACATATTAACAAATGTTGAGGTGGCCGCAGGATAGGAAAGGGTACAGATTTGTTGTTTACAGTGTCACTATGAGTCATACTTGATAGCACCTAATAACAATAACAAGAAAAATAAAGCAGTAAGTTAAATGATATTAATGTGGAATGAGTGGACTTTCAAAGAATACAAATTTTAAACAAAAAGCATCTAAATTCCTTCCTAAAATTTCAAGCAATTATTTTGGAAATCAAGTTTTTGTTTTCATTAAGAAAATATTTTAACTTCTTTGCAAAAAAAGATGATGTGTCATGGTTTATTTTACTGAAAAACAGGTTTTTAAAAATGCTTTGCCATCATTTACGGGTTTGGGGTGTTCTCTTTAATAGAATGTAGGTGGTAAATATTTAAAGTCTTGTGTTTTGCAGCACCGTCTCTTCCTGCTTCAAGGATTAGATAAAGTTAAGCTGATGTTTTGATTCAAATCCTAAGATGGACTGGAAGTTCTCCTTTTACCCCTACCCTATACAAATTAGATAAAGAAAACACTTTAGCGGAAAGAGCTAGAGGAATGCTTTCATTATCAGTAAGGATATATTGAAAAGAAATGAGATTTCTCTTATTATTCAAAAACTACTAAAATAATTTTAGATAACATCACAGTTTGATAGGAGATTTTAAACTAAAATTTGGGTGAATGTGTTATATTAGAATTCTATAGATCAAGAACATTTTACAATACAGAAGCCACTGGTGATCAATTTGGGACGAAACATTTGACTTTAGATGGCAAATTGTAAAATGAAATTTATGTCATTATTTTTGCTTCTTTTCTAGGAAGTAACCATTACATCACTTAAATTTGCTGAACAACTGGGGTTGTTAAAAAGATACTGATCTTAAGGACAATGAGAATGAGCAATACAATATGCTGAAAATTATCAGAGGTCAAATTAGAACATAAAAATAAATTTACCAAAAAAAGTCAGTGCTTTAGTGGAGAGGAAGTGGGACCATTAGTTTGGAGTTTTGATTCATTTTCAAGTAGCTCCTTAAAAATTATATATGGGCTGGATTTGCATATTTTAGGTAGCAATTTTGCTTTATTAGGTTAGTAAACAAATCAAAGATTCCTTGCCAGGAATCTTTTTTTCAATTTTCTAGTTTCTAGATGTTAAGAAAAATTGGGCATGATGATATTAATTTGCTGTTAACTAATGTCGTACAACACTGCTAAATGACAGTCCATCTGTCAAATTAACGTCATGACATTCTACTTGTTATTTTAATATGTTATAGAGAATGAAATGTGTTTTTTAGATATGTTTTACATTTGCACTAAGTAATGGAAAGTACAATATATTATGTGCCTGTGCCCTGAGGAAAATTTTTAACAAAAATAATTGAAGGCAATAAATCTTACTTCCTTCCCCTCTGTATTGCCCCCATCCCAGTGTTCCTTCAGAATTATTGTTTCTCTTGTACACAGAAAGCTTTCTACGTAGTGGGAAGGCTGTTATGTATGTTGTAGAATAAAAACCACCGTAGCTGCCAAAAATTAGCTTAGCCACTGATTTAATTATTCCACTGATTTAATAAATATTCTCTGATGATTTTTTGATAATTAGATCTCCTGCCCCAAGATTGAAATGTGCCCTTGAATGATGTTTTGCTATTGAACATAAGACAAGATTTCCAAATAATTAGGAACATCTACAAGCTAATAAATCTTTTCTACAATTTTGATTATTTTCCTGGTAGGTGTGGTGTTTTTGCTTGAAGAGTATATGTATTTGGGGGCAAGGAGGGGATGCATGATTTACAATGTGTTTGAGTTTTGTTAAACTGTCATAGGCAGCAGTGATAAAATGTGGTGTGGAGAATTGATGATGCAATTCCTATTTGATGATATATAACTTATTATTATCTTTAATCTTGCCTTGATCTTGCTACATTCTTCAAAGTGATTTTTTTTAATTTAAAAATCACTCATTTTGAGAAAGGTCATAGTAACCAATGTTCTATATAATGCTTTGTTTTCATGTGTTTCACAATATACAGACTTATTTAACAAATTATTTCTACAAAAATTATAGGTCTGGTGTAAAGAACAATGTATATAGACTTTGTGTGTAAACAAGTATATAATAATTTTTTTAAAAAGTATATTTAAAAATCTTTTTGAAGAAAATTATTATGTGATTTGGTATCCTTTGTATAATTAACATTATCAAGATTATTTTTTGTTATATATTTAAGTGTAAAACTATATTGTTACAAGGCAAGTTTTTAAACTGCTGAAATGGAATATTTTCAACAAGAAATAACTATGAGAACTAATCCTATCTATATGAATGTAGCCCAGCCCTGCAATATTGGTTTATCCATTACTTTTCTTAGCCCAAGTCTTTGTTTAGTGGAAGTCATCACACAGAGTGATGATAGATATATTTTATTCAGAACTGGTCAGACAAGCCCAACATCTTGTACTTTTCATGCTCAAAATTGTTTTGTTAGGAAACATTGTCTATAAATGCTTAACAATCATAGTTCATGATCTTTCAAATATATATGTATATAAATGTGTATGTATGTGTATAATTTACAGTGGATAAGGTATTAGATCTAAAAATCTATATAAGAATGAATTTTCTTCATTTTAATCCACCAGATGCTCTGCTGGAGAAGGAGGGGCAATCTCCTCCTGTACCAGTCAGATCAGATTTGACAGTACACACACACACCAAAAATAGAAATTTTTTTAAAATTTAAAAAATAAAAAAAAATTTAAAAAAGAATGAATTTTCTTCATAGTTTTAATTACCTTAAAATTAATACTGGTAAACAAAAGGAGAAAGATTAAGTTAAAAACAATGTATATGGATTTTATGAACTTTGTATATAAACCAGTTTAAAAAATCATTAAAAAAAAGGAAAAAATAATATGGAAGAGTTTCAGAATATATTTTTTTATATAAAGATTTTGCTGACTTTTCACATTTAAAAAGTAATATAGTTTTGTTTGAAAAAAATATCCCTTACTTTGGTTGCCAGATCTGACTCATTGCTGACCCCCCAGGGGATTTTCAGTGGTTGTAAATAACATGGGAGAAGATTACCTATCTTTCTTCCAAGAAGCTACTGGTGTCTTTGAACCATCAGAGACACGTAGCCTTTAGATTAGCAGCACAGCTTTCTGTGGACTGCACCACAGAGCTCCTTTGTATATCAAGCAATACAAGTCACCGTTGCTAACACTTCACTATATTTCCTTCTAGGCTTGTATTTCCCTCAAAAGTGCTTTTTGTGTTTCATTTTATTTATGTATAGTACTTTATAATTTAACTTTTTAACTTAACATGTTTTAATATCTTTCTCTATCTCTATATATAATTCTGTTGTGTAATTAAACCTTTTATTAATCCATTGTCATCAAACTAATTCTAACTCATACCAACCTTACAGGACTGAGTAGAAATCCCGTGGGATTTCCAGGATCATAATCTTTGTGGAAGCAGACAGCCACATCTTGTCCGGAGAGCAGTTGGTGAGTTCAAAGCTTTACCTTTCCAGTCGGCAGCTCAGCGCCTAAACCACTGTGATACCAGGCCTCTGCCATTAGTAAACCACTATTTATTTCACCAGCTCCTCTGATGATGGACACATTTAGATTGTTTCTAATTTGGGCTATTATAAGTAAAACTGTATTTGTTTTAAGATTTCCTTACATTTATAAAATTTCAGCGTTTTAGATTAAGGCTTTAGCTCTTTTATTTTACATAACTTGTCAAATTTCTCTCAAAAGTGTTGTATCAATGTACAAATTTACAGTATTACCAATAGCATATGACCTCACTCACTGTATACAATCCATTTTTTAAGCATCTGCCAGTAAATAAAAAAGAAAAACTATATTGTGTTGCTTTAAGCTACAATTCTTTAATCACCGATGAGGTAGCACATCTTAGATGTCTCTTGACAATTTTAAATTTTTTAAATTAATGTTTCTAAGTTATATTTCATTAGTTCCTGCTCAATAGAATTTAAAGACTACATTTAAAAATACAGAAAAACTAAGTTTAAAGGGGGTACTTATGTTTTGTCTTAATAATAATATGTTAATTTAAGTAAGATTAAATTTTATTTGGGAAAGGAAAAAGAAAGGATTTGAGCAAAACTCCAGGTAACTTCATAATTATTAATACAGTCATGGGCTGCATGTTGTTGACATTGTTGCGATTGTCATTGTTGTTAGGTGCCATCAGTTGAGTATGACTCATAACAACCCTATGACCATCACTGTCCTATCCTGTGCCATCCTCACAGTCTCTGACACACTCAAGCCCATTGCCACAGTCATCGTATCAACTCACCCGGTTGAGAGTCTTCCTCTCCTTCAGTGTCTCCCCGCCTTCCCAACCATTATGTATAGGAAGCCAATACTAAATATTTGTTATAAATCGAATGCTATTTCAAGATAGAATTCACCCTGAGGCACCAAGGCAATCCTTAAGGATTTACCAGATTCTTGCACTGTATTTGCTGACCCCTCCCTCCTGATTCAAGGGGAAGGTTTAAACCCAATAGAATGACCTTAGCATTCAATACACATTGAATTCTCTTGGTGATTTACTCCCTGGCAATTTTCAATAAAGATACAGGGAAGCTGGAATCCAGGCCCTTCAGTCAATGAAACTACTGGCCATTGTCTTTACTCTCTGTTTTATCTCATCCTTGGCTGTCTGTCTCATTATTAATGATTACAAAAATACTTTACCCTCAGTCTGAAACAATGATGCCCCTCTCCAAGGAATAACATCTTTTAGAAACATGCTCAAAGTTCATGAAATGAAGCTTCATCATCTTTGTCACCAGGGAGCTCTGGCTTCACCTTCTCCAAGACCTACCTGTTTGTTCTTTTGCCAGTCCACGGAATATTCAGCACTCTTCTCTAGCACCACAGCTCAGAGACATCAATTCCTCTTCTGGCATACTTAGTCATTGCCCAGCTCTCAGATGCATAGCATATTTGCATGTGCATTGTCCACATTAAGTTCTCTAAAATAAGACACTGTGATTTGGATATTGTGGTAATACATCTAAAAACCCAGTGTTTGTCCACTTTCAGGTTGCTTAATAACTTTTTATTTCCCTTCCAAATTGATATTTACCTTTTCCCTCTTTCTGCTGTTATCACTTGCACTGGTTTTAATGTGTTTGGCAGGGTAATCACTTTGAATACATGAGATAATAAGATATCTCAGTTATGTGCAGGAAGTTGTTATATTATCTCAGCAGATTCTTCATTTGTGAATTTCCAGGCCATGCTTGTCTTTTCTTTATTTGTCTAAGTATTTACCTATTTCTTACTGATTTGTAAGATGTTGTGAAGATATTAATTCTTTGTGTAGCATATATTGAAAGCTATGTTATATACTAATTTAAAGTTTATGGCATATACTAGTGTATTATGTGGTCCATTTTATCAGGTTTTTTATGATCTCTAGATTTTATATGTCAAAGAATTGATATCTTTGATTTGTGATGTTAGCAATGAGTATTGAATATATCGGGAACTGCCAATAGACCAAACAGCAGTGTCTTGGAGGAAGTACAATAATGGTGCTTTTTAGAGACTAGGACGTGAAGCTTTGTCTCATACACCTTGGCCCTGTTGTCAGGCGGGGCCTGTCTTTGTAAAAAAGACTTCATGCTGGGAAATTGGAAGATCAGATTAAGAGAGGAAGACCTTCAATAGATTAATTGGCCGGGTGACTGCAACAGTGGCCTTGAGCATGGTGGAGATTGGGATGATGGGGCAGGCCAGGGTAAGGTTCCTGAGTAACAGTCAACTCGATGACACCAAACACCAAACAATAACACAAAAAGCCTCATCCTAAAAGTATGAACAGAATAGTCTTTATTTTCTCCTAGTGCTTGGCTAGTTTTGTTCTCTTTTAAAATGAGTTTCTAATAAATATCTATCTCTATCTCTATCTCATCTATATCTCTATCTATCTATCTATCTATCTATCTATCTATCTATCTATCTATCTATCTAGATAGATAGATAGATAGAGATATAGATATACCTCATTCCCTGGTGGTGCAGTTGTTAAAACTCAGCTGCTTACTGTAGTTCTAACCCATTGGTCACCAGTGGGAGAAAGATGTAGTGGTCTGCCCTCTGTGAAGGCTCACGACACTGCAAACCCTATGGGGCATCTTTCCTCTGACTACAGGGTTGCTGTGCGTGAGTTGAAATCGATTCAACAGCAATATGTTTAGTGGATTTTGGTATATAAGGAACTATTACACTGGACAAATTTAAAATGTACAACTTGACAAATTTTGATGTTTATAATCCTGAAATCATCGATATAGTTAGGCTAATAAGCATGTTTATCATGTAAAAAATTGTGGCATGCCCTTTGTAGTCCCTTTCTCTCATCATTTTCCCATTCCATCCATTTCCAACCAATCACTGATTACCTTTCTATCATTGCAGCTTAGTTTTCTATAGCATTTTCTGTAGTTTTGTATGAATGGAGTCATAGAGTGTGATTTTTGTTAATATTGTTACATCTGTGTTATTAAATGTAACCATAGTTCATTCCCTTTTGTTGATGAATAACATTTCACAGTGTGTATATAACAAAATCCATTTTTAGTTCACATTTAATGACTGTTTGGGGCTATTTACAGTTTTCCCACAATTATAAATAAGCTAATATAGACATCTGTGTACACGTTTTCATATGGATATAACACTTGAATTTCTCTTGAGCATGGTTGAGTAGTATGGTTGGATCATGTGGTAGAGGAGCGTTTAAATTAAGGAGCGCTGGTAATACAGAGTATAAGCACTTAACTACTAACAGAAAAGGTTTGCAGTTCAAATACACCAGCTCATCCATGGGAGAAAGATGTAGCCGTCTGCTATCATAAAGATTACAACCTAGAGAATCCAACAGAGCAGGTCTGCCATGTTTTACAGGGTTCCTGTGAGTCAGAATCCACTAGATTGGATTTTGTTTTATTGGTTTGCTTATCTTTTCTTAGACATTGACAGTTTCCAAAGCAGTGGTACCATTTTATCTTCCTACCAGCAACATATCCTTTGCAGACATTTTCCACCAGTCTACCCTTTGCATTTTCGTTCTCCTAACAAAGTCTTTAAAAAAACAGAAACTTTCAAAGTTGATAAAATTAAGTTTGCCATTCTTTCTTTCATGAGTCATGCTTTTAGTACCATATCTAAGAAAATTTTCTTGTGTAAACCCAGTTTCCAAAAGTTTTTCCAATAATTTTTCTTCTAGAAATTGCTAACCTGTGATGTACTTTAGTCTTGTTTCTGATCGTAAGGAGGAAAATCATTTAGCCTTCCACCTTTTATTTGATGTTTTTGTGGACTTCACAAACTATTTGTCAAGTTGGGGAAGTCTGTATACCCATTTTCTAGAATTTTTATCAGTAGTACACACTGGCTTTTGCCAATTTCGTTTTGCTAGTCTTTAAGGTAATCATAGTGTTCTCTTTTCCTCGGTTTTTATGATTTATCAGATTTCTTATGTTAAAATCTGCCTTGCATGCCAGAGTGTAATTCAGCTTTGTTGCAATCTACTACATTTTTAACATATTGATAAACATAATTTGTCAAAATTTTATTTAAAATTTTTACATTCTTGTTCCTGGAGATTATTTATCTGTAGTTTTCCTTTCTGATTACATCTTGAGTGGTTTTTGTATCAAAGTAAGCCTAGCTAGCCTCATTCAAAGACTTGGGAAATATTCTACACTCTATCTTCCTGCAAGAGTTGGTGTAAAATTGATGTTGTTTCTTCCCTGAACTTTTGGGAGAATTCACAGAGAGGTTATATAGGTCTTACGTTTTTATTTTAGGTTTGTTTTTTATGGCAATTTCAATTCCTTTAGTAAATGTAAAGCTACTCAAATTATCTATTTCTTCTTGAATTAACTTTGGTAAGTTCAGTCTTTCCAGGGTTTTTTCCACTTAAGTTTTAAGCTGTCACATTTATAATCATAAAATAGTTCATGATATTTCCTTGATGCCCTTTAATTTCTTCAGAATCTACTCTACTCTCTTTCCTGATCTTGGCAATTCATGTCTCCTCTATTTTTTCCCTAATTCATTTACAGTTTAGGAGGTAGTTTAGAGAGAGACAGACATATAAACATATAAAACCCAATACAACACCATAAATTGTGATGAAATACAGTGTACTATAGAACTGAATAATAGTTGATTAGTTGATGAGGTAAAGAAAAGAGTCATATGTGATTATAAAATTAAATAAAGAGAGCTTAAAATTACAAGTACAGAGTAGTTGGGAAACTGATCTAAAGAAAAATAGGAACAATATCACTTGGGGCTTTATTTGAGATTTTGGTGTTCATCTTTCAGGCAATAGGAAGCTATTAAAGAATCAGAATTATGAAAGTGTTATGATCAGATTAGTGCAGAGAAATCACTCTAGCTGAGGAATGGATGACCAATGTAAAGAAGATCAAGTAGGGAGTTATTGCAAATACCTAGGCAAAAAATTGTGAAAGCTGAACAGAATCACTAATAGTGATAATAGTGAAGACAGATTTGAGATATATTTAGAGATTAAATCAGGACTTACTTATCTAGTAATTGATTTGATGTTGAAATTGATGGTTAGAGGAGGGGTGGAGATTGAGATGACCCTTGTGTTTGCATCCATCCATCCATCCATCTGTCTGTCTATCCATCTATCCATGCATTTTCTTACTCAATCATTTGATAAAAGATAATTTTTAAAGATCTTTTATAAGTCAAGCACTCTACCGAAAAGGTGGTGAGCAAAACCCTCACAGACCTTATGCATGGACATTGGAGGGCTGTCCCTCCAAATAATCACATCACAATTGTAGTAACTACCACATAGGAAAGGACCAGACTGCTCTGAAAGAGGAAGAGATTGGGGGTATATGGAAGATGACAGGTCAAGTGAGACTAGCACACAAATGAGCTGGGAAAACAGTTCCTGGGCAGAATGAATATAGATTGAGGATTCAGATGTTGGAAGTGTCAAAGCACAAAATCTTAACTCATATCTCTTTTCTTAACTGTACAAAGCAGAAGTTGGGGGTAAGATCTCATTCTCAAATTGACCAAGAAAGAGTTAGATTTGATTAATTAAAGAAGTTAAATCTAATTACTGAATAGAAGTATTCCAGTAACAGATTTATAAATTTTTTTTAACACATTCCATTTCAAAACTATTATTTACATATTTATTTTATGGTTGTGAATGTATTCTATCATCTATCTATCTATCTATCTATCTATCTATCTATCTATCTAATCTCTCTCTAATCTTTACTAGTTAATGTTTTTCATTTGTACAATTTAATGACACCAATAATATTAATCCTGTTATGCGACCATCACAACTGTCTGTTGCCCAATTATCCATCACCAGGAACAGCAGCTCACTCCTTCCTGACAATGACTCCTCCTCCTCCCTTTCTCATACTTAAAAAGCCAAAATCAAACCTATTAGCATTGAATCGGTTTCCAAGAGGAGACTGCCTTTTATTCTCCTGATTCAAACTGGTAGAGTGGCTGGCGGATTTGAAATACTGGCATTTTCATTGTTGTTGTTGTCATGTGTTTTTGAGTTGGAACCAATTCATAGCTGACTCTCCAGTGTGTTTTCAGAGGAAGTTAATCGCTCCAGGGGAGGTTGTCCATCCTTCTCCCACTGAGCAGCTGGTAGATTCCAAGGTGCTTTTGAGATTGCAGTGTAGCTTCTTACCACGAGGCCACAGAGCTCTCTAACCCAGTTGTCGTTATCATTTGCTGTCAAGTTGCTGTGACTCACAGCGACCCTATGCACAATAGCTCTGAACCCTGACCTATGCTGAACCAGATTCATTGTCTCCAACACCCCTAACCCCATTATCTCAGTTACTGCTTCAGCCCATCTCATTCAGGTCTCCCTTCTTGAGCTGTCCCTCCATCCACTCTTCCAAGCATGATGTCCTGATGTCCTTCTCCAAGGACCAATCTCTCCTGGCAGAATGCTGAAAGTATGTGAGCTGGAGCTTCAAAATCCTCTCCTCTAGGGAGTAACTTCGTTTCACTCTCCAGTACAAACTCCAGTACAAACCTGTTTGTTTTCTTTGCAATCCATGGAATGTTCAACACTCTTCTTTAGCACCACAACTCAAAGGCATCAATCCTTAGTCATTGTCCACTTCTTTGACGCAAACAATTGCAAAGACCATTGCCTGGATCAGGTGAATCCTAGTCTCCAGACTGGCGTTGTTACCCTTTAGCACTCAGGAGAGGTCCCTGACAGGAGATTTCCCCAGTGCAATTTGTCTTTTGATTTCCTGACTACTATTGCCAAGAGTGTTGGTTGTGGAACCAAGCAAGCTGAAATTGTTAACAATCTTAATCTCTTCTCCAACTATCAAAATGCTGCCAATCAGCCCAGTGGTGAGAATCATTGTCTTCTTAATGTTGAGCTTTAATCCATATTTAAGACTGTAATCTTTGACCTTCTGTGGCAAATGCTTTAGGCCCTTCTCATTTTCAGCAAGCAAGGTTGTATCATCAGATTTATTATTATTATTACGAATATGTTTGCTCTTTTAAATAATTTCTATTGATTTGCATACAAAATTCATATATGTTGTATTTCATTCATATAAATTTGTTGTTATTCCCATGTGCCCTTGAGTCAGTTATGATTCTTAGTGACTCTCAGAACAGCAGATCTGAACCTTGTCCTCTCCTGTGTCATCCTCTTAGTCTCCAATATACTTGAGCCCATTATTATAGTCACTGTGTCACTGTGTTATAGAAAGGTTTTAGGTATTTTGTTCATAGGGACACTATGAGTCGTGCTTGACTCAATGGCAACAACAACAATAACAACAAAATCAGGAGTTTAATATTTAATTACAAAGTTTAAGGGCATGATCTCCATTTATACTTTTAAAAAATAGTTAAGACACAGTTCTTAGATTATTTGTCTAAAGGTATAGAGAGACTGGCATCCAACTCTGTATTAAATCTCATTAGCTAATGTATTTGATCAGATGCAGTTAGAAAACCTTTCGGGAGCTAAATAAACAGAACGTGTCACTCTATTAACTGTGACTGATTTCAGACTACTGTGCCCTGCCTTTAACCAAGGAAGCTGTCACTTTAAGCATAGTGTCAGCCTTTCCACTAGAGCACTGTGAATCCCTGAAGCCTCAAAATTAAAGCTAATCATTTATGAAGATTTCGAAGGGACCACTTACGTGAAACAAATAATAGAGTTAATTTTTTAAAAAAAATTTAGCCCAAAGTGGTTTCCCAGAAGTTATGTATAAACCTTTATTAGGTACATTTTTCCATTTTGAATTCTTGTGGAAGAGAGCCAATAGGTTGGTAGACCAGCAGTACATGCTGCAATGTACCCCATACTTAAATGCTTAGTATTTGACCCCTTCATATGGTTGGCTGTAAATTTTTTGCTTTCATATTTTGGATATAAATCAGTATCTTCCAAACCAGGTGTGAATAATGAAAGAGAAAGCTTTTGTAGGTTAAAAAGGCAATTTTAATAAGATAACAACATTACATGGTGCTTATGACACCTGTCTCTAATTTTTTTTTGGCAAATGAGTAAAAATTGTATCTCTTTGGTGGCATTGGCAGAGTGTGTGTGTGTGTGTGTGTGTGTGTGTGTGTGTGTACTTTGGTTTCTTTTTAAATCCTCAGAATCAGTTTAACAAAGAGATAATATAACTACGTATTTACAATAACTAAAAAAACAGCTGCACAACCAGCAATACAAATTGGAACGGACAGAAGCCTGATGTGGCATCTTCCCTCGTGCTTTGCTGTGGGTCTTTTTGGGACAATGATGCATTCATAATGTCCTTGGAAGAGTGGTGAATAGAGAAAGTTGTCTTCTGGCGTATTCTGAATTTACAAACCCAACAGGTGACCAGGACAGAAACAAGCCCCCCCCCTTTTTTTTTTTAAACAACACAAATTTATTCTCTTACAGATCTGGTGGAGGGAATTTGAAATGGGTCTCACAGGGCTAACAGTCAAGAGGCAGGCAGGGCTGCATTTCTCCCAGAGGCTGGAGGCAGTAGTCCATTGCCTGGCCTCTTCCAGCATCTGGAGGTGGCTCATCTCTTCTGTCCCCAACACCAGTAATAGCCAGCCATGTCCTTATGTTGCATCAGTCTGACATGGACCCTCCCTTCTGTCTCCTTTCTTGGATTTCATTGGGCTTTCCCAGATAATTCAGGATTACTCCCTATTTGAAGGTCAGTTGATTAAACTCATTACCACTGAATCAAAACTGACTCCTGGCTGACCCTCCATTAGGTTTCCAAAATTACTTTCACCTGCGGAGGTGCTGGTGGATTCAAACTGCTGGAGAGACATCCTTTGGGTTAACTAGCTATGGATGAAGTTTGATGAGAGTTTGGTTCCGTCTGTTACCTTAATTGCTTTTTGCCACTTAACTCCCCATCCCACAGCGCTAACCACTTGCTCACCTCTGCGATATGGGTGGCACTGCCGTTCTGCAAAGATGCAAAGTGTCTGACAGCTACATAGTATTCTATTCAGTGCAAGTGTTGTAAATTGTTACTTGGCATTGAGTTGGAAACAAGCCTTTTCTTAAGCCAAGAACCATAAGGATAAGCATTAAAGAAAAGTGTATCTTTCCCCCCGCCCTTTTTTAAATGCCAGCAATCCATGTCTTGACTTATGTTCTTCCTTCCTGGTTAAATTGTTACTGCGTTGCTTGTGTTGCTACCACCTTGGTGTTGATTCAGAATCAAAGAATAAAACATTGGGCATTCCTGGTTCCTCAAATCATTGCTGTTTGAGCCTTTTGATATGGCCACCTTGTCAATCCATCTGATATAAGATATTGCTCTTTCTTCCTCTACCAAACATGATGTCCTTTACCAGGAACTAGTCCTTGCTGAGAACATGTCCAAAGTGTGTAAGACAAAATCTTGCCATTCTCCCTTTTGTAAGGCGCAGCCTAACTGTAGTTCTGGTTACATTAGAAGGAAACATTTCATATCACCAGAAAGCAAAATCCTCTGTCTTCATAAATTCAGACTTTATGAACTGAGATGGAGATTTCAGAGCATCAACAAGCATTTTAATAAAGGAAAATAGAATCCCAAACCAGGAATTTGAAAATTGAGGTGATTCTTAGAGCACTGATGAAAAGCAAGGATATGGAGATTTAAAGAATGAGGGAACTCATTTCCTAGGGAGAATCCTACAGGCTCCCGGAAGCATTCTTCCCCAGGCATTCACACTGAAGAGTGTTCTGGGGTTTCCTGCCTGTTCTGGAAACCTCTGGAAAAATGTCTCATCTGGCAATTGAAACTAATTTCATTCTCTTTGCTCATTGCAATTAGAAAACTCTGTGCTTCATGTTGAAACATAGAATTGACATCCATCCAGAATTTCTGTATTTCGACTATGAACCAATTTGCTGTCATTAGATTTAAATAAAAATATATCCATGAGTCATATAATTCTAGTTCAAATACAAATTCCATGACTAAAATTTAATTTCTTGAAAGAAGATGATGCCAAACAGTTCCCAGCTCCTAGAATTCAAGAAGTAGGGCACTGACTAGAGCTGGCTCTAACTCACTGGAGAAAATGCTTGGGGATTGAGAGCAGTTTCTTTTCCTCACTTGTGCATTGGCCCAGGTGGAGTTTCTCAATGTGTGTAGAAGAGCAAGCTCAGAGGCAGAGAGCCTTGGTTCTCATCCAGACACCTCGGCCCCTTACTCACCCAGTGACTAGAAAAAGTATTCGACTTTTCGGAACCCCAGTTTTAAAGTTCATGTAATGGGGAGAACAAATCTATTTTTCTTTCTCCCATAGGCAAATACTGAGCTTCAGATAACGTGATTGAAAGTTCTGTTTAAAGGATAAAACAGGGTCTACATCAGATAAAGTGAGGAAGACCCTCCCCACAAGATGGAGAGAGACAGTGAGTGTGACAATGGCGTTGAGTGTGTCAGAATCATGAGGGTGACACAAGATATGGCAGGGTGCAGACCTGATGGTCACAGAGCCACTTGTGAGTGCTGGCTGACTTGACAGCACCTAACACCACCACTGTGGAAAAAGCAATTATTACCGTCTACAAAGGCATGGAGAACCATTTAGTAACTAGTTCCAGGACTCCAAAACATAATCTGATCCTGAAGGCAAGTGGTTCGAATCTACCAGATTCACTGGAGAAGGAGAGGCAACTTCCTCCTGTACCAGTCGGATCCAATTATATGGCAAACACACACACACACACACACACACACACACACACCCCAAAACCCAAAAAAAACCCCCATAATCTGATGATGCTATTTCCCTGAGCATTAATCTCCAATGGTTCCCTGTTGATTATGGGATAATTTTGGAACCGTTTATCATGACATCAAAAAACCAGCAACAAATTTCACAGCTATCCGTCATTGTTCCGTGATGCAGGCTTGCGTCAACTGACAGCTCTGTATGCAAATAACACTCTTTCACATGGACAATTTTTTGCTCCATATTATTCTCTCTGCCTGCCAGGTATTGTCCCTTTATCTGTCAAATTTCAATTCAACTAGAAGTAATAGAGAATAGTGATTAGCAGGACTCAAGAAAAACTCTGTCTTCAATTTCTTCACCTTAAAAAGAAGATAAAATCAACCTCCTAGGAGTGTTGTAAAAATGAAAGGAAATTACATAAGCACATTATGTAACTCCTGACACTTGCTATGCATCAGAAAGTTGGACAATGACTAGGGAGAATAGAAGGAAAATTGATGCCTTTGAGCTGTTGTGTTGGAAAAGAGTATTGAACATACCATGGATTGCTAAGAAAATGAACAGGTTCACCCTTGAGAAGGTTAAACCAGGCTACTCCTTGGAGGCAAAGATTCTGAGGCTTCGTCTGACATACCCTGTACATGTTGCAAGGAGGGACCAGTTCTTGGAGAGAGACGTCATGCTTGGGAAGGTGGAGGGACAGCGCAGGAGAGGAAGAACCTCGACAAGGTGGATTGATTCAGTGATGGGGTAATGGGGGTAGGTGTGTTGGAGACAGTGAGATTGGCACAGGATAAAGCAGGGTTTAGGGCTGTTGTACATAGGGTCACTATGAGTTGCAGGCATCTTGATGGCACATAACAACAACAAATGGAGGGTTGTGAAAACAAAAGGAAATTACATAAGCATATCATATAACTTCTGACACGTGATCAGTGGTCAACAAATAGTAGTTAACTCTTTTTATTGCTATTTAAAATGTTCCCTCTACTCTCATCTTATTCCTTAAGGCTGAAAGCATTTAAAAACAGTAAAAAAAAAACCCTCAACCATATGCTAATAAGCACTGTAGTGAACACAGCTTTTGAAAAGACACCAGGCTTTGTTTGTTTAATTACTATCTGATTGTGGTATTTTTATTGTCAATTATGAAAACTTGAAGGAGCTCTGGCAGCAAGCTGTGCTGCCAACACAAAGGCTGCAGGTCTGCAGTGGCTCAAACCCACTAGCAGTTCCCCTGGCAGCTGGCCAGTCTCCTCCATTGCGATACACAGGCTTGGGAGCCCAGTGGAGAGGCCTCGGGAGTCAGAACTGACTTGATGGCAGTGAGTGAGTGACTATGAGACGACTTCAGAAAATGCACTTAGAATGAATAGCAGGAAATGAAACTCAGGCCAGTACCTGTGTTGAATTGTTTTGTTGTCAAGTTGATTCTCCGGAATTGTGTTTCCCGCTGTCTCCTTCTCTGCACAGCTCTGGTTGAGAGCTGGTCAGAGTGCAGCTTGACAGACATTTGAGGAGCCGAGCTGAAGCCCCCATGACTCTCTAAATGCCCTTGTGCTAGGGATGCAGACAGGCCCGATGTGGAAGCCACAGGGGTCCAGCTTGTCCGGATTCTTTCCTCCACATGCAGCACCCCTTTCCCGCAGTCACCTTAGGCCCATTTCCAGATGAGGGTAGACTCACAGAAACCACGGCTCCCCAGGCGCATTTCCACCAGTTCCCCTTCTGCAGTCCCCTTTTTACAATTGGGAACACTTGGCTTCTCAGATCAATGTTCAATTTGCTTTTGCAGACTCTTGCTTCCCTTGAGCCTGGCGCCACGACCTAAGGCCTAACTCCTAGGGTAAACCCCTTATTTCATAACTCTGAGTGTTCTGCTTTCCTGACTGAACTCTGACTGGTATAGTTTTGTTTTGGTTTTTTTTTTTTTTTTTTTAAGTTGTCAAAGATTTTATTTGCTTGTTGTTGTTGTTAGGTGCCATCAAATTGAATATGTCTCATAGACATCTGATGACAACAGACCTGAACCCTACCTTTTCTTGTGCCATGCTTATCTTTTCCTTAAAAAATAATTTTAATGAGCATTTACAGAGATTTTGGATTTCTATTCATTCATTGCTGCACTTCTCTCCCTGCCCATCCACACCCCGCCCCACCCCGTTTGCTTCTCTCTTTCAAAAGTAAAAGAAACACTCCTTCCCTGGTACACAATCCCCCTACACCCCTCCCACCGCCCCAAGTACATTCCACTATGCAGCCTTAATTGTGGGCTCCTGTGATAACAATAAGACCCTATCATACATCCTTTTAAATTATTCACTCCCTCATCTGTTTCAGTGCAGTATACACAATTTATCCAGTTTAAAAGAACAGACCATTAGCACTCCAGCAGAGCCCCTGGGTAGTCGAAACGCCAGTTTGCTTGCTAGCTGAGAGGTTGGCAGTTAGAGAGGCACCTCGGAAGAAAGGCCTGATGATTTACTTCTGGAACACCAGCCATTGAAAACTCCAGGGGAGAACCATTCTCTGATGCAAATGGGGTCACTCTGGGTCAGAATCTGCTTACCGGCAATTGTCAGGCATCCCAAGAGCCCTGTGAGACTCTCATTCCTTCCTGGCCGCATTTCCCCTCCTTTTCCCATGGTCCTGATTTGTACGGCAATAGCTCCCTTGCTCTTCCTTATATTTGACTACATATATGTGTGTGTGTTGCTATAAATGTATAGTTTCGTTTTTGAAATTTCTATGAATGGAATCGTACCATAAGCTTACCTTTGCACTCTATCTCTTTCATTCAATATTAAATGTTTAAGATTTCATGGCTCTATGTGTGACCCTAGTTTATTAACTTTCACAATACACCACAATTAATATATTCTATTCTTTCAACATAGTTTTTGTTTCCCCTCTCTCTCCAGTTTGAGATCTTGGGACCTAGTGGTAGAGAGTTGTGCTGCTAATCTGAAGGCATGAGGTTCAAATCCACCAACTGCACCATGGTAAAAAGATGAGCATTCCTTTCCTGTAAAATTTACTGCCTCTTGAAAACCCACTGGAGTGTCAGCTAAGAGTCAGTTCTGAATGAAGATACACAAGAACTCCTCAGTTTGATTAACAGGAATGTTCTCTTTTAATTACACTTCTGTTCAACCCAGGATACAGCTAGCTCAGTGCTTTCCTACCTCCACAAGGACCTCAGCATTGCATTTCTATCCTACTGTGTCTCCTTCCTGGTGGGGTGTGTGTGTGTGTGTGTGTGTGGTGTCGGGGTGGAAAAGGACAGTCTCCTCCGGTGCTATTTACTGCCTCAGAACCCCCTGGAGTGTTGGTTATGAATGGGTTCCCTCTAGATGGCAAGGAAAGAAAAGAGGAGAGAGAAACAGTCTTTCTTTACTCATCAGTTTTTCCTCCCTATGTACAACCAGGCAATCTGATGGCACATAACAAAATAACAACATGTACAACTATTTAAAACAGCTTGCTTTATGAAAACTGTTTCACTTTCTTGCCTGCTCTTTACTCTGATGAGTCTTCTAATTACTGGGGATTAGGGGTGGGAATGTGTGTGTATCACAGAAATGAACTCCTTTGCTTTTATTCCACCAAACCCAGAAAACCTACCTGCTCTTTGAACATATCTCTTCCTCTTTGCCCCCTGTTACAATGAAAAAGATGCCTTTCCACTTCTCTAAGATTAATTACTCCACAAGTGTTAATGGGACTCCACTTGTGACTTGTTCTAGAGTCTTTCAAATTCTCCTCTTCTTTCTTGTATGTTTAACAGTTCTTTCTACAACTGAACTTGTTCAAGGTTCTTTTATCTTAAGAAGAATATATCTTTGTTTATCCACTAATTAATGTTTTCAGATACTCTCTTTTCGTTCACACACAAACCTCTTGAAAGGATTGTCTAATTCACTCTTCTCTTCACCAATCCTATCTTTTCATTTCTGACCCTTCAAGCTACTGCAACCTAACTTCCTTCTGAATCATCCCTTAAAACCAAAGTTCAAGATCTCTTAATGAAACTCTGGTTAGCCAACCTAATACAAGTTAAGATGTATTCCATCGCCTACCTGACACCAAGACCCAATTTCTTTTTACTTCACTCTAACTATACACTGAACTGGAAGCAGCCCATTAGCATATGCTGAGTTGGTACCTTTTTTCTTTTTCTTTTTTAGATCCCGCAGGAGTGGCATCCACTTACTAAACATGTGTCTGGAAATGCTATGAACATTGATAAATATCGAGAGTTATAGAAAGGCTTCAGGACTTTTGTTCATAGGTCACTATGAGTTGTGCTTGACTCAAAGACAATCAACAACAACACTCCTATCACTCTAATTCTTTTCATAGCTTATCTTCTCACCAGGGGCTCAGCTTTCTGGCAGCTTTACCTTCTTTTTACCTTCTTCATAGTAGGGGTCAGTATTTCCTGTTGAGGGTCTTTAACTCATCTGCATACTATAATATTGAACAGTTTCTGCATTCTTAACTGCCCTTGAAGTGGCAGTTCTGACTTCCCACGTTGTGACTTCACTGCCCAGAAAGTTGTTAGAGAGGCTCAACTCTAGGTGTCCTCCTGTGATAAGTTTCCCGGTGCAAACTAACAGTCTATGATTTTTTTTCCTATAATTATATTTTATTAATTTTCATAAACATTTACAGAGATTTTGGGTTTCCATTCATTCATTGTTGCACTATTCTCTCTACCCTCCTCCCAGTTTGTTCTTGTCCAAATGCCACAGTGCTTGTCAAAGCCAGTTCTGATTAATCTTCTTTGTCGGTGTGTCCTTTGCCATTCCCTATCACTCCTCCCTGAGAGAGACTTCACCCTGATTCATAAGGAAAACGGGACGGCGTATTCTCTTAGCTACTTCCTGCTGAAAAGGGACGCTGTGGGTTTCAGGGTGAAGATCTTCTCTCACTACTCTAAAGGGCCCCTTTGGCAGTAGAAAACACATAGACTATTATGGAGATTGATTTTGGAATTTAGATGCACTCTTATTGATTGTGCTTGGCCGTACATGTTCATATCCTTGAAGATGTATCATGGTGGTGTTACAGTCTATGATTTTTAACTCCAGAGATCAACAGTGCACCAAGCTTTCTCTACGGGGAGATCCTATTCCACTTGATAGTGAATCTGATTTGGGCAGAAAGACTTGAAAGAACATTTCCATTTAGTAAATATGGCATCTGTACCCTGTCCAAGTAAAAATGCAACTTGAGTTTGGAGCTTGCTACCAGACTCCATCAGTCCTAGAGGAGCCTTTGCCTTTCTTAACAGTTGCAATATTCTCATCTCAACTGTGTCTGAGATGAGAACATGACAGGATGCTTTCAATGGTGCCAAATTCAGTGGTCACTTTTATTTATTTATTTTTAACTACTATATGCTTTTTTCTTTTTTAAAAAAAATTGTACTTTTAACAAAAGTTGGCAGAAAAGTTGGATTTTCATTTATTCATTGTTGCACATTTTCTTCCGTACCCCTCTTCTAGTTCACTTAAAAAAAAAATCATCCATTGTTGCATAATTTCCACCCTCTCCCCCAGAGCACTTTGCTATGCCTCTCTTATTCTGGACTGTTATTATGCAGGTAATGCCTAGTCATATATTTCTTTTAAATAGTTCTTTCCTTCACTTGTTTCATTGCAGTGTTAACTTGGCTTCCTTGATGATGTTCTTGGAGAAAAGTCTGCCTTATGTAGGTAGTTTGACGTATCATCTCTGGCTTCTAGCTTAATGTTTGCAAAATGACTATCACAATTAGTGTGCAATGAAGGAAAACCCCCAGCTAAGCTCTCATGGCCTAGTGGGAAGAAGCTGTATTGCAATCCCAAAGGCTCATGGTTTGGATCCACCAGAAGCTCTGCTGGATAAGGAGGGGCAATCCCTTTCAGCACCAGTCAGATCTGATTCGACGGTACATACACAAATTAAAAAAAATAATAATAAGAAAAAAAACCCAAACCCTGCTGTTTCTCAGCAGAAACTGTACAGCCAAGAAACCAATGGACAGACAAACATATGAAATTTTTTTAAAAAAAAGAAATAAAAAGAAAATTTGCAAACAAAGAATGATATATCCAGAAAAATTGTCCCTCAAATATAATAGTAAAATTAGGACATTTCCAAATAAACAGAAACTGAGAGATTTGTGAAAGTTTATACCAACTATATAAAAAAAAAACTTGAAGGATAAAAAATCCTGAAGGGAGTTCTTTGGACAGAAAGCCAACAACAGGTAATATTCCAAAATTATACAGGATGCCATTCAGAAACTGACTCAGATACAGAAATGCACAAAGTATAATAAGCTTAGGAGACTAAAGGTAGGAAACAAGAGGGGGAAGTCAGTAGATAAAGGTGACCATACATTAAAAAGAGGGAATAAGAAATGAAGCTACAGAACTGAGAGGCAGTGAAGAAGGTTTCTAGATAAAGGGAACCATTTTAGACTGGTAAGAATTCAGTATTAAGAGTAAACTCCAAGAAAATTAGTTAAATTTCTCATCAAAATAAAAGAAAGTGATACAGATTTTGAAAATGCAAAAACAGCAATGAAGGAAATGATAAGAAAAGTAATAAACAAAATTAGCACAGAAAATTAGATGGAAAAAGAAATCAGCAGGACCACAAAAGAGTGTGGCATTAAACATTGTGTAACATCGATGATTCTAGAAGACCTTCTGCTTACCAACTAAGTAAGTAATGAAAGAACTGTCATTAAGAACAGTACTACACTATTCTGCATTGAAAAACAAGGAACTTGTGAAATATTTCACAAAATGGGTGACCCTGGAGGACATTATGCTGACTGAAATATCTCAATCACAAAAAGACAAATACGGCATAATGCTACTGTTATAAAAGAGGACTGACATAGGGGTTGGGGGAAGACTGAGAAAGAGGGGATAAATAATGTATTCTGCATTGAAACAGATGAGGGAGAAAACTGTTTAAAGGCCATATATGATTAGATATTATTGTTATGACAGGAGTCCAGAATGAAGGTAGCATAGTGGAGTGGACTTGGGGTGAGGGATTGAATAAGAAGGAAAGATTTTTTCTTTTACTTTTCAAAAAGAAAAGCAAATTAGGGGGTGGGGTGGGCAAGGAGAAAAGTGCAACAATGAATAAAAGGAAATCCAAAGTTTCTGTAAACTTTCATTAAAATAAAATTTAAAAAAAGAACAGTATTACAAAATATTAAGGAAAAGTTTATAGACAGACATAATTCTGGATTGTTATCAGAAAGGGGAGAAAGGGGGGAATAAAAATCAGTAAGTAGACTTGGTGAAGGGAAAGTCAGTACACAATTGATTGGATATTGTAATTAATGAATTATACAAATTTATTGTCATTATGTTATAAATATGAGTATGAATGATCAAATACTACTGCAATTACAGTGTTCTAAAACAAAATGTACATGAGTGATTAAATGAACAATCAATATGATTTGTAAATTTTCACTCTACACATACATACATACATACATACATACATACATACATACAAATTTTCACTAAAAAAAAAAAAAAAAAAGCTTTTTAAAAATACCTGATCAAGAGCTATTCACTCATCCAGGATCTGAGGCGTGGGTAGGCCTCACCTTGGCCTCTGCCCACCTAACATAGAGGGCTGAGTCAGAGACAGACCCTGCGGGGGCCGGTGGCAGAGTCATGGCAGACTACCAGAAGTCACAGCCAAAGAAATTCTGCACTTATTGCCAGTGCTGGATAGCAGATAATAGACCTAGAATTTACTTTCATGAAAGAGGAAAGACTTATAAGGAAAATATGGCAAAAAAAGATCAGGGAGATTAAACAGAAAAGCCTGGACAGAGAAAAAAAAAAAGAAGAAAAAACATTGAAGGAGTTTGCTGGAATGGAAAACACACCAAGAGTAGTTGAAAAGCCTTGGCTTAGAGTCCAACATTTCAGACCCAAGTGTGTCACCAGTAGCCAGGGCCACCCCACTCACCTCTACATCAAATCAGCCAAAGAAAAGAAGAAAAAGAAAAAAAGGTCTTCCCAAGGGCAGATGGGAAGGCAGAACCCCCAAGGGTTACCATTACTATTATGATCTCATCACAGGAGCATCTCAATGTGGGAAAAAACCTGAAAGATTTGAAGGAAACTTAAATAAGACTGTGAAAACTGTTTGGGTGGAAGGTTTAAGTGAAGATGATTCTACATTTAACTATAATACAGAAACAGGAGGGGGGAAATAAGACCAGTGAAGAAGGAACTAAATTAACATCACTGAAAAAAAAATCTACAATAAAAGGATCCACCAGGTCCAAAGTAAGGAAAAGCCAAAGCTGGTAAAAGATTAAAGCCATATGGGCAACGGCAAGAAATTCAGTAAGAAATAGAGTTACCTGAAGAAGCAGCTTTGGCACTTCCAAGCACAGATTGATGAGTATGTGTCAACGACAGTAGCTGATGGTGGTACTGAATCCAGGGTGGTGTTTAAAGAAAAGAACAGTCACTGCCCTTGGCATTGTGGCAGACGAGTGGCTCCAGTCTTCAGAAAAGAGAAGAATTGAAAATGGAAAAATCTTGAAATCTAAAGCAACGAGGTGACGATCAGTATTTTAAAGAAGCTTGTCGTGCATACTTTTGGAACAAAATAGAGACCATGAATCTTAACCTTTCTTTGTGTTTTTATTTCTAATGATTTGAAGCTATTTTTTTAAAAAATTATATTTTATGTAAATTATAATAAAGGTTTTTTCATGTGGGA
The DNA here is from genome assembly GCF_000299155.1 of Elephantulus edwardii. Taxonomy (NCBI): domain Eukaryota; kingdom Metazoa; phylum Chordata; class Mammalia; order Macroscelidea; family Macroscelididae; genus Elephantulus; species Elephantulus edwardii. The sequence goes on from NW_006400007.1 coordinate 2,013,646, forward strand.
GGCAAAGAGCTATCCATGAAATGGTTCAAAATGAATAATTTTTAAAAATTCTGTGTTCAGGGAGCTCTGGTAGCCTACTGGCAAGAACCTGCGCTGCAATTCCATAGGTGTGCAGTTGGAATCCACCAGATGCTCTGTTGGAAAAGGAGGGACAATCTCCTCCTATACCAGTCAGATTCGATTTGATGGTACACACACACAAAAGAATAAAACAAATTCTAAAAAAAGTTAAAAAAATACTGTTTCAATTTCTCATAACTACAAAAAGAAAAGAGACATGAGTAAATAATGATATGTTGTTGTTATGTTGTTATGTGCCGTCGAGTCGCTTGCAACTCATAGCGACCCTATGTCCAACAGCCCTAAACTGCGCTCTGTCCTGTGCCAATCGCACTGTCTCTGACATTCCCATCCCAATTATCCCAGTCACTGAATCAATCCACCTCACAGAGGGCCTTCCTCTCCTGCGCTGTCCCTCCACCCTCCCAAGCATGATGTCCCTCTCCAAGGACCAGTCTCTCCTCACAACATGTCCAAAGTATGTTAGAGCCTCAGAATCCTTGCCTCCAAGGAGCCACCCGGTTTAACCCTTTCCAGGACAAATCTGTTTGTTTTCCTAGCAGTCCATGGTATTTTCAATACTCTTCTCCAGCACCACAGCTCAAAGGCATCAATTCTCCTTCTATCCTCCTTGGTCATTGTCCAACTCTGATGCATAACAAGTGATTGGGAAGACCAAAGCCTGAATCAGATGCACCTTAGTCTCCAGAGAGACACCATTGCTCTTCAGTACTTTGGAGAGGTCCCTAACAGCAGACTTTCCCATGGCAATGCGCCTTTTAATTTCCTGGCTGCTGGTGCCAAGACTGTTGACTATGGAGCCAAGCAAACTAAAGCTGTGTACAATCTCAATCTCTTCACCATCCATCCTGATGCTGCCAATTGGTCCAGTGGTGAGAATCTTTGTCTTCTTGACATTGAGCCTCAATCCATATTGTAGGCTGTAGTTCTTGACACTCTGCAGCAGGCGCTTCAGGTCCTCTTCAGTTTCAGCAAGCAGGGTTGTGTCATCCGCATAACGCAGGTTGTTGATAAATCGTCCACCAATCTTGACCCCACATTTCTCCTCATAGAGCCCAGCCTCCCAGATAAACTGTTCTGCATATAGGTTGAAAAGGTATGGAGATAGGATGCATCCCTGGCGTACGCCCTTCCCACTTTTGAACCATGCAGTGTTCCCTTGCTCTGTTCTGACGACTGCCTCCTGGTCCAAGTATAAGTTTCGCATTAGAACGATCAAGTGTTCTGGGGTTCCTATTCTTCTCAGAGTCAGCCACAGTTTGTTATGATCTACACAGTCAAATGCCTTTGCATAGTCAATGAAACACAGATAGATATTCCTCTGGTATTCCCTGTTTTCAGCCAAGATCCATCTAACATCAGCTACAATATCTCTAGTGCCACGACCCCTTCTAAACCCAGCCTGGACTTCTGGTATTTCTCTGTTGTTGTGCTGTTCCAGTCGTTTTTGGATAATCTTCAGTAAAATCTTGCTTGCATGTGAAATCAGTGAGATTGTTCTGTAGTTTCCACATTCTGTTGGGTCACCTTTCTTTGGCATAGGAACAAATATAGATCTCTTCCAGTCAGTTGGCCAAGTGGTTGTTCTCCAGATTTCTTGGCACAACTTGGTGAGCACGTCCAGGGCAACATCTGTTAACTGAAATATGTCAATTGGTATACCATCTATTCCTGGAGCCTTATTTTTTGCCATTTCCTTCAAAGCAGCCTGAACTTCTTCTTTCATCACCATAGGCTCTTGCTCATATGTTGTTTCATGAAATTCTTCTGTGTCTTCCAATTCCTTTCGACACAGTGACTCAGTATACTCCTTCCATCTTCTTTTAATACTTCCTGGATCATTTAACATTCTGCCGAAAGCATCCTTGATTATAGCAACTCGAGGTTTGAATTTGTTCTTCATTCCCTTGAGCTTAAGATATGCTGAGCGAGTTCGGCCCTTTTGATTTTCTGACTCCAACTCCTTGCACATTTCATTGTAATATTTTGTTTTGTCATCCCGTGCTGCCTTTTGAAATCTTCTATTCAACTCTTTAGTATCTTGAATTCTTCCCTGTGCTTTGGCTTCTCTGCACTCCAGTACAATTTTCAGAGTCTCTTCTGACATCCATTTTGGTCTTTTCTTCCTCTTCTGTCTTTGCAATGACTGTTTGCACTCTTCCTGGATGATACCCTTGATATCCTCCCACAAGTCATCTGGCCTTCGCTCATTAGTGTTCAAAGCCTCAAACCTGTTCCTGAGATGGTTCTGAAATTCAGGTGGGATAGACTCAAAGTCATATTTTAGTTGCCTTGGATTTGGTTTAATTTTCCTCAGCTTCAGCTTGAATTTGCATATGAGTAGTTGGTGGTCTGTTCCACAGTCAGCTCCTGGCCTAGTTTTCACAGCTGATAGTGAGCTTCTCCAGCGGTTCTTTCCACAGATGTAATCGATCTGATTCCTATGCATACCATCAGGTGAAATCCAGGTATATAACCTTCGTTTATGTCTCTTAAAAAATGTATTTGCTATGAATAAGTCATTGATTGTGCAAAATTCGATCATTCTCTCTCCAGCTCCATTTCGGTCTCGGTGACAGAAATAATGATATAGGATAGATCAAATCAAATTGAGTAGGAAAATATCTAACATGATTCTCCTCCCTCCCCATTGACAAATATGCACATGCTGTCTGAAAGAAACTTAGTGTTTAGATTCATATTTTATTATAAAATAATATCATACCATCTTGTTCCCAAGCCATGAGTAATATAATAAGTATATTTACTGAAGTTTTATACCCTTTAAAAAAAGGAAATGGAACCAACGGTATTCTAATTAATACTTTTAAAACAGCTTTGTTTTTTTTGGCAAGCTCTGGTGGCCTAGTGGCAAGAAGGTGTACTGCAACCCCAGAGGTGCACGGTTCAAATCCACTAGATGCTCTGCTGGAGAAGGAGGAACAATCTCCTCCTGTACCAGTCAGATCTGATTTGACGGTACACACACAAAATAATAAAATTAAAAAAAACCCCTTTGTTTTTTTCCAAAGAAGGAAGTTGTATGGACTCTGCAGTGCATATTTTTAGGATGTGGAATAATTTTTTCCTAAATTGCCTATTCTTATTCATTTCAATATATTTGTGAGTTGTTTTTTTTTTTAAAGAGATGTGGCATTTTGGGGGGTTTTCATCAGTTAGTGTGGATTTTAAATGGCAGATTTCTACTTTCTCAAATCGTTGGTATCAGCTGGTCTGTTCCTTTTCATATGGCATATCACAAGTGGGTTGCAGCTGGCTGCTTTGCTAACTGGAATTTGGATTCTATTAGTTGCCGTGTAAGATTCCTCTCCAGTATCTGGGATTCTTCAGTACTACACACTGAACACGACTTCAGCTCAATTACTTAAAGCTCCTTCAATTAGAAATTGCAAGAGAGCTGTCATCAGACTTATGAGATGTGGACCAGCCAAGCGTCTAGTAGAATTCATATGTGTAACAGATTAAACACCTACTTTGTTTTTGCATCTTGAAGCAAATGCATTGCTTTTCTAGCTAATATAAAAATCAGAAGTGTTTCCTTTATCCTGGTATTTAAAATACACATAAAGCAAGTCTCAAAGTACAAATGTGTATTTTTTATATATCTGCTAGGAAGTAGCCAAACTAGCTTGATTTTCATCAGAATGAAACTTTAGCCTCACTTTCAAGACCTGGAATATAAAAATTATTAAGGATTGCTAGCTTTTGAAGAAGTAGCACAGTTGTTATGCATAAGGAACTTTATTATCTGAAAAATTCACTCTTACTTCTAAGCACAATTATGCCACACGGTAGAGGGCAAGTGAGGGAGGATTGGGGGTTTTGGATTAGGACCCTCATTCAGGCATTTACTGATATATTTTGGGTGATCTTTCTGTAACCTCAAATCCTAACTTTAGAAATGAAGGTGTTAAAACATATCAAATGTTTTAAATCCCATAATAATTTGGAAACAATTACATTTGTAGTTATTTTTTTTTAACATTTGTAGTTATTTAGTATATGAGTATTACCAAACAGTAATTATCTTCTCCTTTCTTCCCACACACATTATTGTTTGGGTTCTTCATGTAAACAGGGAGCTATGGTGGCCTAGTAGTAAGGAGCTGCACTGCCAACCCAAAGGCTCACAGTTTGAATCTACCAGCTACTCCAAAGAAGAAAAAAAAATAATGGGCAATCTTAACTGCCTCTGAAAACCTGCTGGAGGGTCATCTATGGGTTGGCTCTGACTTGATGGCACTTAACAACCACAATGATGGTACATAACAGCACCAGGGAGCTCTGGAGGCATAGTCTAGTGAGCTGTGCTGTGAACTCAAAGGCTGCACATCTCTGGCGGTTCAAATCTACCTGCAGCTCTGGGCTAGAAAAATGCACGCTCTTCTCTCATTGCGATTTACAATGTCAGAAGCCTGATAGAGGGTAGCTGTGAGTCAGAACTAACTTGACAGTAGTGAAACATTTTTTTAAATGCCCCCATGGCTCCTTCTGTAAAGATTGTTGTTACTGTTATTAGGTGCTTTTGAGCCAAGTACAACTCATAGTGATCCTATGAAAAACAGGTCTGAACCCTGTCCTGTCCTGCACCATTTTTATCATCCCCAACACACTTGAGCCCATTGCTGCAATCGGTGTATCAATCTGTCTCATTGAGGGTCTTCCTCTCTTTCTCAGACCCTCCACCTTTCCAAGCATTTCCAAGATTTATCTAAGAAGTATCCTCTCCTAACAACATGTCCAAAGTATGTGAGATGAAGCTTCCTTATCCTTGCTTCCAGGGGGCACTCTGGTTGCACTTTCTCCAGGAAATATTTATTTGTTCTTCCATGGGACATTCAGCACTCTTCTTCAATACCACAATTCAAAGGCATCAATACATCTCCTGTCTTCCTTATTCATTGTCCCAGCTCTCGGGCACATAGCAAGTGACTGGAAAGACTATGATTTAAATCAGGCACACCTTAGTATTTAAACTGACATCATTGCTCTTCAGAACTTTGGAGAGGTCCCTGACAGCAGACTTTCCCAATGCTATACATCTCCAGATATCCTGACTGCGGGTACCAATGGTCTTGATTATGCATGCAAGCAAGATGAAACTACAGTCCTCACAGGACACTTTCTCACACAGGGTCACAATGAATCAGGATCAACTTGATGTCACACAGGAATGTCCTGTAGGTAGAACGTAAAGCCATTGTCTTTGCCTGGTAATAAAGAGTTAAAAAAAAAAAAAGATCTCTCTGACTCTCCCTAAGAAAGTTACTGAAAAGAGACCTTTGAAAGTCTCTTCTGCTTATCTAGGTAAAACTGTGCTCATTGTACTAAAAGAATAAATCATATAGAGAAACACATTAACAAAGACCAAAGAGTAATAAAGTAGAACCAGGTGCTCATCCACCCATATCAATGAGAGAAGGCAGTGTGTTTTGATACAATTGAATAGAGAAAAAAAATGTTACTAATTTACTGAATGCTTGGGCTACCAGAGCCTGGGGATGGTGACCATCTGGAGGTGGGACGTTTCTTCTCCATGTAATCGCCATGATGACATCATTCACAAGTGGCAGAACACAGTAAAGCATTTATCTTTCATTCCACAAAGTGGTGTGGTTTATGTATAAACTAGTGAGGGTGGTGTTTTTATTCTGACTCTAATAACATGCTTTTTAAAAGAGTTTTCTTATTTTTGCCTTGTTTGTACATCACTTAGAATCCTGCCCCTGGGCCTAACAAATTGTTTTATGCCAGTGTAGATAGATAGACTTGTTCCTAAATTAGTAACATATGCTGAGATTTTCAATACTGCCCTCAGTAAACATACTTCTAGGGGTATTCTTGACCCTGAGCCCAGTGAGAAAGCCAAAGGCATTCCTTCTCAGACAACACAGTGGAAATAGCCGCACTCACTGTGATTCACAGCCCATTTCTCATTATAAAATTAAGCAGACTTCGGAGAAATAATGGGGCCATTTATCCATAAATACAATAATCCTGTAATAGTAGGAGTCGTAGTGCCATAATACAGCATGTATTGGACTGCTAACCAAAAGGCTGGCATTTCAATGGTTCTAATATACTAGTCCCCTCCTATTAAGATTTACAAAACTCAGTGGAGGGTTGCCATGAGTTGGAAGTGGCCAGGAGACAGTGGAAATTTATCTATTTATAGATAAATATTATTCAACATAAATCTAAATGAGGTTTGTGAAATAACAGCAAAAGTTCTTTTTTTATTAAATTATTTTATTGTATTATTATTTGTGTGTGTGTGTGTGCTGTCAAATTGGATCTGACAGGTACAGGAGGAGATTGTCCCCCTTCTCCAGCAGAGCATCTGGTGGATTTGAACTGCACACCTCTGGAATTGCAGGGCAGCCACTAGGCCATCAGAACTCACCAGCAAAAGTTCTTTTAAAGTCATTATTTATAATTAACTTCACCAACTTTGACCTCTCTAAGCATCTACTAAGAGCCTTGCAAATATCTAGGATGTCTGTTTTCTCATCTCTCACATGTTTGTTTTTGTGATAGTGGCAAGGATGTGCCATTGAGTCAGAACCAACTCCTAGCTAACCCACTAGAGTATTTTGAGGCCGTAAATCTTACAGGGGGTGATTGCCCGTCCTTTTCCTTAGGATTAACTCATGGATTTGAACTATATCTTTGAGATTACAGTGCAGATTCTTGCCACCAGGCTACCAGAGCTCCCAATGTTGTTGTGTTTCATCAAGTCAAAACCAACCCATAGCTGACCTGGTTTTCAGAGGCAGTAAATCGCATGACAGGAAATTGGCCATCCTGCAGAGTAGCTACTGAATTTGAAGCCCACACCTCAGTGTTGACAGTGCACTGGATGTGCTCACCAGGTTGTGCCAAGACAACTACCTGGCCAACTGACAGGAAAAGGTCCATATTTATTCCTGTTCCACAAAAAAGGTGACCTAACAGAATATGGAAATTACCAAACAATAACACTAATATCATAGGCAAGCAAAAGCCTGCTGAAGATTGTCCAAAGATGACTGGAAAAATACATCAACAGAGAATTACCAGAAATGCAGGTTGGGTTTAGAAGAGGTCGTGACATTATAGCCAATGTCAGATGGATCTTGGCTGAAAGCATAATGTACCAGAGAAATGTCTATTTGTGCTTCATTGACTATGCAAAAAACATTGGACTGTGTGGATCTCAACAACTTGTTGTTGTTGGCTGACCTTGAGAAGAATGGGAATCCCAGAATACCAAATTGTGCTCGTGTGAAACCTACATTTGGATCAGGAAGCAGTCATCAGAACAGAATAAGGAAATACAGAAAACATGGTTCAAACTCAGGAAAGGTGTACATCAGGGATGCAGCCTGTCTTCATAGCTTTTTAATCTATATGCAGAACAGATCATGCAAGAGGCTGGACTTTTATAAGAAGGAATGTGGTGTCGGGATTGGAGGAAGACTCACTAACAACCTGTGCTATGCAGATAGATGACAGAACCTTGCTTGCCAAAAATGAGAAGAGCCTGAAGCGTTTGCTGCAGAAGGTCAGGAACTACAATCTTCAATATGGATTGAAGCTCAACATCAAGAAAACATCAGTGGGTTGATTGGTAGCATCTTGGTAGAGGGAGAAGAGATTGAGATTGTAAACAATTTCAGCTTACTCATTTCCATAATCAATACCCTTGGTGCTAGCAGTTAGGAAATCAAAAGACGAATTGCATTGGGAAACTCTACTGTCAGGGACCTCTCCAGAGCGCTAAAGAGTAACAGTGTCAGTCTAGAGGCTCCCTTAGTGTGTGCAAATAAATCCCCTCTCAGATACCTCCTCTGGAATGAGTTCCAAGATTTGTTTCTAGGAGTCCACGTTAGAGGTATTTGGTTTCTGATTCTTTAATATTTGCCTTCTAGATCCTGGTTTCAGTTATATTTGTAACCTGCCCATCAGGACCACGATCCAGGTTTATGCAGAAACTGCAGTATCTATCTATTTAGAATACAATGACCATTTATCCATTTGTTCCTTCACACTCTCACTCATTCCTTAAACAAATGAGCTTCTTCATTCTTCCAAGGGTTGTGTTTAGCTTTGTTGTCATTAACTCTACTTGAATTGGTTCCAACCCATAACAACTCCAAGAACAATAGACCAAAACACTGGCCCATCCCGACAATCATTGCTGAGTTTGACCAATGTTTCAGTCACTCCAGCTCATTGAGGATCTTCGTCCTTTTTGTCAACCCTCTATTTTATCAATATGATGTCCTTTACCATGGACTGGTTCATCCTGGTAACCATCTAGAAAGAAAATTTCTTCTTGTACTACTTCTTCCAAAACAAATCAGTATTTTGGATAAAAAGGGAATGAACTCAAGAGTTATATTAGAGTCATAATAAAATTAAATCTATTATTTAACAAAGTAAATAGGTCTTGATAACTTTCTATTTTAAAAAATAATCCTTTATTCCTAATGTTTTTTGTCTCTCCCCCATCCCCATTACTGGCTTAAAGAAATTATTTCCTTTGTTTCTGCTTTCTTGCCTTCAATATCATTTAAGCTGAAGATTGTTAATGGTTCATGCACAGGGAGAGGGAAGGGGGAAAATCAATAAATAAATTTTAAATGTTATGCATTTTCAGTGGTTCCTAATTGTATGCCAAAGAAGTCCTGGTGGCACAAGGATTAAGCACTCATCTGTTAACTGAAAGGTTTAAACCCACCAGCTGCTGTTAGGGAGAAAGAAGAGGCAGTCTTGTTTCTTTAAAATTGGCCATCACAGACACTGTACATGGCAGTTCTCCTGTGACCCACAGAGTTACTATGAGTCAGAAGTGACTCAACTCCAGTGGGGTTTTAAATTGTTGTTTCATTCTAATTTTTTTGTTTGAAAATTTCTTTTGATTCTCATAGTATGTTTGGGCCCTGGAGTGCTAGAAAAATGGAGGGGGACTGTTTTGGCCTACAGATCTACAGGGATTAGAATTTAAATGATACTTATTTGGAGGGACCTATAATAGGTTTGAGCTCAGAGACAGTATACACTATGAAAGTAAATATAGTTCTTAATAGGTCACATAATGGAAGATTTTACTGTGTATACAACAGAAATGACTCGTTGCTTTTCACCCTAGGTGGGGCTGGTTGTCTTCTTAAAGAGATTCCTGGTTCAAATGCAAAGCAAATCCAGTGATCAAATGCCTTCCTAACTAGAGATTAGCATGGGTATTTACCTTCAACAGTCTTTCTTCTCAGGGCATAAAAAGTGACGTGTTAAAGTGAAAAAACGTTCTGTGTATGGAGAGAAAAGCGATGCTGCTAAATGGTAAGGTAATTCTTATTCAAACTAAAAATGTCTCTTTTTCTTTCACTCAAATTGAGTCATCAGAATGTTTGGTATTATGCTTAAGCCAATAAAAGGAAGAAAGAATAAAATATTCAGAGCTGAAACATGCCTATACTTACCCAGTTTCAAGTTAGAAATGGTTGGTTAATTATCTTATTAAGTTACTATCTACTCCAATACTTAGTGCTTTGAATTTCTGAAGTGCTGCATAAATATTAACAAATTGAATCTTCCTACTGTCTTTAAAGAAGCTTCTTAGCGTGATGGCTGATCTTTCTAAAGCATAGAGAGGATAAATGAATTAAGTTGCCTAGTTCAACAAATCATTTCAGTGAGTTGCCTTGGCCTGGAGGGACTACAGTAAGTTCAAGATACCCTTAAGTCATTTAGTGCCTTTATGCAGGCAAGAGATACACTTCTGGATCAATTAGGAAATTAGTCAAGATTGGACATGACTATGTGCCAAGACAGACCATAAAGGCTACACATCAGAAAAGAGGGAGAGAGAGGAGCAAAGGCCTGCTTCCTTCTGTGGGTGTACGAGGGATTAATACAGTATGACTTCACCTTATACCCTCTCTCAGTAGTTGTTTTCAAACCAGGGTTAATTGGGTTCTTTTCAGCTAACACTGATGATATTAGTAATATACTGCCCTGTCAGTTATTTCAGCATCGACAATGGAGATAACCTTGCTTGTCAACTCTTTCCAAAACAAAAGATGGTAGGGGGATCCTTTCCCTAGAAGTAGATCTTAAAAACTAGAGTAATGACTAGAAACTTGGAAAACAGAATTTAGACAAATACTGTGAAGTGAAACCTACGTGTGTGTGTGTGTGTGTGTGTTTGTATTCATTCATGACATTTCCAAATGCATTCTTTTGACATATGGTAAGAGTATACACATGCTGGATTTATTTCAGGGAAGCAGTAACCTGATTGATTCAAATAGTACCCCAGAATTCATTCCACAATGTCAAAAGTCACAACTTCTTTTTATCACTTGGAGCGCACAAAATTGCATCAGAGGAAGATATACACCTAGTGTGATTGCTCCCAGACATGCATTTTTCTTCCACCAAGGATCTGAAATATACTAAAAAGTCAGTTTGTATTTGGGTGGGTTTTAATAGCGTCCATCCAGAATGATTTTCCACTGACTATTACTCCAAAGTTGTGAAAATAAGGATCTATCCTGACACCAGTCATTTTCCCCCTCGGGCATCTGAAAAAAGTCAACTGCTTCTGTTTTAACTCTTTTCCAAATTTCACAAGCTGTCTTGTGTTCTCTTTGTGACGTGAGTGTGGGAGTGATGAGCAGGGAAATGAGGGAGAAAACGTGAAAACTCAAGTGATTGCTGAGACGTGGCTTGATCATAGATTTCTGATAGCACTGACGGTGACATTCTCACAGTCCGAAATCAGTAGTGCAAGACTTAAGTATAAATAAATAAGTATAAATAAACACAGGCGAATTCTACACAGAAATGAAGTCAAGTTCCTGCTGGAGAGTAAGTCGCCATTCTCTTTCTGTCTGAAGGGTCCCTCTCATACACACTTGTCACCATGCGAGTAGGCAGCAGGAGACACTGTTGCGCTGTGTTCTCTTCCCAATGGGAGCGGCCTGGGGATAAAATGAGAGATCATCTGCTTGTGAATATGGGGGAAAGAGCCCATTTTTACTGCAAGGATTTAATGTGATGTTGATAGTGAGTGACATGATCACTGAAAACAGATGTCATATGGAGTCTCGTTGATTGATGCGCACATCCCTGACAGCAGAAACGCAGGTTGTCAGTTTGCCTTCATGTTTGTCTTACTGAGCTCACTGTCAGAAAAGGCTCCCTTTCCTTTCAAATGTTAGGACATGAAACACACTGACAGAGGACTAACGAATTCTTTCCTGCCTTACTCTTCTCAAGGCAACGGGGAATTTCTATCAAGGTGAGGATGGGAATTTCAAAACATCCCTGAACAAATACTCTTCTTTCAAATGGAGAACATTTTCACTTTATAGTTCTCTGGGACCTGTCTTCTTGCTCAAAACAGTCTTTTTTTATTTTTTAAATCCTTTCAGATTGTTGTTGTCCTTTTTGAAGTGTTTGCTTCTCTTCCAGATCTGTGTTGTGACCATCTCGGTTACTTCAGGCTTTTGTGAATTGAGAACTTGTGGCCTCTCCTACCTGTGTCAGGGTTTAGATGCTGTCGTGGCGAAGAGAGGAACACGATTTCATCACGTGCAGGGAAAGGACTGACCTGAATTAGGAAACCTCTCAGGAAGACAGAGTCTCTCCACCTGAACTAAGTTTGCATTTAATTGGTGCTGTCTGATCATACAAATAGAGGGATGAAGTATTGATAAATAAGCTCTAGAAATGAGTGATATTCTTTAGGATATTAAAGATCTATATATTATGTTAGATACTAATCGTACGTGATTCTGTAGAGAAAAGCACTTGGCAATGAAATGAAGAATTATAGTATTTGATAATGAGATCTCATGCGGAGGTATCTGAATTCAAAGCTTATACTTTGTTCCAATGGTAAATTCTAGTGATACATTCTGGGTTGGATCCCTCCCCCCCTTTTTAAAGGTAAAATACATATACAGCCAGTCAGTCCTCAGATTTACGCAAAATCTAGAGTTATGAACCATCTCCTGTAGAACCTTATATGTATATATATATGTATATATATATATATATGTGTGTGTGTGTGTGTGTGTGTATATATATATATATATATATATATATATATATATATATATATTGCGTAATAACATACTATTGTATTGTTATGTTAAAGACACATCAGTGTTTCTGGAATTGTTTCTTTCATTTTGGTATGCCCGGAAATATCTACTTTCATTCTCTTCTTACCAAGGAGTCAGAACCAATTCAGCACTGAAGCTGCAGCTGTAGTTCACATGGGAGGAAATTTCCCATCTTTCTCCCTCCAAGCTGCTGGTGGATTCGAACCACCAGAGAGCAGCGAGCAGCAGTGCAGCTCCCTACAGGCTGTGCCATCAGAGCTCCCATGCTGCATTCCAAGAGAAACATTAGACTAGCTGATGTTAGATGTGAATGGTCCTGGATATTTTGACTTACATACAAATTTAACTTAAAGATAGATTTAGGAACAGAATTCATTTGTAGTTTGGAAACCACCTGCAACATAAAACTTGCCACTGTCCTTAAGTGTACATTTCAATGACATCAGTTGCATTCCTCATATTGGAATTCACCACTATCTATTTTCAGGTTTCTTCATTACTCCAGTTAGAGGCTAACTAAGAAATAACTCTTCCTACCCTGTCTATTTTTCTTGCTCTTCACTTCCTAACAACATGCCTCCGGAAACTCTACAAACTTTGATAAATGTTGGTAGTTGTAGAGGGACTTTAGGCCTTTTGTTCACAAGGTTGCTATGAGTCGTGCTCAACTTGAAGGCAATCAACAACAACAACTTCTTCCCTAGACCCTACAACCTTTCTTTTACCTTTGATTTTTTGTGTATTTTTCTATTTCATATAACTGAAATCATACATAGAATATTTGACTTTTTGTGTCTGGCATAGTTAGTGTAATATTTTTAAAGTTCAAGGCCCACCATATAGTAGTTTGTGTCTGACCCTCATTCTTTTTTTCATATTTTTTTATTACTATTAATTTTAATGAAAATTCACAGAGACTTTAGATTTCCATTCATTTGACCCTCATTCTTTTTATGGCTCGATTCTTTGCCATCGTATGCCACCTGTTATTCATCCATTCATCTGTTGATATGCACTTTGGTTGTTTCTATATGTTGGCTATTGTGGATATTGTTCTTTTGAACATTGGTGGACAAGTGTCTGAGTCCCTGCTTTCAGTTCTCTGGGATACATCTAGGAGTAGGCTTGCCCCTATATTAACTAGTTTAGAAACTGCCAAATTGCTTTCCAGGGTGGCTGCACCATTATACATTACATCATCAATGGAAGTTTCCAGTTTTCCTCATCAGTACTTGTTATTTTCTTTTTTATTGTTGTTTTTATTTTATACTGATTAACTTAGAACATTTGTATACATTGTTTTTCACACCGTATCTTTCCCCTTTCCTTAATTCACCCCTCCCTCCACCCACTAAATTGTGCTACCCTATGATTAAGTCCCCACCCCCACCCCGCCCATCATCATGTCTCTGCTACCCCCCACCCTCCGCCTACCCTCCCTGGAGCCTCTACTAGTTCTACAATGATGGTTTTATACAGTATTTGTCTTTATAAGACTGAATTAATTCACTTAGTATATTGTTCTCCAGTCCCTTAAAAAAATAATCAACCTACTGATTGTGGAGGGCTATGAAGTGGCATCTCGTGGATTTGTTTGCACGACTGATGACTAAGATGGCAGCATTAATCCATGTCTTCATTGACATTTGCACACCTTCTTTAGAGAAGCAACTTTTCTAGCCTTTTGTCCAGTTGTTTGTCATTAGTTTCTGAACTGGTTTTTGATTGTTTGTTTCATTTTTCTTTTAGCAATAAAATATATGAACTCTTTTTTATTATTAAAGCAACACATAGCTTTCAGTGAAAATTAGATAATATCATAAAACCACCTATAAGTTTACTACCTAAAGAAAATTAATATAGTTTTCTATATAGAGATTTCTATACCTTCTTAATATGCAATACATATAATTATATATCCCAATTTTCAAATATAATGCTGTGTCATAAATATTTTTTGTTTAAATCATCTACATTTTTTAACATTAGTTATAGTGATAATCAGCGGATAACCTGCTGAATGTGTAGGGATAGGAAGTCATATCTCATTTGGGTTTGGTTTGCATTTCCTTATTCATTGAATATTCTTACTCATTCTCTGTCATGATCGTTTATGACTTCTTACTTTGATAAGTAATACTGTGAGGACTATCTCTGTAAAGTTGTATCTCGGGATCCTGGTTTTTATCTATATAATTGATTCTCAGATATAAAATTATTAGATTCAATTACAAAACTTTTAAAGGTTTGTGATAGAAACTGACATTATTCTCCAGAATGTTTTTTTTTTTTTCAATTTATAGTCTCTCCAGGACAGTATGATATTTTCATTTCATTCAAATGCCTGAGAGGATGAAAAAAATGGTTATGGAATCAGGAGACTGATATTCCATCTGAGTCTTTAACTTGTTGTGTGACCTTGGACAAATTACACAGCCTCTTTAGATCTCTATTTCCTTAGAGAAGAGGGCATTGCATTTAATCAGATTATCTCGAAAGTGCTTCTGATGTTAAGATTCTTTGATGCTATCAGGACCATTTTCCCAGAAAATATAACCCTTCTATATACTCCTCCAAATCTAAATGGAAAGTGCCAGCAATATTTATTTCCAAGACTTTCAGTCAGCTCAAAACCATACTGCTAGACTGGAGTAACTTTCAAGGCTCTATCCAGGTTTGCTTTAAAGAAATGCCATGACGAGAGCGTAACCTTCGCATGATCCTTCTGTCAACTAAACAAAAACAGATGAAAGTTGTAACAAAGAAGTCTTAAAAATCTATAAATACACTGCAGAGCGTTCCAAATTATGTTCTCTGCTTTATAGTATAATGGTCACTGGGTTCAGTTCAAAATGTGCACTAATCTTAAAGCCCAGAATTTAAGGCTTGTAACTACAGCACAGAAGATTATTGTTGTTATTGTTGTTGGCCTGGCAAGTCAAGGAACCTATTCATAGCCAACTCTTCGTTGGGTTTTCAGAGGTTGTAAATCACACAGGAGACAGTTTGTTCTAAATAGATAGTGTCACCCTGTCTGGGATGCAATCAAAACTTTGTTTATTCCATTTTTGTAGACACTTTTAAATATGTTTTAGCAAGAGAAAAAAAAATCATGGTATGTCTTTAAAGGTTTTCATTGCAAAACATTTAAATCCATTTAAAAAATAATAGCTTCAGTAGACATCGTTTACATACCATAAATCCACCTTTCAAAGTGTGTAAGTCAGTGGAATTTAGTATATTCACAATGTTATACAATCATCTCTGTAGATTTGTTTGAAGAACATGTTATCTAGCAATATACCAATTGTTTGCTTCTTTGCTGGATTTTTTAATTACATTTGGTGTTTTGTTTTGTTTTTTACATTCAAGGCTTACTTAGTTGCAAGAATTAAAACTGTTGAGAGTTAATAAATTAATTGAATATGCATTATGGGTACATTTGGGTTTAATTTTAAATCTACCCTCTACCAAATCCTAATTGGAAGTCTTATTTGAATAATATAGAAAAATGGTGTTTGTGTTTGTTTTATGGTTTTACAATATGATAAAAGATTAATGAAAGACTTATAAGATTTGCTATTTCTGAATTTATTTCCAATATTTAGGGTCATTTAAAATTCCCACCTTTATTTATAATTCTAATATACAGTTAAGAATATCCACACATAGTGGCAGATAATTGAGGATAAAAGAGGGATAAGAATTGTCTTTTCATAAAAAAGAAAGGAATTGTCTTTTCTCTTCAAATCATGAATTAAGTTCCCTTGTTTCTTAAGAAATTATAGGCATAATTTAAAGTGAAGGTAATAATGAGATGGTTATATTTTTTCCTAAACATTTTGTGAGATTGATTGTGGAAATATTAACTAGATTTTTCTGCTAAAGCTTTTGCAATAATGTTGCTAATAACTTCTATTAACTATGTAATAAACAAGCTGAATAACTTACTCTTGTGCTGAATGATTTTTTAGCAACGTGTACTACTGATACTGTAGACAGATAAAGCTACCCTTTAAAATGTTGGTAAAACCTTTTCTCTTTAACATTTAGTTAGCTTCTAATGCAGCAGTTTTAACTTTTCTTATCCAGTCCATCTCTGAGGAATCTAAACATTGCCATAGATTGTTTTCTCACTATTCTATTTGAGAAATTGTCACTCATGGTACATGTGGAAAATTTGAAGTAAACCCATCAATAGACTGGTAAAAATCAGAAGCCCTACCATTCTTGCTAAAATCCTTAGTACAGAGAGAAATGGTAAGAATTCTGTACTGTGAGTGCTTAGAACAATTCCTTGAAATGACCTTGATCCTTTAATGCTTATATGTCTTATTTTTCCCATCTGACAAAATACAGTAAAGAGTGATTTATTAAGATGACAGCCTAAAGACTATGGTGACTAAAAGTAGTTGTATATCACTGCTTAGTATACATCTGAAAGTTGAACAATGAATGAGGAAGACTGAAGAAGAATCCATGCTTTTGAATTATAGTATTTAATATTCTATCAACTGCTAAAAGAGCAAACAAATCTGCAACCAGGGCTTTCCTTGGAGATGAGGACAGTAATACCTAGTTTTACATACTTTGGGCATGTTGTCAGGAAGGACCAGTCCTTGGCAAGTGATATGCTGGAAAAGGTAGAGGGTCAATGAAAGAAAGGAAGACCTTCAATGAGACGGATTAACACAGTGATGGTAACATTGGACTTGAGCAGGGGGAATGTGGGCATGGTCTAGTTGACAGACCAAGACGGGGTCTAAGTTGATATTCATAGAGTCACTTTGAGTGGTAGTAGACTGAACAGCACCTAGCAATAACATGTAATAGGTACATATTTTGTTACTTAGAATGTCATTTTTAATATGACCTGCAAATTCTCTGTGATGTCTTTACTCACATTTAGGAAACTAATTGAATACTATTAATCTAAATTAGGAGCTCTGGCACCAGTGCATTATGTGTTGTGCTGCTAACTTAAAGATCAGCAGTTCAGATCCACTGTGGTAGGAGAAGGACAGCTGAAGGAGGGTCACTACAAGTTGGAATCAACTTGCCAGCAGAAGGCTGCTTGGTTTTTTTTGGTTGAGAATTGGGACAAAACTCTGAGGGGGAGTCAACGGGTGCAATGCTATATCAACTTTTTAATCATCAACAAAAGGAACAAGATGCTTGTTCTGGGGTCTTGAGACTATAGTCTCAGGGGACATCAAGCTCTGTTGGCTCAACGTCGTCCACAAAGGCAATGTTCAATATCCTCCTCTGGTGAGTAGCAGCTGGGCTCTCAAGCTTGCGAGCAGCCATCTAAAGTGCATGTGATAAATGATACATTTAACATGTATTGATTCAAAAGAAGTATTTTTATGCTTTCGTTTTTAAAATGAGCATAGAAACATAGAGCAATCTGAGCTGAAGGAAAATACAATGACTCAAAATGAGAGATGAGAACGTTTCAGAAAGAAATCAGGGGTGGTAAGCAGAGATTAAATACTTAACTGAGAGAAAACAAACTTGGGGACAAGCTGGGGATGGTTTTTGTTTATTGCAAATTGAGTTGGTTATTTTCAGGACTCTTCTGTGTCTGGCGATTATGATTGGTGGTGTTGAATACGAATCATTGTGTCAGCACTGTACTAAGAGGGGTGTGGTTGGGTGATCCCAAAGTCCTCTTCTCCTGCCTTATTCCCATCTGCTTGCTGTCATACAGGAGAGAAAGGACAAAATCCCAGGCCAGTTGGCCAGGGGAACAAAACTGTGAAATTCTGACCTCAGCATGTCCATGGACTCAGGGTGGCCTGCACATCACTGTTTCCTAGCTTCACTCAAAAGAGGACTGACATCATCATTAAAGTGTATAAAAGGAATTCTGTCAGACAGTTTCTGTAATGCTCCCATTTGACATGTGCCAAGGAAAACCAGGAACACACATCCAAAGAGAAACAGCATCTCCTGTGTGAAGTTTCCTTTGAAAACAGGTTCCTTCAGTAATCCAAAAACACCTTAGCCAGCAATGCCTTTGGAATGAAGGCGTCCCTCCTTACTCATTGGAACCATTTGAAAAGATTCTTTTAAAAGTATGCTGGTTGGATAGGACTCAAAATTGCTCTTTTAAGAATATCATTTATCAAAGGATTTGGAAAAGTCTGGCTGTAGATGGCAGCATCACACTAACTCATTCTTTCTAAAGCCTCCTTGTTGTCATGGAAAGAAAAGTTCTGCGGTGCCTCGGTTTGTTGATGCTGTTGTCAAGTGCTGCCAGGTTGACCAGAACTCACAGAGACTCTGTGAGCAACAGGTCAAAACCTTACCTTATCCTGTGCCATCCTCATGCTGACGGCTGGAGGATGGCTGAAATTGACATGATTTTCCTTGTTGAACTTCTTCTTCTCAAATCAGTACAGTCAGTCAGATCTCTCATCCTAACAGCTTTGAGCACATATTTCTTTAGTTAAAGGACTTGGGAGACACAATGAGACTGTATTTTACTAGAGCTTCTGAAAATACCCTTGTAGAGTCTTTGAAATTTCGTCAGCATTTCACATTAAAGGACCTTTTATTTGTTTGTTTTGCTTCTTGATTTATAGATAACACCCCATTATAGAGGTCATATATCTTCATTTAAATAACGTTCAAGTTTTTTACGACTGTCAGTGACTTTGTGGCTGGGGCATTTGGCTTGGTTTTATTTTTGTTAACAGGTTCATTTGGATGCCAGTGATAATTGTAGGGCCTAAAATAAAAATCACTTAAGAGATCCTTAGGTGATTTGAATAATCTGAGTTAAATGCATGACAGGCCAGAATTTTCCATGAAATGCCCCCCCCTTTTTTTGTCCAGCTACATGCTGCTAACTTAAATTTATAAGAAAATAATATAAAAAATAATATAAAAGAGGGAGAGAACTGTTTAAAAGGGATATATGATTTGGTATTATTGTCATGACAGGAGTCCAGAATGAAGTGCTGCACAGTAGAGTGGACTTGGGGGGAGTGATTGCATAACAATGAAAGAGTTTTTCTTTTGCTTTTCAAGGAGAAGAGTGAGTTGGGGGAAGGGGGTGGGCAGGGAGAAAAGTGCAACAATGAATGACTGGAAACCCTAAGACTCTGTAAACGTTCATGAAAATGAATAAAAAAATAAGACAATAAATGATCAATCAGTAACATAACAAAATTAATTGCTGGATATTATAGATACTAAGATTCTTTTTTAGAAAAATTTTTATTTTAATTGTTATTTTAACAAAAGTTTACAGAAAAATTGGATTTTCATTCATTCATTGTTGCACATTTTCCTTCATCTATTCCAGTGCGATATTCATCATCTATGGACTCTTAACCTATTCTACTCCCAAACCCTCATGTCAGACCTGCTTTTTTGTATCTCTTTAAAAATATATTATTTGATCCTTGCTACACTTTTTCCTAATTGTTTTTACTACAACATTTTGTTGTTGTTGTTAAGTGCCATAGGATCAACTATGGCCAATAGTGACCCTACAAACAACAGATCTGGACCTTGTCCTACCCTACGCCATCCTCACGACCTCTGTTATGCTCAAGCTTGTAACAGTCAACAGATCAATCCATCTTGTTGAAATGTGCTTCCACTATTTCTCTGACCCACCACCATTCCGAAAATCATGTCTTTTTCCAAGGACTGATCTCCTCTGACAACATGCTCAAAGGGTATGAGATAGACTGTCATCATCCTTGCCTCTAAGGAGCACCCTGGATGCATTTCCTCCAAGAGACACTTGTTTATTCTTTTGTCAATCAATAGGAGATTCAGTCTTCTTCTTCAAGTCAAAGAAGCATTGATTCTTCTTTTGTCGTTCCTATTTGTTGTCCAACTTTCAGATACATTTGATGCAACTGAAAATACTGTAACTTAGAACAGGCCCACCTTAGTCTTCAAGCTTATATCCTTGCTCTTTAGCACTTTGGAGAAGTCCTTGACAGTACATTTTCCCCAATGCAAAACATTTTTTAAATTTTCTTGACTTCTGTTAACCATCCTGCAACACATAGTTTTTCTTATTTTGCACAGGAAGAAGCCAGAACAACACAGAGATTCTTGTAATACAAGAATGATCACAGCATTCAGTACACTGCATTATATGGTTATGTGGGTACATAGAGAAGGAAAACCTTGCCTGGGGCAAAGGGCTTCCTGGAGGTGGTGATATTTCAGCTGAAGCTTGTAGGCTAGACTAGCAAATGAGAGGGTTAATGTGGTGTGTTTCAAACAGAAGAGTGTCATAATCAAGGGCAGCATAGTATGCACTTGAACTAATGCAATCTAACTTTGACACTGAAGAGAAAAATGTAGAAAGTAGCATCATTAAGTTAAAAAGGAAAGCATTAGGGTCTCTACTATCTCACCAGTTTTTAACTTTCACTTGCAAACTATTACAATAATGCTGCAACATCTCACATTTACTTACATAGCAACCTCCTCTATAAAAATACAGCTAAGAACATGGTGTGGGATGGAAAATAAGTGATAGTTCTTCAATAAAACTCATTGCCATTGCCGTCATGTAAGCTCTGACTCATAGTTCACCCTCCAGGGGTTTTTTAAGAGTGTAAATTGCATATGAGAAGACTTCCTATCTTTCTCCGTGGATCCATGGGTGGATTTGAACCACCAGACCAGAGAGGTGAGGTCTTTGAGTTATCAGCAGTATACTCTACAGACTAGACCACCAGAGCTCCTCCTGAAAAGTCACAGCCTTGAAAACCTTGTGGAGCACAATTCTCCTCTGACATACATGGGGCACCAGGGATTAGAGTCAACTGAGAGCAAAAACTACAAACACTCCACAAGGAAGCACCTCAGACTCTGAGCTGGGCTGTTAACGTTTGTACTTACAAATCCATTCCCATGGTCTGTTCTTCAACATCTATGCAGATTAAAACCTAACTTTCCAGCCTGCTCTGATGTCAATCCTCCCATCACCACCATCAGCACCACACTCCACATCACTTACGTTCTTTTCTAAAAATGAAGCAAAATGAATTATGTCACTTTTTCCAAACAAAGGCTTTTACCACAACCCAATTGCAGTCAAGTCCATATTCTTTAACGTAGTATTCAAGGCCAACAGCTTAGTCTATGTCTGCCTGTCTGTCCCTCCTTTCTCTGCAATCACTTTTTTTTCTTTTTAAAATATTTTTTTATTATACTGGTTTATTTACAAAGTTTGGATACATTGTTTTTCACACTATTAGTCACTCTTAACCTTAGAGTAGAGCCCCACCTCAGTCCCTTCATCGGCACCTCCTTCTGGGCACCATGGGCTCCGCAGGTCAGCACGCTGCAGGAGGCCTTGCTCCCATCGGGCCATAGAGTCCTGCTGACCAAATGAGCTGCATCTAGCTCTGTCCCCACACTGGTCCTCCATGCTCCAGTTTGTATTATTAGTCCTAATAAGTAACTGAAAAGTTGCTGTTTGAGTGGGGTATGGTCAGATCTCGGGCTTGAGTGTCTACAAACAGGTGTGAAGACCCTACTTCAGGATGGCAAAAAGAAGGGGCAGGTCCTCATGTGATGTCTTTTCCCAGGTCACACAAATGTTAGGGACAATATCCCATTTACATTTGTTTCCATAAACTAAGCATTTGTCTTCAGCACTTTCATATACGTTTATTCTCATCATTAACTGCAAACAGCACTTTCCACACTCAAGTAACTGCTTAGCTTTCTACCTGCAATCACTTTTACTATGTATTCACAATGTCATTGGACCACTTACAGTTCATTGAATATACTGTGTTCTCTTCCCCTAAAATGTACTTGACAACCTTCTCTATTTGACAAAATCCATTCACCTTTAAAGGCCTAAATTAAGTATGACTTTCTCTAGAGTGTTTCCCCCATCTTCTTGGCCCTCTTTATAGTTCCACATCCTGTCCCTGCCCTTACTCTGCACTTAGCATTTTATTTTGCAATTAAATGTGTGCATGTTGCAAGGAGGGACCAGTCCTTGAAGAGGGGCATTAGGCTTGGAAGGGGTAGAAGGACAGCACAAGAGAGGAAAATGCTGGATGAGGTGGATTGACTCAGTGACTGGAGTAATGGGTGTAGGTGTGTCAGAGAAATGAGATTGGCTCAAGATAGAGCAGGGTTCAGAGCTGTTGTGCATAGGGTCAGTATGAGTCTCAAGTGACTTGATGGCACATAACAACAATATATAATCCTATTGAATTATGAGCATTTTCATAATAATATAAAAATTCAGATAGTAAACACAAATATATTTCAAGAATGAATGATAAATATTAGTTATCTGAATTCATAGAGGCATTAAAATAGACAGAAAATGAGACTGCAAGTTATGATAGGCAAGAAAAGTATAGCAAAAAGCAGCAGCTCTCTGTCAAAAGAACAAAACAAACAAAAATGTGTAAAACACACACATTGCTATTAGATTCTGCCCAGTCAGTTCTAACTCGTAACCCGATCCTGCAGCGTCCTTATAGCCTCAACTGTGCTTAAACCGTTATTTGCAGTCATTGTGTCAACTCATCTCATTGAGGGTCTTCCTCTCCTTTCCTGACCCTCCATCTTTCTGAACATGATTTGTTTTTCCAAGGTTGTAATACAGTCTCACCAGCCTTGCCTCTGGCTGGTGGAGCACTGTGGCTTGTTCTTTTGGTAGCCTATGGTTTATTCAACACACTTTGCTAGCACCACAATTCAGAGGCATCAATTTTCCTTCCACCTTGCTTATTCATTTCCCAAATAAACAACTGAAAATCCCATGGCACAGCTTGGGTCAGGCACAGCTTAGTATATAAATGGAAATCTTTGCTCTTTAATACTTCTTGAAAGTAGATTGACCAGTGTAATTCATCTTTTGATTTCTTAACTGCTGATTCCACAGATGTTAACTGTAGAGTCAAATAAAGTTAAATAACTGACAACATCAATCTTTTCTCCATTTATCATTATGTTCTTATTGATCCAGCTCTGAAGATTTTTGTTTTCCTTCTGTGGAGGCATAATCCGTACTGGAGGCTAAAGAAGAGACATGTTTATCTTCTTCAGTAAACTTTCCAAATCTCTTTTCAGCAAGGAAGGTTGTGTCAGCTATATATTGTAGGGTTTTGATGAGTCTTCTTTCAATCCTGATGCTACATTCCTCTTCATATATTACAGCTTCTCAAATTATTTCCTCAGCATAGATAGAGATTGAATAGGTCAGTGAAAGGATACAACCCTGATGAACACTCTCCTTGACTATCAACTATCCAGTATCCCCTTGTTTTGTTCAAACAACTGCTTCTTGGTCCATGTACAGGTTCCCCAGGCATACAATTAAGTGTTTTGGAATTTCAAACAATTGAATGGCATTATCTTGTCAATGAAACACAAGTAAACATCTTTCTAGTATTGTCTGTGTTGAGGCAAGGTCCATCTGATGCCAGCAGTGATATCTCTCATTCCATGGACTATTCTGAATGCAACTTTAATCTCTGGCATTTCCCTGACCATGTAGTGCTTCTACTGTTTTTGAGTCATTCTCAGCAAGATTTTACTTTTGTGTGGGAGTGTTAATAATCTCTAATTTCTGTTAGCAAAATAACTTTTTCTTCTTCTCCTCCTCCTCCTCCTCCTCCTCCTCCTCCTTCTCTTCCTCTTCCTCTTCCTTCTTCTCTTTCTCCTCCTCCTCCTCCTCCTCCTCCTCCTCCTTCTCTTCCTCTTCCTCTTTATTCTTCTTCCTGTTCCTCCTCTTCTTCTTCCTCCTCTTCCTTTTCCTCCTCTTCCTCTTCTTCTTCTTCGATGTCTTCTAGTCAATTGACTAGGCAGTTTGTTTTCCAAGTTTCTTGGCACAGATAAATAAGGAAGAATGGAGCAGATACACTGAACATCAATGGCTGAAGACCAGATGACTTAAGAGATGACTTTAAGGACATTATATATGAAAAAAGTGAAAGATCATGAAAAAGACTGGAAAGAATGAAAGACAGACCAAAATAGATGTCATAAGATATTTTTAAACTTACTCAGAATGTAGAAAGCTAAAGTGAATAGATGAAAGAGCAGGATATTTTTAAGGACAGGTCAAGAAGACAAAGCAAAGCATTATAATGAAAAGGTGCAAAGGCCTGGTATCACAAAACAAAGAAAAATATATTTATCATTTTGAAGCTGAAAGAACTGAAGAAAAGTTCAAGCTTTGAGTTGACATGTTGGAAGATTCTGTGGGCAGAATATTTAATGATGCAGGAAGAATCAAAATAAGATAGGAAGAATACGGAGTCACTATAAAAAACAATTAGTTGACTGACTTTGAACCATTTCTGAAAATAGCATATGATCCAGAACCAATGTCAAGAAGGGAGAAGTCCAATATGCACTGAAGGTACTGGCAAAAAAGAAAGTTCCAGGCATTTACAGAATATAAAGTAGAAATAAGCTCAATACTAATTCAGGATAATTTGTTACAAAATCAAGTATCTAATTTATCTTAATGGACCCAGAGATGGTACTGTTACAGCACAGTATGACTAATGACCCTCATTACTCACATATTAGTAATGATGGTGTATCTTCATAAAATAATTTTTCATTTGTGTGTGTATGTATATGCTTTAAAAAGTATGGTAGTATAAGGATAGACACTGGCTTGGAATGCAAGGAGAAGTGTGGACTCCTGAGTTTGTGGCTGGTGCCCATTTGGACCTAGCCACAGACAGCTGGGGATGAGTTGACCAGAACCCAACCAGAAGAAGAGGAGATGTTCTATGCTGTGAGCTAGTGTTGATCGCCGCAATCTGGTGGCTTGTTCTGTACTGGACTTTGCTTGTCGATGCAGCTGCTTAAAGTTTCCAAACTGAACAGAAGATTCTTCAGCAAAAGGGACATGCTTGGGCGTCAGAGTACTGGTCTGATAGGATTAGGCAAATCAGAAACTGGCTATCTCAAAGTAAGGCATGTAGCATGAAGAAGCTGTCTTACACACTTCCACAAATGTCATTATTACGGAGATGATTTTTTTTGGGGGGGACCCTCCAATGTACATGAATGAAATACAATGTAAATGAAACATTATATAAAACACAATGTACATACATGAAACATAATGTATATGAATAATTGTATGCAAACCAATAAAAATAAGCAACAAAACTTTAAAAATCAATGGAATGTTGTGCTGTTGTACACTGTCAAGTCAAAACTGGCTCACAGTTGACCCTAGCAGGTTTTCAGAGACAGTAAATTCCAGACTGTCCAACTTTCTCCCTCAGAACAGCTACTGGATTCAAACCGTGAAACTCAGGATGGCAGTGCAACACCTTACCACTAAGCTACCAGCACTCTCCCAACATACAACTGGGTTTTTTGTTTGTTTGTTTTTCTTTTTTAATAATTTTAATGAGCATTTGCAGAGATTTTGGATTTCCATTCATTCATTGCTGCACTTCTCTCCCCCCTCCAGCCCTCCCCCCCAACTGATTTTTAAACATTTGTTACTACAGTAACCGTTCAATGGGGCAATCATTCAGACCATCCAAAGAGGGGAAATTGTCTCCACAACAAATGGCTCTGAAACAAATGAAAGCACGAGTGTAAAGGAATCACTACAAATAAAAAGTAGCTCAAAATGTATAAAAGCCCTAAATGGAAGAGCTAAAACAAGAAAACTCGTGGAAGGAAACAAAGATTACTCTTGAGGACCTCAAATTTGGCACTGCATCTTAGAAAGAATATTTTTTTAAAAAACCAAAAGTTTTTAAAAAACCAACCAACAGATGAAAAAATAGATTAATTAGTCATCAAAATCACAAATGTTTTCTGATATAAAGGATATTATACATGTTTGGCTCTACAATAAACACTCTTGGTACCAGCAGCCAGGAAATTAAAAGACTAATTGCATTGGAGAAGTCTGCTGTCAGAGATCTCTCCAAGGTATTGAGGAGCAACGATGTCAATCTGGAGACTAAGGTGCACCTAATACAGAACATGGTCTTTGCCATTACTTGCTATACTTCAGAGAGCTGGACAATGACTAAGGATGATAGAAGGAGAGTTGATGCCTTTGAGCTTTGGTGCTGGAGCAGAGTATTGAATATACTATGGACTGCTAGGAGAACAAATAATTTCGTCCTGGAGAGGGTAAAGCCAGGCTGCTTCTTGGAGGCAAGGATTCTGAAGCTTCAACTGACATACTTTGGACATGTTACAAGGAGGGACCAGTTTTTGGAGAGGGACGTCATGCTTGGGAGGGTGGAGGGACAGCGCAGGAGAGGAAGACCCTTGATAAGATGAATTGATTCGGTCACTGGGGTTTTGGGGATAGGCGTGTCAGAGACAATAAGATTGGCAAGAAATAGAACAGGGTTTAGGGCTATTATACATAGGGTCGTTGTGAGTTGCAAGTGACTCAATAGCACATAACAACAACAACATACACCACCCCACTCTCCCAGGGAAAAGAGCAAACACAAATGTGATATTGTGTTTCCCACACATGGGAAAATCACAGGGGTCAGTACAGGAGGAATGCAATGGATCAGGCTCGCCCTGGGAAAATGACCTTCATGGTCTTGCTATCTCCCCTGCCAGGTTAAGTGTAAGGTGAATACTAATTTTTGATCACGGAGTGTTGGTGGCCTAGTGGTAAGAAGTTGCTTTGGAATTCCAAAAGCATGTAGTTCAAATCCACCAGGTGCTCTGCAGGACAAAGATGGACAATTTCCTTCCATGGGATTTATTGCCTCTGAAAACTAGCTGAAGGGTCACCGATCAGTTGGTTCTGACTTACCAGGACAAAACAACACTTTTCAAGAAGAAAAATAACCTACAGAAGGTAAAGGATATTTGCAAAACAGGTATCTGGTAAAGGTTTAGTTTTGAGAGTATATAAAGAATGCTTACAAAGCAACAACAAAAGAAACAATTTAAATATGGGCAAAGGATTTGAGTAGACCTATCTCCATAGATACTAATGGACAATAAACGTGTGAAAATGTGCTTGTATTCTTTCGCTACTATCTTCTCATTCATCACTGAAACAAAAACCCAAGCTAATCGCTGTTGAGTTGATTGTGACTCATAGTGACCCCATTTGTGTCAAAGTAGAACTCTCCTCTCCATAATTACTTAACTATTGTGACGACTGAGGGAGACTCATCATTAGTCATTGTTGTGTTTTGTACTGTCAGGTCAATTCTAACTCACAGCAACTTTATATGTCAGAACAGAACTGCTTCCTAGGATTTCTGGGCCTTTAATCTTGATGAGGTTTCTTCTCCTGCAGAGCAGTTGTTGGGTTTGAACAGGGACATTTCATTTAATAGCTGATCCCTTTATCATTGCACCACCATGTATCCTTCATTGATCATTAAAGAAAAAATAACTCAAAATTACAGTGAGACACCATTTAACATCCACTTGGCTAGCAGTAATTTATAGAGGGGAAAGAAAGAGAGAGAGAGAGAGAGAGAGAGAGAAAGAAAGAAAGAAAGGTCGACAAAGATGTGGTGGAAAAATGGAAACTCTCATACATTGCCAGTTGAATGTAAAATAGTGAGGCTCCTGTAAAAAACAGGTTGGTAACATATAAAAAGTGAAGTACAGAGTGTAAAAAGATCGTGGGCATAGGGACAGCCAATATCTGACCTTGACTGATTGCACTAAGGGGAACTGCCCCCCTCAACAACACAAAACTGATTCCCACAAGGTCAGACATGACCTCCCACACTCCTGCACCTCTTTCTATGTATCCCAACACTCATCTTATCACTCTACTGAGTCTGAAATGCATTGTGATAGCTCACTCATAGACTACACAGAATCACATTAGGGAAGTCAAAAGGCTCTAATTTAGGTTAGTAGCAGAATATAATCCCTCATTCAGGACAGTTTCTGAAATGTGCTTGAAGGTGCCTCAGCAGTGTTACAAAGCTCTCAGTCCTATTAATTATGGCTCTCTGCAACCCCCACTCCTACCCCACTAGTTGTCTAACAAACTTGGGCAAAACCTCCCAGTTCTCCATGGGGTAGCAGTCCCCAGGTCTGCTCTAGTATCAGGCCTCTGGTTCTTTGCTGCAGCTGCTATGGCTGCTGTTTCCATAGGTCCTGGTCTGGCTACCCGAGCTGCAGCCATAGAACAAAGAAAGCACTACAAACCAGTGAGCAAAAGAAAAACTAAAATAAAAAAATTAACTATTTTGCATTACTGATCTTGGATTTTGAGTTGGTTCCATCTTTTGACTATTTTGAATGGTGATGGTATGAACATTTGTGCTAAAGTACTTGTTTGAATACTTACTTTCAGTATAGGCCTAGGAGAGGGATTTCTGTGTCAAAAGGTAACTTTGAGTGTGGAATGAAAGAAAGTTAGGGGAGAAAAAAAAACCCAACCCCAAGCAGAAAACCCAAATGAATGACAGAAATAATATCATGAATGCCTTACCAGATTTACAAATGTTAACATTTTCTTATTCTTACTTTAGGAAGTTCTAGGGGCCTAGTGGGTAAGGAGTTGTGCTGCCAACCCAAAGACTAGCAGTTCAAACCCACCAGCTGCTCTGCAGCAGAAAGAGAAGCAATCTATTCCTGTGCAATTTATAGACTCAGAATATCCACTGGAGGGCCAGCTCTCCACTCAAAGGCAATGAGTTGTTTTGGTTTTTGTTACACTGACTTTAGTTCTATTTCTCAAAAATAAAATTTCACTGCAGAGACCTTTTTTGGTATCTCTCCCACATACAATATAATGGATAGGTTTTTGTAGTTGGGCTATTAGATGCCATCAAGTCAACTCCAACTCGTAGCAACACCATGTACAACTTGAAAACCTACCCAGTTCTGTGCCATTTGCTCAGTCTCTCATACTGTTTATGCCCAAAGTTGCAGTCACTGTGTCAATTTGTTTCATTGATGGCCCCTCTACTGTGTTGACTGACTACTTTCCCAAGACTTTTGTCCTTTTCTCAAGACTAGTCCCTCCTTCTGACAAGCTCAAAGAATGTGAGATAAAGTCTCTTCTTCTTTGTCTTGAAGAAAAATGCTGACTACATTTTCCATGACAAATTTGTTTGGGTGTTCTGGTTGGAGGTTTTTTTTTATCATCCATCGTATATTCAATACCTTTCATAATTTTCCTTTATAACCTTGATTTTCCTTGATCCCAATATCTTTTTGATCACTGTAATTTTTATCTAAATGTGTTTTATCTAATCTGTACTAAATATGTTTTCTCCCTTTTCTCTCTTTTTTTTGCTTTGAAGATGAAAGCAAATACAGTTTTATTAGAAAAGGTAGCTCCTATAGAGCAAGATGGGTCATTGCTCTGAGGTAGAGGAGTGGAGAAAGGCATTGGGCCACACGACTCGTGTTAATAAAGCTGGCTGGCTCTGCATTTTAAAGGGCTTCTCCCCCCTTTTCTCTTGATTCTTCCCATTCTCACTCCACTTCCTCATCACTTTACAGCTAAACTTACACAAACATCCTTTCTAAATTAATTTTCTTTCCTTTCAGATCCCCAGCTCAAATTTGTCCCTATAAACTATGTCACTTGGAATATAACTATTTGGACTAGAGTTTCCTAAACTGTGTTCTTAGCCTAATCTTTAGCCCCCAATTATATTTACTTGGAGAAACTCATTCTGTCATGGAGTAAGCTTCAATGTCTGGGAAGTTCATATGTTTTTCTGCTTATCCCAATATCCACGTTAGTGTGGCTACTTTTCATAACCTGTATACTTGACAAAGGAAACTTAATCAAAGCAGGTATTTCTCCTGGACTACAGTATGGTGCATGCCCCTGACATGCCCCTTCCGACTCCCCCAAGCCCAGCTGGGTTTTGTCCTCATATTGTCAGCGACAAAATATCAAAAATGAGTCAAAGATTTGGACCCAGTTGAAATCTCTGGCACTTAAGCCATTGGGTTCACAATTCCTTTATGCATCATTCTAGCTAAACATTCTTCATTTTCTAAACCTAATAACAGTACTCCTGGGTGGTATCTTTTGTTGTTGATCTTTGTGCTTAAATACGAGTTCTTTTCTCTGTGAATCACTTATGCCAACACAGGTGTGGTTAGGTAAAGACAGAAGAAATATAGGAGCTAAATCAGAACTCACAAAAACATTCTATTTTCAGTGAGTATAATAATGTCTTGCAAATTTGTAGTATTTCTCTCCTCTCAAGGTGAATATTGAGTCAGAGTGGGGGGGAAAAATCAAGAATTAAGTGAAGGCATAAAAGGGATGCTTCTAAACGCCCAAAATCTAAAGTAAAATTTGTTTTAGAATAACAAAAATAAACACAAAGTACTTAAAAAAGAAAACATATTAGTTCTCAGGTAGAATTAGTCACCAGAACTTTGTAATACCTTCCAAAGTGTGCTTGTTCTTTGAACTTTAAATTAAATGTAATCTAGGTTAATTAGCATGCAGCTTCTTGTCTTGGCGATCAACACATTTAAGAAAACCAGGGTGGAGAAGCCTATTTCAACATTAATCTAGGGTGTTGGGTGTTCTCTTCGCTCTCAAATGCCTTATTATCCCAACTCCTAGCCCTATAGAAAACTAGGTGTTTGATAGGGAACTTTTCAGTTAGCTTCCCTTCATTTTCATTGTTGTTTAGTTTGTAGAGATAATAGTTTCTGGTAATAATTGGTTCCAGTGGAAAGAAGCTCAAAGCTGGCTGGAAATATGTTTTGAATAAGCGCAAACAACGTACAATTTATGTAGAATGTAGTACAGTTCATTCTGTACTCTCTTACTCATAGGTAATGCTGTTTGATCATAGTTAACATGAGGTACAAGATCAATGATCTCTGCTTGATAATACCTTGCACTTAAAGTATACTTAGTGTTTACTTATCTCGTTTTAATGTGGTGGAGTCATAATACATAAAAGAGAATATTCTCTGGGCACATCTTTTGGGTTACACCCATTAACACAAAAGTTGTAATGTTTTCCAAGATGCCTTCATTTAATTGCCAGTTATGCTGGACTTTTCACAAGTTACCTCAATGGTGAGTCACTTAAATAAAAATCCGCCAATGTGTACAATAGAACAAAGAAGAGAGTAAATGAAGTATTAGCCTCTAGACAGACATGGTGTTTTCAAAAGGTACAAAGAAGCAGCCTTTTGTCAACTTCCCATCCTTTAGAAGAACTGTGAGAAAAATACTAAAGCTCTATACTCTGTAAGCATTAATAGAAAACTAATATCTCAGCAGGTGTGTATGTTGCTTTTTAAATTGAAAACAATAATCCTTTGATCGTGTCTCTGAAAAGGTTTTCTTCCTCAGCTATGCTGCAGTAACTTTTCTTAAAGGTATATAATCTTTTTGGAAATTTCTTCATAGCCTTGTTGTTGTTATGTACCACCAAGTCGGAAGTGAATCAGAGTTGACCCTCCAGCAGGTTTTCAGAGGCTGTAATTCACACAGGAGGAGATTGCTCATCTTTCTTCTTCAGAGAAGCTGGTAGATTCGATCTACATGCCTTTAGGTTGGCAGCACAACTCCTTACTGCTAAGCTAAAGGAAAATGTGCTATAGTCTTACAAGTTTTTGTTAAAAATAAAGAAAGAAAATATTCATAAAAGTGATTTAGAAAGTAATTCTTGGTTATTGTGAGATAATTCTTGGTTATTTCTTCTATCAGATAAAAATTTGTTAATTTTTTATTGGCCATGTGGTAAACTAGTATTGAGTTTTATCACAGAATTATACCACTTTTTTAATAAGAACATGCCATATTAATATAAACTCAACAAAATACTCACAACTGGACCAATAGACAATATAATGATAAGATATTGAAAGGATTGATGTTATTGAAGGATTTTATTTAACTTGGATCCAAAATGAATACCTAGGAGAACAGCAGTCAATAAATCAAACAATATGTTGCATTAGTCAGAGCAGCTGTCACAGACCTCTTCAAAGTGCTAAAGAGCACAGATGTCAGTGTAAAGATTAAGGTGCACCTGATCCAAAAGTTATTTTCCATGATCTATTGGTATTTTCAGTTGCTTCAAATGCCTGGGAAAGCTTGACAATGAATAAGGAAACCAGAAGAAGAATTAGTGCCTTTGAGTTACAGTGTTGGTAAATAGTCTTGAATAGACTATGGACTGTCAAAAGAACAAATAACTCTGTCTTGGTAGAGTGCAACCAGGGTGCTCTCTATCCTCCTCTCCTAAAGCTCTCATCCACACTGCAGCCAGACTAATCTACCTAAACCTCCTGCTTAAAACTCTTCAGTGATTCTCCACGGCCAGCTGAATAAGATCTGCATAGAAAGTCTCCAGCCGCTGTGTCCAGTCTTACTTTCTGCTTCTCTCCACCTAAAATGTCTTGCTCCAGAAAATGGAACTTTTCATTGTCACATACACACAAGCTGCTTCATTGTTTGGTGCCTTTTTTCTCATCCTGTCTCCTCTACTTGAATTATCTTTCCTGTAAGTCTTTAGTTGATTTATCTCACTCACCTTAAGACCCAATTCATACAGCATTTTCTTATGAGACCCTAAGTTAAAATTTCCTTTCTCTGTGATTCTGTAACAAACTTTGCACAACCCTGTTTAATATTTTATGTTTAAATTATGTATATATGGAGGAAATGTCTTCTTTATTTCGGTAGCATCAGTGTCTAACATTAAATTAGACTGAATACACACATTTGGAGGTTTTCTGCAACAAACATATAATAGTCTCTCTCCTTTTCTCTCTCTCTCCTATCTCTCCCATTTTGTCTCTCTCTTGCTCATTTCCTCTCTCCTCTCTCTCTCTCGATCTCTCCTTCTCTTTCCCTTTCTCTCCCCCCCCCCCCCCCCCATCCCCCCTTTTCTTTCCCTTTCCCCCCCCCCCCCCCCCATTGCTGTTGAATTAGAACTGACTCATAGATAGCTGACCCTCTAGCAGGTTTCTGAGGCTGTAAATCACATGGGAGAAAATGGCCCATCTTTTTCCCAAAGAGCAGCTGGTGGATTTGAACCCCCAGGGAGGCTAGGCTTTTAGGTAGGCAGCACAACTTCCTACAGACCACACCACCAGAGCTCCTAAACATAATACACTGTTATTATTGTTGTGTACTCTTGACCCTCCTGTGGATTTTCAAAGGCAGTAAATCATATTGTAGGTCATTGCCCATCTCTGTCCTACAGAGCAGCTGGTGGATTCAAACCATGTGACTTTGTTTTGGCAGCACAGTTCTTTACCACTAAGTCACCAGAGCCCCCTAATAATACTTTAATAGGTGTTTTTTCTTGTTTATAGCTTTACCATTTTTTTACCTAAGTGCCCTTGAGCAAACCAGTTACCTCTTTGAAATAGGTTTTAATTTGTAAATTGAAAATAAGAATAATAGTTATTGTTATTGTTGTTTTTGTGCACCATCAAAGTCAGAACGGATACATAGCTGGCCTTTTGGTGTGTTTTCGGAGGCAGTTAACCACATGGAAGGAGACTGCCAATCCTTCTCCTGTGGAGCAGCTGGTGGATTCAAACCACGAGCCTTTGGGATTGCAGTGCAGCTTCTTACCACTAGGCCAAGAGAGCTCCCTATTAGGCACCTATTATTTTACAAGTATTCTTTTAAGTACTTCACATATACGCACAATAATTTTGTGGCATCAGGAATATTATTATTATTCCCAATTTACAGAGAAGAAAACAGAAGCATATGAGAGGGAAGATGTTTAACCATTTTACAACTAAATGGTGAACTAGACTTCTCTCCCAGGCAAACTCATTCCAGAACCCATAGTTTTAACAACTACATTAAACCACATTTCAGGAACAAATTTACTGGGACAATAAGAGGCCAGTAGAGACACTTTGTAAGTTGTGTGGTATTGTGCAAATAATAACTAAAGCTACCAGTTTTGGAGTACTGGTATATAATGGGCTCTGTGCTAAATCATTTCTATGTGTTACTTAGTCTTAGGAACTATTGTCATCTCTACTAAAGATAAGAATTGAGGCAAAGAAAAGTTGTGCAGTAATAGATGGAAGAGCTAGGACTCAAGCTCAGCAGTTGGGCCAGAGCCAGCAGGATGCCTACACTGCCTCTCAAATATTGTTATAAACATAACCTGCATCTTACCTGGAGGTAAATATTTATATCAACTCTTTTGCATTTATATTATATGTGCCTGAAACAATATCTTCTTTTATTGATGTTGCTTTATTCCATTCAGAACCAAAAGAAAAAGGTAAAAGCAACATCTACGTGTTGTGCAAGTGAGGACTTTGAGGATACAACTCAACTCATCTCATTGCCCTGGAGTCAGAACTGGCTCATAGCTGACCCTTCTTTGGGTTTCCAAGGCTGTAAACCTTATGAGGGGTGATTGCCCATCTTTCTTCCTCAAAGCAACTGGTGGATTCAAATCACCAGAAGGCCTTTGGGTTAGCAGCGTAATTAACTATGGACTAGGCCAGCACCAGTAAATACCTGCTTACCTCTTTAATGCGCCCAATGTGTTTAAGACAATGACACATAAATACTACATGTACTTATACATATGTTGTCATCAGTAAAGAAAAACAATGAAAGAAGCAATTACAATTTAGACGTTAACTCAGTTAGTTGTTATCTGATTCATTACTTTTTAAAATGAGAAACACCAGTATAACATCCTTTTCTGAAGAATTAAAGCAGAAGAAATAACCTGATTTTTTTAAAGTCTAAATTGGGATCCACAGCTATGAGAAAATTGAGAGATATGAATCCCAACACCCTGACTTTGTGGAGTCAGGTGAGAAAAGAGAGTAATTTTATTTTAGTGCTGGTTTTTAACATTCAATTTCCTTTTGTAAAAGAAGTTTGACCTTTGTGGAACATGGAAAATGTAAAAACTGGGGGGAAAATCCAGGCTTCTTTGCTAACCCTCCAGAACCATTTTCTCTAAAAGACCCTAAACCCAAACCACTGCTTTAGTATTATTACCTGGCTGCATTGAGATGAGTGGGTCATATCTCCAAAGAGCAAAATTGCTAGATGAACCTTCTGCAGGAGAGTCCCAAAGTGTGATGTTGGCCCCAGTGCCTATATTCTTGGCGTCATATGGCATATTTGTCTAAAAACTTGCTATGTGCTTTATACATGAAGTTTCCTTTCATGACTGTTTGTTTCTGTTGGACTGCATGTGTTAAAAATAATATAAGGTCAAATTCTATAGTAAAGCATGGTTCTGATTGAATTTCCAGTCTCAGAATCTGGACCTAAGCCAGTAGGATCTGGTACTGTGTCAAGGACAGTGTGCCTTACATAGCAGCCCTCAAAAATGGTTACTTAGTTTGCCTGGAGTGGTGAGAGGCTAAGTTTAGTAAGGTATTTTAACCGGACTAATTAGTCATCTAGTCCAATGTGACAGAAAAGTGGCTATACGCTACCTTTTTGGAAGGAAGTGAAAATGCAGTGGGGAGAGGTGGAAATAAGTAAGATATGAGCTATAGGCATAGTAAGTAAGATGAGTTCCATTACATACCTCGTGCTGTTTAAATAGAAGCAGTGGGGGGGGGGGGGAAGAAACTCTTTGTATTAAAAAAAGTTATTTGAGTGGAAGTAAGAAACTAAGGCCTAAAAACAGCTGCAAATACATGTGTATGTCGGTAAAATAAAGTTTTT
The DNA here is from genome assembly GCF_000299155.1 of Elephantulus edwardii. Lineage (NCBI taxonomy): Eukaryota > Metazoa > Chordata > Mammalia > Macroscelidea > Macroscelididae > Elephantulus > Elephantulus edwardii. Next base: position 2,049,478 of record NW_006400007.1, read on the forward strand.
GGTGCCATTTATTATAGGCAATATTGCCCTCAAGCCCTTTTTAAAGACAAGACATGAAATTTGGTGTTGATTTTTGTTGTTGTTAAATGTGTATGAGATAGCTTTGTGAGCTAGTGGTAAGAATCTGCGCTGTAATCTCGAAGGCATACAGTTCAAATACGCCAAGTGCTCTGCGGGAGAAGGATGGACAATCTTCTCCCATGCGATTACAGCTTCGGAAAACCATCTAGAGGGTCAGCTATGGGTCGGTTCTGACTCTATTGATACACCACAGGATGTATGATGTCCCTTAAATCACACTAGTCTAAAATCACTCTCTGAAAGTATGTTTCTTTCTCTTTTTCTCCCCAACATCTCCTTGTGTTTGGGGGGAAATGCACATAATAAATCAGGTTCTTACTCAACAATTTCTATGCATATTATTCAGTGCCATTGGCTATATTTTTCACAATGTGTCAATCTTCTCATTGCTTCCATTCTAGTTGTTCTCTTTCTATTAATCTAGCTTCCTTGTCCCCCTTTACATTCTCATCTTTGGTCTAGGGCAAATGTTTACCATTATTTCTCACTTAGAAGATTGTTTTAGAGGAGTACAGTACTCACAGAGGTGCTATTATTTCTGTTATGAGCCGCTCTGTCTTTTAGCCGATCAGTGTTAAGACTTGTGAATCATAAACCAGAAGGAGTCTAGTTTTTGTTTCAAAGTTTAAAAGTACCCCAGGGAAATAGTCTTTATTGGTCTAGTAACTTGTCTAACATTAGGAGTGATAGCTAGGCACCATCTAGTTCTTCTGTCTCAAGGTAGATAAAACCATGGTTATGACTTTGTTTTAAATAAATAATGAGCCTTCTATGTTTGTTTGCCAACTGCTCCCTCAACCACCAGGTATTTTCATAAGTATCACCATTCAGATTTTTAGAACTCAAGAAAAAACTAATGTGTTTACAAAAAATAGTAGTCTTGTAAACGGATTTGTTTTTTGGGGTCTTTGGTTTCCCTCCTTCTCTTTTGTTCTAGACACATAAAGACCAATATTCAGCTCATTGCTGTGGAGTCAGAACTGATGCATAGCTAACCCTCCAGGGTGTTTTTAGAGTCTGGATTCAACCCGTGAGAGAGGTGCTGTCTCTGGCTTAGCAGTGCCGCTGCCTGTGGATTACGCCACCAGAGCTCCCTCCACAGAGACCAACAGTTGCATCTTAAATGTAAAACAGAAGGTTTTTTAACTCTCCTTATCAATCTAGAATGTAGAATATTTTATTTAGAAACTTTGCTATGCCAAATGCCTCAGTTATCCCCACTGAAAGAGTATTTCCTCCAGTTTTCATTTCCTTGTAAAATAGTCAGCAAAATATACATATTCCTATCGATTTGGAATCAACAATAGCCATATGGTTGTCACATTGTGATTGTGAAAATAATGGCTTGTCTCATATAGTTAGAGCAATCAAGATTTTAAATAGTAGTTGGTCATATTCACGTTCTGTTTTTAGCTAGTGGATTTAGATTTCCATTCTGGAACACTTTCAACTGTCAGTCTAGAATGACTCTTCATCTTTTCAGTATAACGGAACCTTAGTCATCTTTCACGATACAGATTATATACCTCCTCCAGAAAAACCTTCTTCATTCCCCACATTCCCCATTCTTCCCAAGCAGAATTATATCCCTATGTCCATAAGCTATAACACTGCTCCTATTTTGGTACAATGCAGTATTGGTTGCATTATATTGCACTGTATGATGATAGTCTAGGAGATTCACAACCTTGGGAAAGTCTGCATCAGAGAGCTCTCCAAAGTCCTGAAGAGCAATGATATCAGCTTAAAGACTAAGGTGCACCTGATTCACTCCAGGTCTTTACAGTCATCTACTATCTGAGAGGTAGCAATTACTAAGGACGACAGAAGAAGAATTTATGCCTTTAAGTTGTAGTGCCAGAGAGGAGTACTGAACTGAATATAAGACAGTGTGCCAAAAGAGCAAGCAGATAGATCATGGAGAAAGTGCAACCTGAGTACTTTTCTGGCACCTCTGATGAGGATGATGACATTTTGTCTCATGTATCTTGGGCATGTTGCTAGGAGAGGTTATTCCTTGGAAAGGGACATCATGCTTGGAAATATAGTCAGTGGAAGAGAGGAAGACCCTCAGCAAGCTGGATTAATACAGCGACTGTGGCAATGAGTTCAAGTGTATGAAGGATGATATGAATGGCACAAGACAAGACAGGGTTCGGATCTATAGATTGTAGAGAGGCTATGAATCATGTGCACCTTGATGATACCTAACAGCAACAAGAAAATTAATTGAAATCTCTAATGGCATAATCCACAGGGCGTTGTGCTGTTAGCCTATAGGTAGTTCCTCTCTGTTGGTTCAAATCAGCTAGTGGCTCTGTGAGAAAGACAGGCAATCTCCTCCTGTGCGATTTCCAGTCTCAGGAAACTTGGTGAGGAGTAATTCATGAGTCAAGTCAGGCAATGAGTTTATGAGGAAATGATCCTTAAGCTCTTTGAAGGCAGAAACCATCTTATTTATCCCAGAACATCTATCCCTCATGTTTGAGAAACTAATACAATGTCTTTCACATGGATAACATGTGGTTTGTTTAGGAAGTCTTTTTTAAAACTTAAGAACCCCTAGAGAACACATTTTTTTCTAGGGAGAAAAAAAATTTTTTATGTATTTTTTCAAACTTTTTTTTTTAGTTGCACTCAGTAGACTTTTCTCCTATTCCCAACAGTGTAGATACGAGCTTCCACCTCTTGTATCTGCCAGTCTATTTATAAGGTGTTCCCCGCCCCCAATTATAAGATTAGATGTGTTACTTTGAATTTATTTATTTACTTAGCTGTATTGGCTATCTACAGTGTGCCAGAGATAGCAAAAACATTTCCAGCAACATTAACTCCTCATTTTCCTAAAACCGTCTAACATCTTATTTTCCTAATTACCCTACTTACAGGGTTTTCAGAAATGGATGCCACATCTGGGTAGATGACAATAAATTATGGATAACATTGAGAAGAATGGGATTTCAGAACACTTAATTGTGCTGATGTTGATGCCCACTAGTAGGTTAGTTCTAGGCTTGCATAAGGGTCATAGTCTTGGAGGTTCCACAAGTCTCTCCCAGACCAACAGGTGTGATTGTTGCATAATTTTAAACTTTCATTTGTTCTACTTTTTACCCCTCTATCTGTGTCTAGTACCTTCTATTGTAATCCTGATCAGAAGAGTTGGCAGTAGTAACCAGGTACCAGAGTAATGGAGGCTATGGTGCATGTGATCCATTAGGACTTCAGATTGTTTCCTTGAGTCTTTTCTCCACTCTTCTTTGAATCAGTCATAGAGAGACTCAGGAAGGAGGTCGGGGGTCCATCCACCTTCTATGACTCCAGAAAGTCTAGAGTCAGATTGAAACTATCAACAGCTTCTTCTTGCTTGGATCCACAATTAACACTCTTGGTACCAGCAGTCAGGAAATAAGGAGACCTATTGCACTGGGAAAACCTGCAGTTAGAGACCTCTCCAAATTACTGAGGAGTAATGATGCCAGTTTGAGGACTAAGGTGCATCTGGTTCAGGACATAGTCTTTCTGATCACTTGCTATGCATCTGAGAACTGGACAATGAATAAGGATGACAGAAGAGTTGATGCCTTTGCACTGTGGCATTGGAGAAAAGCACTGAACATCCCGTGTTGGCTAAGAGAATAAACAGATATGCCTTAGAGAGGGGTGCAGCTCGAGTGCTCTTTGGAGGCAAGAATAATGAGGCTTTGCCTTACATATTTTGGGCATGTTGCTAGGAGGTGTTATTCCTTGGAGAAGGACATGATACTGGGAAGGGTGGAGAGACGATAAAGGAGAGGAAGACCCTCAAGTAGGTGGATTGACAGTGATGGTTGCAACGGGCTCATGTGTGTCAGGAAGTGTGAGGATGGAACAAGATAGACCAGGGTTCAGATCTTTTGTTCATAGGGTCACTATGAGTCATACTTGACTGGAGGGCACCTAACAACAACAACAACAACAACAACATATTTTTTTATATATATTCGTAAAATGTTCGTCATTTTGCAGCTGGCTTATTTTTCTCAGAACAATGTCTTCAGACTCCATAATATTGTAGCATGTATCAAAACTTCCATTTCAATGAAAATCCAAAATCTCTGTCAATGTTCATTAAAATGAATAAAATTTAAAAAGTATAATAAAAAATCACACAAAAAAAACCACCACAACTTCCATTTCCTACTGGCTGAGCAGTATTTCATTGTAAGCATATATTGAATTTTGTTTGTCCATGGATCTGTTGATGGGCATTCAAGTTATTTCCACCCTTTGATTATTGTGAATAGTGCTGCAATGAACATTAGTCTCCACTTTCAAGTCTTTTGGGTATACACCGAGGAATAGAATTTCTGGGTCATATGGTATTCCTATTTTTACTTTTTTTGAGGAACCGCCACACTGTTTTCCAAACAGACTATTTTGCATTCCCGTCAGCAATGGATAAGGATTCCAATTTCCCCTACATCTTCTTCAACATTCATTTCCCTGATTTTTTAATTTTTTTTAAATTTCTTTTTCATCTTAGCCGATCTAGTGAAAAGTATAAAAATACCTCACTGTGGATTTTTTCTTCTTTGATGACTAATAGTGTTGAGCATTTTTTCATGTGTTTGGTGATCATTTGAACGTCTGCTTTAGGACCTTGGAAACGTTTATCAAGTTCTTTGGCTATTATATGCTTATTTCTCTTTTTTTGTTGTTGTTAAGTTTTACATGTTTTCTGGTTTTTAGATTCTTTTCAGATATATGGCTTTCAAAGATTTTCTCCCAGTCAGCAGCTTGTCTTTTCACATGTTTGGTGTAATATTTTGATGAAAGAAAGAAAACTTTAATTTTTTGATGTTTCATTTATCCACATTTATAATTAGGTCTTATTTATTGACACAGTGGCTGCCGCAATGGACTCTAGCGTGTCAGGAAGTTTGAAGATGGCACAGGATAGCACAGGTTTCAGATCTGCTGTTCATAGGGTCACTATGAGTCATACTCGACTTGATGGCATCTAACAACAACAGCATTTATTCTTTTCTTTTAATTTGTTTTTGTGATTATGCTAGATAATATTATTGATAAATGGTCCTACTAAGCATTGTCCCTGCTTGTTCTTGTAAGAATTTTGTTAGTTTGCGTGTTTCGGTCCTTTATTCTGAATTCAGCTTTTGTGTATGATAATGTGTGGCAGAGATTCTGGTTTTTTTTTCTTCATGTGGAAATTTTCCCAGCATAGTTTTTTTAAGACAAGGAGCCCTGGTGGCATAGAGTGTTACACGCTGACCTGTTAATGGAAAGGTCAGCAGTTTGAGTCCACCAGCACTCCACAGGACAAAGATGAATAGCCCATTAAGATTTACAGTCTCATAAACACAATGTTGCTGTTGTGTGCTGTCAAAGTGGAACGGACCCTCCAGCAGGTTTTCAGAGACAGTGATTTGCATGAGAAGTTGTCCATCCTTCTGCAGTGGTGTAACTAGTGGATTCGAATCATGTGCCTTTAGGGTGACAGCAGAGCTTCTTACCACCAGGCCACCAGAGCTAGAGGGTCACTATGAGTTGGAATTGACAGCAGAGGGTTTAGTTTGGTTTGAGATTCATTGAAGACAGTCTTCTTCCCCATAAAATGGACTTAGCACCTCTGCCAAAAATCAGTTGAGCATAGATGTGAGGGTTTATTTCTGAACTCCCAGTCCTGTTCTTAGGAATTAGTCTACTGTTATACCAGTACCAGGCCATTTTCATTACTGTAGTTGTATGTTTATGGTTTTTTTTTAAATTTTTATTTTATTTTAATAATTTTAATGAACATTTACAGAGATTTTGGTTTCCATTCATTCATTGCTGCACTTCTCTCCCTGCCCACCCCCTCCCCCCCCCACCCCAGTTCACTCCTCTCTTTGAAAAGTAAAAGAAACACTCCCTCCCTGGTACACAATCCCCCCGCACCCCTTCCACCGCCCCAAGTACATTCCACTATGCAACCTTAATTGTGGACTCTTGTGATAACCATAATACCCTATCATACATTGCTTTTAAATTATTCTCTCCCTCATCTGTTTTGGTGCGGTATACACAATTTATCTGGTTTTGCTCAGTCTTACCCCAACCCTGATATCAGTCCCATTTTACAGCAGTGGCACCATGCTATGATATTTCACTCAGCATAATGTCCCCCAGGGTCACCCATTTTGAATAATATTGCATGAGTTGCTTGTTTTTCAATGCAGTGTAGTATTCCATTGTGTGAGTATACCGCAGCTCCTCTATCCATTCGTTTGTTGATGGGCACTTGGTTGTTTCCAACTCCTTGTTATTGTGAACAAAGCCACGATAAACATGGGTGTGCATATATCTGCTTGGATGTCAGTTTTCAACTCCTTGTTATTGTGAACAAAGCCACGATAAACATGGGTGTGCATATATCTGCTTGGATGTCAGTTATGGTCCCTGGAATATATTCCCAGTAGCGTAAATTGCTGGGTCAAATGGTATCTCTATTTGCAACTTTTTGAGAAAGCGCCATACTGCCTTCCACAGTGGTTGCACCATGTAGTTGTATGTTTAAACGTTAATGTGGGTTCTCCTTTGTTCTTCTCTTTTAACATTGTTTTAGCTGTTTTGAGCCTCTTGTCATTATATATAAAGACGTGGATTTTTCATTTTTCTGTAAAGAAATCCATTGACATTTTAATCAGGATTATGTGGACTCCTTAGATCGATTTGGTTAGTATTAATATCTTATCAGTAATAAGTTTCAATCAGTCCATGAGCCCAGAATATCTTTCCATTCATTTAAGTCATCTTTAATCTCTTGCAGAAGTGTTTTGGGATGTTGATCCCATAAATTCTCCATGTCCCTGGTGAGATTTATTCCTCTTGTTGTTAGCTACTGTTGAGTCATCTCTGACTCATAATTATCCAGTGTAGAACAGAATGAAACCAGCCCATCCTGTGCCAATCCTGGGAAATCTCTGAGTCACATGTCATTAGGGGTCTCCCTCATTTTTTGTTGATCTTTTATCAAGCATAATGTCCTTCAGTAAGCATTGGTTCTCCTGTTAGCATGCCCAAAGGATGTGAGACAAAGTCTCACCATGCTCATTTTTAAGGAACACACTGGCTTCACTTCCTCCAGGACAGATTTGTTCTCTTGTCACTCCACGGAATGGTCAAAATATCTTTGACAACACCACAATTCTAAGGCAGTAATTCTCCTTCAGCCTTTCTTATTCATTGTCCAACTTTCACATACACAACTGAAAATAATATAGCTTGGTACCAGTACATGTGAGTCTTTAAAACAATACTTTTGTTTTTTAGTATTTGAAAGGGGTCTTTTGCAGCCCCTTGGCCCTTTGCAAAACATCGTTTCACTGCTGCTTCCATCTTCTGTGGGTGTTGATTTTATTTTCTTAAATTGTTTTGAAAATGGAATTGATTCCCCCAATTTTTCTTTCATATTTCTCATTGTCAGTTTATAGAAAGTCAACTGGTTTTGTTTGTTGACCTTGTACTCTGTAACTTGACTAAATTATTAACTCTAGATGTTTCTTTGTATACTTTTTGGTACAAATGTGATTATCTTAAACGAACAAAAAAATAAAATAATTTTAAAATTCTGTTTGTGAAAAATGACATTGATTTGCAATTAAGTCTGGAAAATTTTTCTGATAAGCCTGGAAAACTTTATCTCCCTATTCCAATTTATGAAGATATCCAAAATGTGAGCTTTCCCTCATTTAAGGAAAATTATATTTTCTAGCACTTTTCTGCCACTTTATCCTTAAATGTAAGCCCTATTATCCATCTCCCGCCCCAGAACTTTACATGAAAAGACTGACAATGCCTCAGCTGAAACTAGCTGAACTTAAACATAGTAAGTGAACCCTTTATAATTTATTAACAAGATTTGAAAAGTGAGGCTGATTTTTTTGTAAAATGTTGTCCTGTGAGACAGAACCTATTGATTTAGGATAACTAAATTCAGACTGAAACTTTCCAGACTTGAGAGTGTTCACATTTTCATAGCCTAATTGTAAATCATCTTTCATTTAAAAGATTTAAAGACAAGCTAAAAACCTAAATCTTTTCACTCACCTTCCTATCCAGGCAAAGCTTCTAGATGAGCCTTATTGTGGTGTTTTTCCTAATGGATTAGAACAAACAGTTTGATAGTGTTCGAATAAAACAAATGCCATCACCAAGAAAACAGCTTTTTCCTCCAGGAGTGAAATGTAGAATTAGGTGTCATTATAGGGCATTTGGAAGACGTTTGAGAGCGTGGAGCCCAAGCAGGCCAAACCGCTCAACTGTAATGGGCAGCAAATCAAAACCAGAGTGGTAGGCTTGTTGTGCCCCTATTTGTTTTGCTTCATTCTGCTTGATTATTTTGGCAAAGTCAAGCTGAAACGGGAAGGCTCTGAAGTTCTGAAAATCTAAGCTTTTAATTAGGTAAAAGACTCTTGCAGCTCTTGTCGAGTGCTCATTTTGGGCTTGGAATGCTTTATTCCATACTTCGGTATGTTTTGAGAGGAGCTGTGGTACTCCGAGCTGATTCCTCCCAGTAGCCACACACACACAAAAAACCCCAGAACCCAACCCCTTCCATGGATCTGTTTTCTACTTTTATCTGTCTAGATGCAGCTCTGTAGGTGACTGGTGCATTTCAACATCTCTGAGGTTTTTCTACACATTTGCCCTATTAACCAAAACCTGAATTGTGCTTTAGGTTAACTGTGATTCAAAGTTTTCCATCTTAAAGTTCTCTTCAATCTTAAAAAAGTTAAATTGCCTATATGAAAGAACTCTGGTAGTGCAGTGTGTAACATATCAGGCTACTATCTGCTCCATGGGAGAAAGATGGTCAATCTCCTGCCTTAAGGCCAGTTGAGGACCTTTGTGAGTCAGAAACAAAGCTTTGGTAGTGAGGTTTTAAACACTATTTGCATAAGGTCAATTGTGTTTGTATAAGGTCACTGTGAATTGGAATCCACTTGATGAAAATGTATTTGGTCTTGGTTTAGTACATTTTTCTTACCTTTGCAACTTCTTCTCAAAAGGGAATATTTTATACTTACTCTTCACCAATATTTTCTCAAATCCTTAATTGAGTTGTGTTATGTTTTTGTATCTTTTTTTAAATAGCTAAATATAGGAAAGTTTACTAAGACAGAGGGAAATTTACAGAGTAGAGTTTATTAAGAGGAACACTCTCAGGAGGAAAGAGTGGGCCCATCTCAAGAGTAGAGAGGTGAGAGAGAATTTCTTTTTGTATCTGTAGATTTAACTAAGTAATAAAACACGGGAGAAAACCCCCTTTGAATGATGACACAAGACCATGGACGTGTTGGTGGCGCTGGCTTTGTGTTTTGGTTAGCAGTGCGACACAATGCAGAGGACCCCACAAGAGCTCCCCTGAGTAATCTCGTTTGTTATTTCTTTGTTTTGCTTTAAGAGTAATATTTGTCTTCTCTTTAAATTGATCTTTTCCATTTCTATTTTTAAAATCTATAAATAACACCTTCATATCCCAGGGCATTAAAAGGCTAGAGTCCATGCGATAAAGAATTTACTTAAACTGTGCAATAATTGAGAGGGAAAGTTTGATCAGAATCAGATCATTTAGGTGGATGTGAAAACATATGTCACTATTAAAGAAGTTTTTTGGTGGTGTCGCTATGAGATGCCATCAAGTCAAGTACAACTCCTAGTAACTCTGTGAACAGGAGGTCTGACCCCTGCCCTGTCATCACCATCTTGATATGCTCAGACCTATTTGCCACAGTCACTGTGTCAATCCATCTGAAGGAAATACCTACATACCTAATCAACTTCTTTTTTAAATAAGAAGTCTGTTGCTTATGAATTAGTAACCACACTTAGAAAATATTATTTTTATGAGAATCTGGTATTCTTTGCTAGAATATAGCTTTTATCTACATTAAGTAAAAAGCAGTTACCCGTATAAGAATGAATCCTTAAGTGTATGTGTCAATATTCAAACCTTAGGAATGTCTACCCCCAAAAAAAGAAAAACCCCAATCAAATAAAACCCACCAAACTATTACCGCCTTCAGTCAATCTTATCACTTTTATTCCTGTGAAACAGGTGTCTGAACTGACTTGGGAGCTTTGGTTTTATTTTTGTCAGTGTTTAATTTCCTGCCATGCAGATGCACTTAGCGTTATGAGATTTATGCGATTAAGTGTGCGAAATGACAGACAAGGTTGTCTGGTGCTCATCTTCCCTCCTGAGCCAACTAATCACATTTAGATTGCGGGCTCCCTCAATGAGAGCATTCCACTTGGCGAGGGAACTGCATTTACCAGACTCAACATCTGATGTGCACATGACCACGTTAGGGCGGGGAAGAGAGCAGAGATAAAAGTTACAGTTGAGGTTGAAGAAACTATTCTATAATCCTAGATCCGAAAACGTTTTCTCAGTTAATCCAAGCATCTCTCTTCCTGGCTATGTTGACAGCACAATCCTGTTCACATCCTCCAGTTTAAGTGGGAAGACAACAGGGTTTCCAAGATTTAAAACCTCAAGAGAGGTGAACTGGTTAAGACTGCATCCTGTCTTAGCAGCAAGTTACAGTTACTGAGAACACAGAATCACTTACTCTTAGAAGCCAAGTGGCTTACTCTTAGAAGCCAAGTGGGCACCGTAGAGGCTTACAGAAAACCAATCACAGACAATCATTAGTTTGTCTCCCACCTGCCCTTCACTTGACACAATAGAGGGATTTGAGGCGATTAATAGCTCCCTATCAAGTGATGATTACCTCTCTGCAGGTACTATCATCCTAGCGTATTAGCTGTAGTAATGACTGGGATTAATGTCACACTCTCTTAGGGAAGATTGTAAGGCATTTGGTGCTGCTTCTCTCCTCCCTTTGAGAGACACGCTAGGTTTGTTATTTAGAGTATTCCATCAAAAAAATGGAAGCACCACACCTAGGAGACTCGTCCAAGGTCACATTAATATCCACTGCCATGGAGTTGATTTTTACTCGTATCTGATAAGGTCCCATTTATAGACAGTGGCGTAAGCAAAGTTCCTGATCTTCTGATTGCTAGCCTGCTCTTTTGTCAACTATAGATTGTTCCCTCTTCACTTTTCAAAGTGAGTGAAAACCCTTAGTCACCTTTTACCTCAAGCAGTGCAAATGACAAAATCTCTTGGCAATGTGACATTATATTTTATGTACTCGCTTGAATTAGTATTATAGCATTCAATTCTCTTGTGAGAATTTGACATATCTTTTAAACAGAAAAGTTTGTAACAGGATAATCTGTGTCCCCAAAGGTGAAGTATGGGAGCTATTGAACTTTCCTTGGTATATTGTGGTGGTGTTATGTGCCACTGAGTTGCTTAGGACTCATAGTGACCCTACAAACAATGGCTCTGAAATTTGCCCTATCCTGAGCCAAACTCACCATCTCTGACACACCTGACCACATTGCCATAGTCATTATATTATCCAGAATTTTCTTCTCTTGCACTCATGTTCTACTCTCCCCAAAGTATGTGAGATAGTTTCAAAATCCTTGCCTCTAAAGAGCAGCCTGCCTGGTCTTACCCACCCCAGGACAGACCTGTTTGATCTCTTGGCAGTCCATAATATATTAAATACTCTTCTCCATCACTACAACTCAAAGACATCAATTATTTTCCTGCCATTTTTAGTCATTGTTCAGCTCTCAGATGCATATCAAACAATTGAGATGACCCTGGGTTGGATCAAGGGCACCTTAGTCTTTAGACTAACATTGGTGCTCATTAGCTCTGGAGAGGTCCTTGACAACAGATTTTCCCAATGTAATTCATATTTTGATTCCCTAACTGCTAGTGCCAAGGATGTTGATTGTGAATCTAAGAAAGATGAAATTGTTAACAACTCTAATCTTTTCTCCATCTATCATGATGTTGCTTATTGGCTCAGTGGTGTGGATTTTTGTTTTCTTGATGTTCAGTTGTAATCCATATTGAAGGCTGCAGTCTTTGACCTTCTGCAGCAAATGCTTCAAGTCCTCCTCAGCTTCGGCAAGTATGGGTTGTATAATCTGCTTAAGGCAAATTGTTGGTGAATCTTCCTTCAATCCTGATGTTACATTCTTCTTCATAAAGTCTGGCTTCTCACATTATCTGTTCAGCATATAGAGTGAAAGAGAATAGAGAAAAGACACATTCCTAATGCATTCTTTTCTTGATTTTGAACCTGGCAGTGTTCCCTTGCTCTATTCAGACAACTTCTTGGTCTAGGTATTGGTTTCACATGAGCACTACCAAGTGTTCTGGGATTCTCATTCTTCTTAATTAATGTCAGCCACAATTTGTTGTAATCGACATAGTCAGATCCTTTGCAAAGTCAATAAAAGACAAATAGACATTCTTCTGGTACTCTCTGCTTTCAGAAAAGATCCATCTGATATCAAAGTCCATCTGGTATCCCTGGTGTCATGGTTTCTTCTAAACCTAGCTTGTGTTTCTGGCTGTTCTGTGTTAATATACTGTTCTAGTAATTTTTTTAATCTTCAGCAAGATTTTGTTTGTATATGACATTAATGATATTATTCCATAATTTCCACAGTCTGTTGGATCACCTTTTTTGGGAATGGGAATAAATATGGATCTCTTCCAGTCCTCCAGATTCCTTGGCACAACCTGTTAGCACATCCAGGGTTGCATCTGTTTGTTGAAATACACACATGCTGGACGCTGTGAGTGGTTAGATGATGCATACCTTCTTGATGTTTGGGGTTTCAGTTTCTCTTGTCTTGAATTTTTATAGGATCCTTTCTCTCATCAGCCCCTGCGCAAAACCCAAGCTTTTCATAATTGTTAGATATGCTTTATTCATGTATCACTGTGGGAGTTGGCCATATTCTTCTGTAATTCTACAGAAATCCTTACACAAAACAGATTACGCCTTTGGTGCTTAATGCACACACCAAGCCCTCTAACACCCTATTTCTTTTGTCACTGTTAAGCCTCATTTAACTACCTTTGTTGTGATAAACACACAATCTGATGAAGATGAGAATTTAGCTTGACTCACATTTGGCTTGAAATGATGTCATCGGTAAAGGGTGCCACATGGGCATATTTTTAGCACAGGTTTCCCCTCACTTTGCACAGTGATTATTTAATGTGTTCTTTAAAAAGGAAGAGGAAAGGATGAGAAAGGAAACTAAAGTACAATGAACATTCATTTTGTGCCAATCTCTGTGATGTCACGAATGCTTTTATTTAAAACTTACAAAATCTACAAAGTGCTATTTCCTCATATTAAGAGAGCAAGACGTTGGAACTTATAAGGTTAAACAACTTGAAGAAGTTGCCTAGTAATAAGCTAGTAAACAGCAGGACCTAAATTTAAGGCCTGGGTATTAGCTAAACTGGAGCTGGAGAAGCTTTTGAGTCAATTCAATTGCTATTAATGTAGACAATGCAAAGAAGAGAACTGAGAACGCCTAGAGTGGCAAGCTCATTACAGAGAGTCATGCCCATACAGATATTTAAATGTAAGCACAAAAGGAATCTTTCCCAACCACTTTGGCATGTGAGATAAACTTCTCCCAGAGATTCCACTTGAAAAACAATTGTACTCTTTTAAAGTCTCCTGAGATAATTATGAAGAAAGCTGAAGGAAAATGCTTGCTCTTTGGCAGAACGGGCTTTTGGATTCAGACTTGATGAGAGAGTAAATCACAGGAGAAACTGGTTGTTTTACTCAACAGTTCACCACCTGAGTAGAACAGAGAAAAACACTCTTCCTCTGGAAGGAGATTTTTTCTTGTGGCCCTTCTGTATTTCTAAGCACTAACCACTTTAGACTTAACTCATTTCTCTAGAGGCAAAAGATGGGCAGAGACCCTCTTCCCTTTCTGAAGGCATCCAAGCCTTAGACTGGAGTGCATTAGATAGTAGATTACTTCCAAATCTTAGCATCAGTAGATTTAAATTCTCTGGCCATTAAGTTTGCCTCGTAATTGTACTCAGATGTTAAAAGCCCGAACAAACCAAATAGTAATCGGACCCAATACAGACTAGCAGGCAGCAGTAGAGCCCTCGGCATCAGGAAGTTAAGAAGTAGTGCTGAAAGAGAGATGAGATCTAAATTCTACCTTATCCTTTTTACAGCGAATCTAGAGGCATAATCATTTGTATGGTTCTGAAAAGAATCTGAGCTTTAGGTAAACTGTACAAGGCAAGTTGCGCTGCTAACCAAAAAGCTGCATCTTTAGTGACTCCAAACCACTGGCAGTTCCATACGAGAAAGATAGACATTCTCTTCCAGTGAGTGTTACAGCCTCAGAAGTCCAGAGGAGGGGCGTGGCGAACTCAATCCATGGCAGTGAAGTTGCCTGCGTCTGGCTGATGTTCTCAGCATTTTTCATCTTCACATAGCAGCCATTCTCATTCTCAACAGTAGAGGTCCTCAGTACCACAGTTCTTCAACTCGGAGGCCGCGCAAAAACTCCCCACCCCTGAATTATGTGGCGTTTATGGTTGCTTTTGGAGCTTAAGTCATTTTATGGGTACAATGGTCTATTTTTATGTTGTTATTAAATGAAAAAAAAAATTGTAATTCTTATTGTCTGATCTTGGCTTGAAATTTCACAATCTTTTGTAACAGTCGAAATAATGTGTCAGAAATTAGTTGACTCAACAGTGGAATATTTGGGGGGTGGGGGAAGTACGTATATAAAAACCGTTGTCTTGAACTCTTGGAATTAAAATCCCGTGAGAAAATGTTTAGAAACGATTTTAATGTTTCATGTGATGGGGGGGGGGAAGTGAATATGTTTCTTATTTTATGAAAAATCTATCAATTTATTTATGTTTCAAACAGCAGAGCTCTATTTAGAGAGTCAAGGAGGGGTGTTTAGGGTTAGGTGTTGGGGTTTTTTAAGTTTGTTATTGCCATTTCATTATTATTAATGTTTTAATGTAAGTTTCTAGAAAACTTGACTTTTCATTCTTTCATTGTTGTACATTTCCCTCCCTAACACCCCTCCATTTGCTTTTCTCTTCAAAAAGATTCTTTTACTGTTGCATAATTTCCTCCCTCACTTCCGTTCCTCCAGTCCACTTTGCTATGCACCTCTTACTTAGACTGTTGTCATGCAAATAATACTTAATCATATATTTCTTTCAGACAGTTCTTTCCCTCGTTTATGTAAATGCAGTGTTCATTATTTATACCCTTTTCTTAGTTTCCCTCCAACCCCCATGTCAATCCTGTTCTATAACAGTGGCATTATGCAGTATTTGTCCTTTTGTGACTGAGATATTTCACTCAGCATAATGTCCTCCAGGGTCATTCATTTCGTATAATATTTTATGAGTTCCTTGTTTTTCAGTGCTGTGTAGTTTTCCATTGTGTGAACATACCACAGCTTCTCTATCCATTCATTTGTTGATGGACATTTGGGTTGCTTCCATTCTTTGTTATTGTGAACAATGCAGCAATAAACCTGGGTGTACATATATCTCTTTGGGTGGCAGTTCTGGTATCTTTAGGAAACCAAAATTTTGCACTATTCCCAGTAGCACAATTGCTGGGTCAAAGGGTAGTTGTATTTCCAACTTTTTTTTTTTTAATTTAGGTTGTTTATTTTTCATTTCAATGAACATCTACAGAGATTTTGGGATTCCATTCATTCATTGTTGCACCCTTCTCCCCGCACAAACCCCTCCCCCCCCATTTGCTCCTCTCCTTGAAAAGCAAAAGAAAAACTCCCTCATTGGTACACAATCCCCCACCCCCGCACCTCCCCAAACCCCACCCTCTAGCCCCAAATATAATCCACTCTACAACTCTCATTGCATACTCCTACGATAAAAATAATGCCCTAAAATATAATACTTTTAGACTATTCTCTCCCCCATAGATTTCAATGCCGTAAACATATTTAATCCAGTTTTTCTCAGTCTTACCCCCACCCCAATGCCAGCCTCATTCTACAACAGTGGCACCATATAGCATTTGTCCCTTTGTGACTGAGATACCTCACTCAGCATAATGTCCTCCAGGTTCACCCATTTTGAATAATATTGCATGAGTTCCTTGTTTTTCAATGCAGCATAGTATTCCATTGTGCGAATATACCACAGCTTCTCTACCCATTCGTTTGTTGATGGGCATTTAGGTTGTTTCCAACTCCTTGCTATTGTAAACAAAGCCGCGATAAACATGGGTATACATATATCTACTTTTTGAGAAAGCGCCATACTGCCTTCCATAGTGGTTACACCATTTTACACTCCCACCAACAGTGAATAAGGGTTCCAATTTCTCCACAACCTCCCCAACATTTGTTGTTTGCTGCTCTGTTGAACTTTGTTATTGTTATTGGGGTGAGATGAGATCTTAGAGTTGTTTAGATTTGCCTCTCTCTTAGAGCTATGGATCTTGAACATTTTTTCATGTGTTTGTTCACCATCAGAATGTCTTCTTTGGGGAAGTGTCTGTTCATATCCTGTGCCCATTTTGCAATTGAGTTGTTTACTTTTATCTTGTTGAGGTGTTGGGATATTCTCTAAATTCTAGATATAAGTCCCTTATCAGACATGTCATAACTAAATTTTTTTTTCACAGTCTGTGGCTTTCCTTTTTACTCTGTTGGAAAAGTTTTTGGATGTGCATAAGGATTTGATTCTTAGAAAACCCCATTCATCTATTTTATTCTATCCTGGTTGTAGGTTTTTCAGGATACTTGGGAGACTGTTCATGTTGTAGATTAGGGCCTCTAGAGTTCTTCCAAGATTTTCTCTGATTAAGTTTATAGTCCTTGATCCACTTTGAGTTGTTTTTTTGTGTATGGTGTGAGTTATGGTTCCTGTTTGAGTTTTCTATACATAGTTTTCTAATTTTGCCAACACCATTTGTTAAAGAGGCTTTCATTTTACCAATTAACAGATTTCATCTCCTTATCAAAATTCAGTTGACCATAGGTAGATGAGCTGAGTTCTGGGTTCTCAATTCTATTCCATTGATCTATGTGTCTGTCACTATACCAGTATCTCACTGTCTTGACCACCATGGCTGTATAATAGAATTTGAGATCAGGGAGTGAGATGCTTCCTACCTTGTTTTTCTTTTTCAGGAGATGGGTTTAATTTTTATTCCAAAATGTTTAAAATTTCATTTTCAGGCCGTAAATACACTTCCTTAAGAACATCTTGTACTTAACTCCTCCTTTAATCAGAATCTGGCATTGTTCTTTACTCCTCCTAATGGTTCAAATCTACCAGCTGCCCCATGAGATAAGGATGGGCAATCTTCTCCCGCGTGATTAACTGCCTCTGAAAACTCACAGGAGGGTCAGCTATGGGTCTGTTCTGACTTGATGACACACACAACAATCCCTTACTTTACTTCTAAGCAATCACAATGCACCATGAAGAGTCCATGATTCAAAGGAGGATTGTTGCTGTTGTGTGTCCTCAAGTTGGAACCCACCCACAGCTGACCCTTCAGCAGATGTTCAGAGACAGTAAATCAGAGAGGAGATCACTTCTCTTTCTCCCTCAGAGCAGCTGGTGAATTCCAACCACCTGCCTTTGGGCTGGCAGCATGGCTCCTACCTTTCTGCAACCAGAGCTTCCTAAAGTGGGATTTTTTTTCCTGGGCTGTATAAAAAGAAATTACCAGGCCTTTCTTCTCAGAACTTCTAGATGGCTTTGAACCTCTAACCTTTATGTTAGCAGTTGATTGCAAACCATGTGTTCTTTTAGGTTCCTAAGCAACCACGAAATCTTATCAATTCTACCACCTGTATATTGTTTAAGGCATTTTGGTGGCATAACACAGAGAATATTGTACTATGGGCCATGTGTTTTGAGCCAAAAGGCCAGCAGCTCAAATTGACTCTGAGGAAGAAAGGTAGATGTCTCATCTCATTAAGATTTACAGCCTCAGGATGAAACAACTCAGCGGTGGTGAGTTTGTGTTAATATGGTGTTTTTGCCATTTCTCATCTCTCTAACCATGGTCACTACCCTCATCCAGGCCCTTCACTCAGCGCTTGTGACTATCCTCCAACCAGACTTTTTATTTCTATTCTCATTTCCCTCAAAACCACTCCCCACATATTTACTAAACCACTTTTCTAAAGTGCCATTTTCCTGCTTAGTACTTTCACTGGCTTGCTATCATTGCGGAGTAAACTCCAAACTTCTCCTAGCAGGCAAGCTCCTTTATAACCATATCCCCAACTATTTCTCCAGCATTATTGCTTCTTTCCCCATGACCACAGCCCTCAAGTCCAATGACTTTCTCCCCATATGCCAAACTGTTTAATGCCTTTTAATGTTGTTGTTGTCATCTCTAACCTTATTATTCTTTCTTCCTTCTTACTTTGTCTGTTTTACAAACACCCAACTCTTCTTCTAAGATCCAGAGGAGGGAACTCTAGATTCTTTGGGTTTACAGCACAACATTTACCCACGAGGTCAATTGTCTTCTGTTTTGCAAAACTTTTCCTGAATTCCTAGCAGGGTTACCATTCTATGTGCCAATACTCTACTGTTTATATTCTTCCACTACTCAAAAATCTCAAATTCAAGTTCATTGCCACTGAGTTGGAATCAATTCATAGCTGACCCTCTGGTGGGTTTTGAGAGCTGTAAATTGCAAGGGAGTAGGTTGCCCATCTTTCTTCCTGGGATCTTCCACCCCAAATTGTGTTCCTTACTTCTCTTACTAGACTAGAAAGTTGTTCTTGACAAGGATTGGCTTTACCTTCAGTGGGACATTGATAATAGTTGAAAACATTTCTTGATTGCCTTTATAAGGAAGGGAAATGTTACTGGTATCTAGTACTATAAAGGCCAGGCTACTACTATGCAGTCTACAATACCCTTCACAGCCTTCCAGAACAAAGAATTATCAAGCCCAAACTGTCAGTGATACCAAGGGTGAGAAAACCTCTGTCAGAAAGTGGACTTGTATCTTTTTTGCAACTTCGAATTCTCAAAACTGAGAGCAATGCCAGGCAACAATGCCAGGTAGGTAGTAAATAAATACTGATTAAATGAGTGGAAAATTCCATAGAGAGATTCTCTGAAGAGAATACTGGTCTCTATCCAAGAATAGAAAAAAATAAAATTATTTGGAAAACAACCAGAAGCCAAGTTAAATAATATTCACAAGTGTAATTTGAAACTTATTTTATATTCTCCTAATAATTCATAAAGACAGAATAAAAACTGTGAACTGATTTTGTGCCTACTTCTTCTCCCCAAAAAAGTTGTAAAAATGAAAAAGAATAAAATGTTTCAATGTTGTTGTTGTTGTTGTTATGTGCCGTCAAGTCGTTTTTGACTCATAGCGACCCTATGCACAACAGCCCTAAACCCTGCTCTATTCTGCGCCAACCACACTGCCTCTGACACACCCATCCCGATTACCCCAGTCACTGAATCAATCCATCTCATAGAGGGTTTTCCCCTCCTGCGCTGTCCCTCCACCCTCCCAAGCATGATGCCCCTCTTCAAGGACCCGTCCTTCCTGGCAACATGTCCAAAGTATGTCAGATGAAGCCCCAGAATCCTTGCCTCCAAGGAGTAAAATGTTTCAATATAGACTTTAAAATGAGAAAAATTACCATATTAGGTATTGTTGTTGTCATTACGCACCCTTGAATCAGAACTGATTCATAGCTGATCTACCAACAAATTTTTCAAGACTGCAAAT
Source organism: Elephantulus edwardii (assembly GCF_000299155.1). Taxonomy (NCBI): domain Eukaryota; kingdom Metazoa; phylum Chordata; class Mammalia; order Macroscelidea; family Macroscelididae; genus Elephantulus; species Elephantulus edwardii. Next base: position 2,069,262 of record NW_006400007.1, read on the forward strand.
CACAAAGGAGGAGATTGCCCATCTTTCTCCTGTGGAGCAGCTGATGGATTCACAGTGCAACACTATCCACTAGGCTACCAGACCTCATCATTAGATATAAAATCATCTAATATTGGCTATGAGTCGCAAGTGACTTGATGGCACATAACAGCAACAACAACATAATATTGGCTGCTTATTGGCCCAGGGGTAAGAATTTTTGTCTTCTCGAAGTTGAGATATAATCCATATTGAAGGCCGCACTCTTGGATCTTCTGTAGCAAGTGGTTCAAGTCCTGCTCACCTTCAGCAAGCAAGGTTGTTTCATTTGCATAATCCATGAGTCTTCCTCTGATCTGATGCCACAGTCCTTTCATGATCTCCAGCTTCTCAGATGATTTCCTCAGCATATAGATTGAATAGGTATGGAGAAAGCCCATCATGAGAGACGCAGAAAATATTGAAGTCAATAATTTCATTTTATTTAAGGCTTCAGTCAACCTAATTGAGAATCAACTGAATTTCTAAAAAATCTGTCCACTTGGGGAGAGACTAGGAAAAGAATGTATAGAGAATGAATACTGCATTAGATTGGATGAGGATAAGAACTGTCCAAAAGAAATATATGATTAGACCTTACATGTGTGACAACAATCTGGAACAAGGGGTGTATTGCAGGGAGGCCTAGGGGAAGGAGGAGGGGAGGGAGGGAGAAAATAGGAACAATGGGGAAAAAATTAAAACATTTCATATGTTTTAGAAAAAACTGTCTAGAGACTGTTTACAGAAGGCATACAAAATGTGAAATGAAAAAGACTTAAAATTTAAAAAATGGAAATTGATAGACTGTAAATGCTAACAAAAAGAAAACAGATATAGTAATATTAATTTTAGGTCTAAGGTGAAAAACAACAAAAAGGAGCAAAGAAGGATATTTTTTAAAAAAATACTGGTAAAAAACCCAAAGTCCAATAACTAGAAAATAAATAAACCTTCCTAACTTGATAAAGGTTGGTTTTGTTTTTGTGAGTTGCTATCAAGTTGTCTATACTGATAGTGACCCATTGAATCTGCCCTCTCATGCACATCCTTGTCATCTCTGACGCCCTCAAGCCCCTTGTTCTGTGTCAGCCAACTTATTGAGAATATTCCTCATTTTCTCTGACCATCTACTTTTCTCTTTTTTCTCCTTTGTGGTACTTTTAGTTTTCTACCTCGAACATGAACAGTGTGAACATGGGTCTGAAAAACAAGTTGCACTGAAACATTCCAGTAGGTAACATAGAGCAGTTGGTGGACACTGAGGGAGAGGGTGTCGTGAGTCCAGAACAGCTTCCCCTGAGGGACTTTTGGTCCAAGCCCACAACCCAAAAGTGCTCTCAGTAGGGTGGAATAGGACCATGCACTGCAGACTGGGGCAGTGAGGACAAGAAGGACCGGTCACAATGGGGGTTGGTGCTGAGCATGAGCTAATTGGCTTCTGCGCGCATGCTTTCTTTCTGTTGTTGCTTGATAAAGTTGATCAGCCCCTTGGTGGAAGAATCATGAGAGGTCACTGGCTTGGTGCCCTCAAGTTCAGGTTCACTTTTCTTAGCCAGCTGCTAATCCAGCTCCACTCCCCACTGGTCGAAGCCATTGATGCATCAGATGACTTCCCGATTGTAGATCTTATGCTCATACATGACAACCAAGGCTCCAAGAATGAATGGCATAATCTTGGTGAACACAATGGAAAGTGTTGGGCAATCTCCTTCAAAAACCTTGTGTGGCAGCAGATTTTCAATTCCTCTGGACTCTTTCCTGTGGCTTGGAGCTACTTCCTGGCCTATTCTTATGTCTTCCCCTTCATCAAGGCCTCAGTCTGGGCTAAGAAGTTGGTCAGAGGGTCTTGCGATGCAACCTATTCCATACAGAGTGCTGGGTCTGGACCAGGATGAGGAAGTCACAAGGTATCTTTCTGGTGCCTTGGTGGATAAATTGGTAGAAGGCATTCTGGCCATTGGTCCCTGGGTCCCTATAAGATGGAGCCCTCTGGTGGTCCACATAGACTGGACTTGGTAATGTACTTCCCATTTGATTCCATACCACCCTGACAGAAGTAGACAACAAAGCGATGGAGGTACTTGGTCATAGGACAGCATAGCCTGAGTCTTACAGTCAAAGCAGTTGATGTACCAGATCCCCAGCAGAGCCAGCAGGACAGGGTGTTCTTCTCCAGGGGTGCAGTTCCAAAGTGTGCCCTGACAACGGCTGCTCAGAGTTGGCAAAGCCTATATGCAGGGCCGATGGTTGACCACAGGGAGTACCGTCCTCCTACCCAACCCCAGAACTCAAACATGTATTGAGAGTTAGTTCCAAACTCCTTCACTTTGGTTGTGTTGGTAGACAGGGCAATAAAATGTTTGGCGACTGCAGAAGGGTCCTTTTGCCATTGGTGATGGAGACAATGATGAACAGGGAGAACTTGGGGCTCAGTGAGGCCAGGGTTTTAGCAATGTGTGTTCCATCATTGCTAGAGACAAACCAGACACCAGACTCGAAGACCATCTGCAGAGTATGACTTGAGGGTTTCAGTCACCATGAGGTCAGAGTTCCCAATGCTCATACTGATCACATCTGTAATGGGCTTACCTGTGTACCCCTCCAATTCACCACTTTGTACACACTGGCAGACAGACTTCATCTTGTCCAGAACCCTGTTGACCTTGAGCATCACATCCTTGGTGTCCACCATGAAGAGTGTGTTTGACTGGTTCCACAGGGCCACATGCAGCACTGCTCGCTCCACAGTGAAGTTCATTTTGTCACCATTGAATGCGTGCTCCCAGGCAGTCTGGGCTTGGCCAGGTCCACCAGCATACACATTCTGTCCTCCATCAGCAGGTGGCATCTGTCCGTGTTGAGGGCCAAGCTGAAATGGTTGAAGAGCTCCCTGTCTGAGTTGGAGAGTGACATAGCCTGAGCTCAGAGCCGTGTTCCAGGTGCCACTGCTGCAGATTCAGGGACTGAGAGTGATCGTGGCTGTGGGGGAATCGTTTGGGTGCATCTTAGGTCTCAAACTGGCATCATTGCTCCTCAATAATTTGGAGAAGTCCTTGATTGCAAAGTTTCCCAGTGAAATACATCTTCTGATCACCTGAATGCTGGTACCAAGTGGATCAAGTAAGATGAGGTAATTGGCAATCTGGATCTTTTTTTCCAAGCCATAGTCTTCCCAATTGTCTGTCATTCATCTGAAAGCTGGACAATGACTGAAGATGATGAGAAAATCAATGACTTTGAATTGTGGGGCTATAAGAAGAGTACTGAACATTCCATGGACTGCTGAAAGGAAAAAAAAAACAAACAAACCAAAAAAACACCAACCAAACCCAAAACAAAAAACCAAACAGGTCTGTCCTGGAGAAAATCAAACCAGGGTGCTCCTTACAGGCAAAGATGGTGGAACTCCATCTCACATAATTTGGGCCTGTTATCAGGAAGATCCTGTCTTTGGAAAAGGACATCATGCTTGGAAGAGAAGACGCTCAGCACAAGAAAGGGAGCTCTTAGATGAGATGGAGTGACACAGTGGCCGTGCCAACAGGTCAGGTACAGGGAGGTTGGCTCAGGAAAGGGCGAGGTTCAGAACCGTTGTTCACAGGTCACTGAGTGGTAGCAGACTTGACAGCACATAACACCGACAACATAAATCTGTAACAGACATAGAAACATTCTCTTCCAAGTCTGTAACAAGATAGACTGCTCATTATACCTGCTTTTTAATGTTGGGCTGAGAGTTAATACAATATGAAAAGGAGAAGAAATGAGAATAACCAATATTGGAAACAGGCAAAAGTTTATAGACTGTTTACAAACACATGACAGTCAGTTTGGGGAGGGATCACTAGAAGAATAAGGAAAAGTAAGAAATAAGAAATCTGTCAGTGTTTATAGCTCATCAAGTACCTGAGATAGATAAATTCCTAGAAATAAAAATAACGAGAAATATATAAGATATATATGAAGTAAACTAGTGAATTTTCATTAAAAGTCACAATAGAATTAATGAAGAGAAATAGCATATTCTTGGATTGGAAGACCCAACATTGTAAAGATGACCATTTTCCTCAAATCAATCCATTAAATTTAATGCAGTGCCAACCAAAAATCCATGAAAATAAGTCTTTTTTTCGTGGGATTTAACAAACTGTTTCACATTTATTAAAGAGAAATGAAATTAAACCATGAAATAACTACCTGATAAGGAGCAACGAAAGAAGAATTGCCTTTTAAAAATAAGCCAGGACAACAGAACCATCAACTGAGCGGATTCTGATTCGGTGATCCTCCCGGATGAGTAGAAGCCCCATGTGGTTTCTAAAGCTGTAATCTTTATAGAGAAAGCTTCGTCTTACTCCTGTGGAGCAGCTTTGTAGGTTCGAACCACCAGCATTTTGTTTAGTAGTTTTATACTTAACCACTGCACCGCCAAGGCTCTTAGAATTGCCTTATCTATTATGAAACCATACAACAAAGCTATTCATGAAATAATTAAAGTGGTATGACTCTGGTACAAGACCATGTATCGAGATCATTTGATGGAATAAATGGTTGGTTCAGAAATAGACACATTCCTAGAAAGACATTTGGTTTCTGCTAAAAATGGTCTTTGTGCTGCTCACCCAGGTGTGGCACCTACCTATCCGTTTGAATCTACCAATTGTTCTGATGGAGAAAGATGGACAAAATTGTTCTGATGGAGAAAGAGGGTCAGCTATCAGCTCCTACTAGACCAATGAGAGTGAATCAATGAGGAAATGTTAGGTGCCACGAAACAGACTCTGACTCAAAGCATCTTATGTACAACAGGCTGACAGACTGTGTGATCCTGCACTTTCCTCACGTCCTCTGCTGGCTCAAGCTCATTATTGCAGTGACTATGTCAATCCATCTCATGAAGCAGCTTACTCTTTTTTTTTTCCTGTCTCTCCATCTTTCTAAGCATGAAGCCCTTTTCCAAGGACTGGCCTTTCCTGACAACATACGCAAAATATGTGAGGTGAAGTTTCATAACCCTTACCTCGAGCAAGCACTTCTTCCAATACAGACCTGTTTGGTCTTTGGACAGCCCATGTTGATGTTGCTGTTGTGTGCCATTGAGTTGGAACCAACTCAAAGCTGACCCTCCAGCAGGTTTCCAGAGGCTGTAAATCGCTTGGGAGATGGTCCATCTTTCTCCCACAAAGCAACTGGGGCATATAAACTGCATGCCTTTGGATTGGCAGCACAACTCCAGACCACTAGAGTTCTCTTGGTAGTCCATAGTATATTCAGTACCCTTCGCCAACACCACCATGCAAAAGCATCAGTTCTTCTTCAGTTTTCCTTGTGCATTGTCCAATTTTACATTCATATACAACAATTGAAAAGATCATGGCTTGCATTAGGCAAGTCTTTGCCTTTAAACTGACATTCCTGCTCTTTAACATTTTAGAGAAGTCCCTGGCAACAGAGTTTCCGATGCAGTATTTCTTTTGAAATCTTGACTCTGGGTGTTGAGTGTGGATCTAAGTAAAATGAAATTCTTGACAACTTCAATCTTTTCTCTATCATCATGTTGCTTGTTGGTGTTGTTGTGAGAGTTTTTGCTTTCTTGATGTTGAGGTGCAGTCCACACTGAGGGCTGGAGAGATCTTAGTCAGTCAGTCAGTACTTCAGGTCCCCTCTTCACTTTCCACAAACAGTCATCTCCTTTGCATATAGCAGGTTGTTGATGAATCTTCCTCCAATCCTGTTTGTCCTTTTTTTTTTATTAAATAATAGTATTCTATTTGAATACTATTCCATTTTATTCATCCCATTTGAATAATTGCCACAAATTAATAATTGATGAGGTAGTTAACTGCCAATTTATAAAAATAAAATAACATCAGATCACAACTTCACACAAAATACAAAATATTTAGAAAGCTAAATAAATACTTAAAAACCAAAAACAAGTGTAAGAAAAAGTATAGACAACTGTAATTAATTTGGTCTTAAGTTCTTCCCAAACATGATGTGAAATCCAGAAGAAATCATAAGTAACTTGATAATAAATGGCAACACATTTTAATGTTATAAGTATAAAATACAAAAAAATTTTGTAAATTATGTACTTCAGACCCATGCATTTTACTCTGTGTAAGTTATGCCATGATTTTAAAAAACAATTTTAAAAGTTACAAGGAGAAAATGCTTGTAACATAAAAAGTGAAGAATAACTTTCAGAATATACAAAATAATACAGTTAGAAAAAAATTTAAACCAATAGTCAAAAGGGCAATTGGCAGGAGAAGAGAAATGGCCAAACAGCATCTGAAAGATATTTAAATGTACTAATCAGGAAAAAAGTTAATATAAGAAACAATAAGATACTACTTTCTAAGTAATCTGATTGATCAACACAAAAATAGATAAGCAACAGCCAGACTGGTTGGTAAACATGGACAAATGGTTCCTCACAGTGAAACCTGGTGGATTGTAAATGAATTTTTAAAGTCAGTTTGACCATTTGAGAGGTAATTGCAAGTGTCATCAATCTATAAATTGAGTTTCTTGATTTGTATCTTAGATAAATGATTGCACCTGTGTACACTGACATATGTGTAAGAGTATTGCAGTATTGTTTAGGGAAGGAAAAAACCAAAATAGAAACAATCTAATTATTCATGGAAGTGATTTTATAAACTTTGATTCTATACATTTATGGGATGCAATCCAATTCATGGACCAAAAATGTAAATCTTTACAGCTGCTATAAGTATTTAGAAAATATATATTTATATTAAGTTATATTTTACTTTCATAAGAGCTGTTATTAATATTTTAATATTTATATTCAATTAAGATAGAAATGCATAGAGAAATAATTGATATGATCAGAACAAACAATATGTAGTTACATTTTACAAAATGGGAGAGGGAGGATAATGGAATTGGAGATAGGAATGGAAAAGAAGAACTTCTAGTATTTATAATATGTATTTAACTATTTTTTATTTTGTGATAATGTATTATATGGTTTACATAAATATTTATAAACAATATTCTTATTATGAAAGCAATATATATTATTGTAGAAAATTCAGCTAAGAAAATAAAAATTGGTCTGTAACCCAGAAATAGCTACTATTAACATTTTGGTCTATAACTTACCAGGTTTTTTCCTATTCATACACAATCTTTAATAAAAATGGCTATTTCCTATTGTGACAATCTTCCCTAATACGAAAATACTCATCTATCATATCCTTTTAAAAAGGATATCCATTTACTAATTTGCTTAACAAACACTAGGGGTAGAATGGTGAGTAAGAATGTGATGTATTTAATCAACCTCCTGTTGCTGAACTTCTAGGCTTTCTTCAGTATTTCTCTGTTAAAATCAGTGTTGAAGATGGCCCATAACTAAATTCATATTGTGGTTACTTCCTAATACTAGATTCCTAGATCACTGGACTGGTTATTTCTGGATTAGAAGTAGCATGCATTTCCCAAACCTTTGAGATATATATATACTTTGCTTTTTTAAAGTTCTTTAGAAAACAATTTTTACTCACCAGTTGTACAGGAGGATACTAATTTCCCAGGACGCTGACTAGTATTAGCTATTGATGTTTTTCTCAAATTTGAACCTAATAAGTAAAATCTGGAATTTTCTTGCTTTTTTAATGAATCCATTCTTTGATTGTGAATACAATTTTATATTCGTGTTATTACCCGTTTGACTCTATGTTGTAAATTCACATACATTTTCAGTCTACAAACCACAAACTGAGATTGCATTTGATTGCCTATATAGGTCTGCACAATAGTTTTGATTGCTTATATAGTTCTGCACAATATTAGCTGCCTAAATATATTATTAAGCATTATAAATTTACTTATTTTATAAATTTATCAATATCTATACAATATAGAGTGAAAAACATCATTCTATAAGGCAAACCTAACAATACCATTTTACCTTTTGATTGACTTAGATATTCCCTGCAAAAACACTCATATATTTTCAATTAATAATATGCTAAAAATAAAAAAAAATGTTTTCTGGATAACTCCATTCTTGGAGAAAGCTTTCTTTATAAGAGATTAAAATCTTCTTTAGACTTTTACATGGATTAAGTTTTAAATTAGCATAGAAGAATAGCAATATGAATCAATTTGATCAAAGAAAAAGTGTCACTAATTATTTAAACAAGACACTTACAACAGGGATTTAAAGGCAAAGAAACGGATTTCCCTTGCATGTGGATCAAATCAGAAGTATCCCATAATTGACTCTTTACAAGACCCTGCTTCAGTATAATGGACTAGATATTAAAGCTCTAAGTATTTAAAGCTAGTTTCCGTCTTTGTCTAAATGGAGGCTCGCCACTAAGAGCTATTTTACAAGTCTGACACATTAGCTGCATCTTGGGGAAATACATACACTGGCTTTTCTTTTCCTATAGTCCGGAATTTCAAGTGCTTTCAATAGGTAAATGGTGTGAAATGGGTAACATTGAACCTGTGAGAAGCAATGAGCATCTTAAAAAATAAATTCCAGATGGGAAGGTTGATAGGAGGGATATATAGATGCTGTAATGGTTCTTTTCAGTGAATGAATTTCATCCACCTCCTCGCTAAAAACGGCTTATAGTTTTTCTTTTTTTAAGCCAATTTATTTGTTCAGGACTGGGGGAGGGACTGCGGAATGTCATTCCTCCCTCCATTATTACTTAACATTATTTGAGAACAAAGAACGTTTTGTAAACTGTTGCTTTGAGATCAAACAGAAGAGGAGAAGAAAAGGAGTCATATAAGGAGTATTTTATAACTTTCTTACAGCAGTTAAGTCAAGAGGGTCAAGTCAAGCCCATAGCTCTTCCACACGATGTAATGTTAGATTAAATAACTAACCTCTTCATGCGTTAGTGTTTCCACCACAGAACAGTTTCTGTTAGCTACCACCATAGCACATTACTCAGCGAAACATGATGTGTTTTAATTTGACCAAGTGTTTGGACCTTAACAGCATCTTTAGCGGGGTCGCATACAAAACAACTCAGAAGCAGTACAGTGTAGTGAGAGAGTTTTAATGTTTGACTAACTGCGGTTTCAAATCCCCAATTCACTAATCAGTGTCGCCTAGATCAGGCTACTTAAAGGCCTCAGAGCTTCAGTTTACTCATTTATAAAAATGGGATATTAAGTCCTATCTTTAGGAATGTTAAGAGAACTATATACTTTGATGGTTGCAAGTACAAAGAAGAATGGCTAGTTAACACATCCTCAGAATTTGTACCATTATTAGCAGTAAATGGTTGTTTTTCTTCCCAATCATCAAATTATTAGCCTTTTTGTTGTTGTCAGGTGCCATCAAGTGAAGTACAATCCAAAGCAACTTTATGAACAACCCCATGATCTGTACCCCCTTATCCTGTACCATCCTCCTCATCTCTGATATACTGATGGTCACTGTGTCAATCTATCTTGTTGAGAGTCTTCCTCTCTTCTGCTGACCCTCCACCTTTCCAAGCATGATGTCCTTTTCCAAGGAGCAGTCCCCTTCTAATAATATGCCACAAGTATGTAAGATGAAGCCTCACCATCCTTGCCTCCAAGGATCACCCTGGTTTCACTTCCTCTAAGACCTATTTGTTTGTTCTATAGCAGTCCATGGGATACTCCATATTCTTCTCCAGCACCACAACTCAACAGCATTGATTCTCCTTCTGTCATCCTTAATCATTGTCCAACTTTCAGAGGTATACCAAGTAATTTAAAAGACCGTGGTTTGAATTAGATGTGCTCTAGTGTTTAAAATGACATAATTTAGAGAGATTATTAAAACCTTAGAGAAGTCCTTGACAGCAGATTTGCCCAATGCAGTATGTCTTTTGACTTCTTGACTGCTGGTGTCAAGGGTGTCAATTGCGGATCCAAGCAGAATCATTAGACAAGGTGATACCAAAAGTGGATCCTATTTAGATATAAAAATGCTGGCCATTCTTTCTCTCATAAAAAGTACAGAAGGTTGGAAAATAGATGTATCTGAGTCTACCTTCCAATATTACAAGTGGAATGGAGCCAAAGAAACACCCTCAGAATGAGTGTTTAATGTTCTAGCTTCATAACTTCTCAACACAACTGCAAGAGCCAACAACTCCAAGGTGCTCTAATGTTCCATTAGAAAGAGTTGCACTGGCTAATACAAGGAGGGACTTGCTCTGTAATTCCCACTGCTCTATTTGGCAGGAACTACTCATAAGTGAAAGGTGCTGGTGGAGTCAGGATAGGGATCTGGCCCTGACTCTAGTTAAAGTTCTCCATGTTTTCATTACCAACTCCCTTTTTATGGTTTAGATCTTGGCTATAGTAAACTCCAGATTGAATAGACGCCTCAAATACACATCTGAGACCAGCCTTTAGCCTGAAATAGCAGTCAAGTTGCCTGCAGATGCATTTTTTGAAATGGGGCATAGGAAGGGTTTTTAAAAAAGTCAGGCGTCAAGCTGCCTCACAAATCATTTTTACGTGGCTTCCTGGACCCTTTGTTTTCAACAAATCCTTTAACAGGGGCATTGACTCATTTGTATATTTCTTCAAAGGGACGATTTTGCAGGTAGCTCTTCACCAGGTCTGTTGCCTTCTAAGGTTTGAGAGAAAGAGCATTTTAAAAGAGTAGGGATGTTTATTTTTTGAGAAATCTCTTTAGTACCTGTAGCCATTAGTTCGGTAACTAAACTGAAGGCAATCTCTGGCGTAAAAGTGTCTGTGTAAGTGAGCACATCAGCTTTGAGACCCCAGGACTGAGCTGGAGGTTGAATTGACATCTTCAGGATTTTAACATGATTAACAAACAGACTTGGTTCCCTGTTAGCCTAGGAGCTGACTACACCTTCTTTCATAAATATGCTTCTCTCATACAATATCTGCTTTGAAAGCCAAACAACTTAAACCTCATGAAATTATTCTCGTCCCTTCACGTTGAGTTTTTGAAACAAAAATATAGACATAATTTAGAAAGCAAGTGTGCCTCTAAGAAGTTAAAACATAAGCAAATCTACTTAACCAAAAAGCCAAATTTATTCTCATTTTATTAGGCAGGTGGCGTACATATTAGATGATTTCCCTCTCGGGTTTTACATTTATTTCATGTGTTTTTCTCCAAAGAACAGGAGTTATTCTGTCAAAAGTGGGGAGGTGAAACCTCGGTTAAGGGGATCCTGCAAATTCTACCCTTTCAGCAGAAGTAATTTATAGTTTCATAATATTCCAGGGTTTCTCTTTGTCTTTCACATGACAATTTATGACCAAGGTATTTTCATGTTTCCCTTACCCCTTGCTACAAGCCCTGAACAAATAAACTGGGTGTGTACAGGGTCTGTTTCTCCATGTTATTTTCCAGGTATCATTATTTTTTCTTCCCTTGACCTCTCATGACATAAGCCGAATGCTGCATTGCATTATTTTAACCCAGAAGGCACATAATGTGAAACTTAAGTGGTGAGAATGAGTTTTTGTGTTATTTTGTCTGAAACTATTCTCTAGGGTAATCCAATTATTAAAATCCAATATAGTGAATATAGAAGAAACCATTCTTAGCTGTCCGGAGGTCACCTATTAAAACCCCAAAACCAAACCGGTTGGCATGGTATCAATTCTGACACACAACGAGCTCAACTGTGACCAAGTAGAATTGAGCACCACCGGGTTTTCAAGACCAAACTCTTGGAAACAGATTGCCAGTCTTGTGGTTAGTTAGTTTATACATCTATATCATTGTCATCGTTGTTGTTGTTGTGTGCCATTAAGTTGGAACTGACTCATAGCTGACCCGCAAGCAGGTCTTCTTAGGCAGTAAATCACACAGGAGTTGATAGCCCGTCTTTCTAGTAGAGTAGCTGGTGGATTCGAACTGCGTGGTTTTGGGTTAGCAGCTTGGCTCCTCACCACTAGGCCACCTGAGCTCCCTATATATCCATATAGATATAGAATTTGATCTTTTTTTATTTAGTTATAAACTTTTTGTTATATCTAAAGAATAAATTTTTCAGTGATTATACATTTGTCTTTGGGTTTGTTTGGTTGTGTGTTTTTAAATTTACTTCGGCATATATAAAATAGTATAAAAAATAATATGACAAACATCTCTTTATCCATGGACAAACTGGAAAAATCAATTACTGGCAATGAATGATTGATTTATTCACTAATCAGGAGTGTAAATGTATCCCAACAGATGCATCTGCATCTCCTCTTCTCAATAAGAAAATCTGTTGTTTATCGATTCCAGGTGCTTCTGCATATATTTACTACATAATCTATGTCACCTTAATCAATATATATGTAGTATTAGTAACAAACTTGCAAATTGCTCTTTTCTCCCAGTATTTGGTTTCTGAGATTTGCCCAAAGGACATGAATAGCTTTGACTCCTTCATTTCCACTGCTCTGTGGTGTTACTGTGTGTGGTTATACTGCTATATACTTAAAAATTACTTATCAATTGGCATGTAGCCTGTGTATAAATAAGGAACTTCCAGAAGTTCAGCTGGACCAATAAACAATGCAATGAAAACGGAGACAAGATTGAAGTTGCCAAAGATTTCCTCTTACTTGGATCCACAATCAATACTGTGAAAAAGCAGCAGTCAGGAAACCCAAAGTTGTGTTGCACTGGGCAAATCTGCTAACAAAGATCCCTTTTAAGTGCGGAAGAGAAGGATAAAGACTAAGTGATCCAAGTCATGATATTTTCAATTGTTTCATATGACTGTGAAAGTTGGGCAATGAATAAGGAAGGCCAAAGTGCAGTTCCCCGATCAAAACAAACTTGGAAGCAGGAGTGGCATCCACTTCCAAAATAGCTTGCCTCTGGACACTCTATGAACTTGGAGAAACGATGAAAGTTATACAAGCGTTCAGGTCTTTCATTCATCTACAACTTGATGGCACTTAACAACCACAAGAACGAGAGAGCTCAGTTGGCCAATTGATAAAGTGATACTACCAAGCCAAAGGTGGGTGATTTTAATCTGCAGCCCTCAGACCTGGTTTTAATTGGTTTTGGCCTAATAGTCTTCTAAGTGGTATAGTACTGGTCTGCCCATTTGCTGTACAGAGGTAACTCGTGGTTGCTGTGATTCTGAACACTGTGACACTGATGTGTCAAATGTGATAATGGTTACCCATGGTGGACAGAGTTTGATGGAGCTCCCTGATCAAAACAAGCTTGGAAGCAGGAGTGGCATTCACTTCCGAAATAGCTTGCCTCTCTATGAACTTGGAGTAATGATGAAAGTCATACAAGTGTTCAGGTCTTTCATTCATAGGGTCGCTATGAGTCATCTATGACTCGACAACATTTAAAATAACAACATGCCAAGGATTTCCAAAAGAAAAAGCAAATCAGTGTTGGCAAAAGTGAGGCTGGGGTGCTCTTTTTAGGGGCGAGGATTTTGAGATTTATCTCTTGTACTTTGGACATGTCAGTAGAGGACAGGACTTAGAAAAATACATCATGCTTGGAAAAGTAGAGAGTCTATGATGGAAAAAAAGACCGTGTACAAGATGGACTGATACAGTGTCAGCAGCAAAGTACAAAAGCACAGTGGAGATTGTGAGAATGGCACCGACTAGGGTAAAGTTTCTAACTTTTGTACATAGAGTCATTATGAGTTGGAAGTCACTTGATAATATCTAACTACTTCACTGCTTCTAGGAGCAGTTTTGTGAGTATCTTTTCTTTCACATAGGCAGAAATTTCTCTAGATCTATTGTGTTGAGGGTTCATTGTTCAAACTGGCTCGCCTACCATTGAATTTGGCTTTGCCATGTGGTTGGGCAGAATATGTAAAGATGTGTTTGGCCTCTCCACAAGGGGATTGGCTAGTCTCACCATTAAATTGAGTGCATTCAGCAACAGAATGAGAGAATCTCAGCAAAGCAACAGCAAGAGAATGCAACACATCCTTTGGGCCAGAGATTCTTGTACCAGTTAGTCTACAAGAGCAGCAGCCATAGCACCCACAGCAAAGAACCAGAGACTTAAAGTGAGAGAGAGCAAAACTTGGGACTGTTACACCATAGGGAACCAGAGCTAAGAGCTTTTGCTCAAGTTTGCTGGAGAACTTGGGTGTAAAGCCATGATTGGTAGGTCTGAGAGCTTTGTAGCACTGGCCTAAAATAGTGAGGCTCAAACTGAGGTGCATGTGAGCATATTTTAGAAGTTTTCCTGACTGTATTCTGCTACTTTTGACTTCCCTAATATGGTTCTGCGTGGTCTGTGAACTATAGCATCACATTTGGTCTGAGTAAAGCAGCAAGACTGTTATTGGGATGGGAAAAAGAGGTGCAGGAGCAAGGGCAATGTGTCTAACCAAATAGGAATTGGGTTTGTTTTGTTGACGGGGACAGTTCCCCTTTGTGAAATTGGCAAAAGTCAGATATGGCCATCCTCACATGGTCCTAGCTCTTCATACAAGATCATACCCAAAAGTAGATCTGTTGAGTCATAGTGTAAATGCATGTTCTTTTTTTCTTTTTATTGCCAATTTATTCTCCAAAATTAATGAACCAAATCACATTCCTAAGAGCAGGTTCTGCTTCACTACCTTGAGAACACTTAGCATTATTTCTATATGTTATTCTATATATTATTTTACCCTGTATTTCTATTAATCTGATGGACATGAAATGTAAGCTAATTTCCCTATTTATTTGGTTATTGTAGTTGTTTTGTACCATTGAGTTCAAATTGACTCAGAGCTCACCCTCCAGTGGGTTTTCAGAGGCAGTAAAATGCATAGGAGGAGACTGCCCATCCTTCTCCCACAGAGCCACTGGTAGATTCAAAGTGCATGCCTTTGAGTCAGCAGCACAACTCATTACGATTGAGCCACCTGAGCTCCTTATGTGTTTACCGTTACTGTTGTTGTATACCTTTGAGTTGTAACTGACCCAAAGCTGACCCACCAACTAACAGGTTTCAGAGTCAGCAAACTGCATGGGAGGAGATTTCTTGTCCTTCACCAGCAGAGCATGAACCGCATGCCTTTGGGATTGCAATGCAGCTTCTTACCACTCATATGTAGTCTTCTCTGAAATGTATGTTTATATTTTTTTGCTCACTTTTTCTTTTGTCTTGTCTTTTTCAAAGGTTTGTAGAAATTTCTTTTGTATTTTGAATATGTATTCTTTGTTGATTTTTTGTATCATGCTTATTTGGTGACATAAATACAGTGGAGATTCATAGTGGCCCTGTGCTCAAGAGAATGAAGCATTCTCTGTAAATGTTTATGAAAATTAATAAAATATAATTATAATTTAAAAAAAAAGAGAATGAAGCACTTCCAGTGACTATACCATGCTCATAATCATTGCTTTCTTTGAACCTGTTGTTACAATCACTATGTCATTCTGCATCATTGAGTATCTCCCTCTTTCCCATTGACCCTTCTTTTGCAAACATGATGTCTTTCTCCAGGAACTGATCTCTCCTGATGACATGTCCAAAGGATGTGAGATAATAGCTCATTATCCCCACTTCAAAGCTATATTTCTTCCAAGACAGATTTACTTGTTCTTCTGACAAACCATGATAGAGTCAATATTCTTTGCCAACACAGTAACTCAAAACCATCATTTCTTCAGTCTTCTTTCATCATTGTTCATCTTTCATACATCCACATGAAACAATTGAAAATATCATTACTTGGATCAGGTGCACTTAGTCTTTAAGTTGACATCCTTACCTTCAGAACTTTAAAGAGGTCCTTGACAGCAGATTTGCCGTCTTTGGATTTTTTGATTGTCATTGTCATGAGTGCTGATGGCAGATCTAAGTAAAATTAAATATTTGACAATTTCAATCTTTTCTCCATTTTCCTTGATGTTGCTTATTGGTCCAGTCATGAGGATTTTTTTTATGTTGAGATATAATCCATACTGAACATATCTTCAGTTAGTCCTTCAAGTCTCCTTTACTTTTAACAAGCAAAGTTGCGTCATCTTCATATTGCAGATTGTTCATGAATTTTCCTCCATTTCTGATGCTACATTCTTCTTCATAAATTCCAAATTATCAAATTATTTGCTCAGCATAGAGACTGATTAAGTTTGTTAAATTGATATAACTCTGATGCAGATCTTTTCTGATTTTTAACTATGCAGCATCCCCTTGTTCTGTCCAGATGACTGCTTCTTGATCTCTAGACAGGTTCTGCATGAGTGAGTGTTCTGGTATTTCTATTTTTCTCAATGTTATCCATAATTTACTATGAGCCACACAGTCAAACCTCTTTGCATAGGTCACTAGAATCAGGTAACTATCTTGCTGGCATTCTCTACTGTAGTCAAGATCCAGATCCATTTGACATCAGCAACAATAATCCTCCTTACGTGGTCTAGTCTGAATCCAGGTTAAACTTCTGACAGTTTCCTGTAGATGTACTATACAATACATTTTCTGGTAATTTTCAGCACGTTATTATTTCTATGTTGTATTAGTGATGTTCTACAATTTAAGCATTCTGTTGGGTAAACTTTTTTCCCCAAAAAATATTGATCTCTTCCAGTCAGTTGAGCTATTTGTGAAGTACCAGGTTGAGGTAACTGGGATTTGGTCAATTCTTGTTGCTTTGTTTTTCACCAATGCCATATTGTAACCTTTAATTTTTAGAGTAATTAAGTTTGTCAACTTTTTTTAGTTTATGTTTTTATAATTGTATAATAAATATCTTTTGGTGGGATGGGTTTTCCCACCTTACTTTTCCTTAAAATTATACCCTTAAGATTTGAAAGTACAATTATTCCTGACTTTTCTAATAATGTGACTTTACTTTGAATATAAGTTTCTAGTCATCCGACTGAATCTGTCTTTCCAGGACTCATACCGTAACAGATTCCTCCACTCTCTCTGTCCCCAACCTACTCAATCTCCATCCTACTCTCTTTTTTGCTCTCTGATTTTCAGGAAAGCGTAAAAATTGTTAGTATCTCTAGAATGCAAAGAAATCATCACTTTATAAAGAGTCAAGAATCATAGGCTCTTAAAATGTTAATGCTAAAGTAATAAAAAGAAGATCATTGGCTTAAACTCTTCATAAATGATATGAAGAGTGACTCAAAGATTTTTAAAGCTTTAACTTAAGTTTCCTAAACAACAGAACATCAGTCCATATCAAACAAGTATGTACTCTGAGGCAATTCTTACTAGCTACATTATTTAATCTCTCTAACATTTTTTCCTTGTTTATAAAATCATCTCACAAGGTTTCTGTGAGCATTAAACATAAAGAATCCCTGCATGATGCCTGAAATATGTGTCACTGTTAGGTGCTATAGAGTCTACCACTATTCATAAAGATCTTCTGAACAACAGATCTGAATCCTGCCCTATCCTGTACCATCCTTACTATCCCTGATTTATTAGAGGTCATTCTTTTTTTTTTTAATCAGAGGTCATTCTTATAGTCACTGTGTCACTGTGTCTCCCTCTCTTTTTCTGAGCCTTCGCATTTCCCAACATGACAGTAGACAATGCTATTTTTTTTTCTCTGCCTGCCCTCCCTCTTGCCCATAATGGTTAATCATAATGCTATAAACATAAAACATAATACAGTTCTGAGAAAATCTCCCAGAGGAACTCACAACTGAAACCTGAAAAATAAGTAGTAGTTAGAAGTTGCTGGTTTTGTACCAGATGGAACCAACTCATAGCTGACCTTGCAGCAGATGCTCAGAGGCTGAAAACATAGGAGGAAATTGTCCATCCAGTGGAGCAACTGGTGAATTCAAACTGCACTGCCTTTGGGTTGGCAGCACACTTCTTACCACTAGGCCACTAGAGCTCCCTAGTTAAGGGTTGTTGTGTTCTGTCCAGCCAGAACAGACCCATAGCGGACCCTCCATCAGGTTTTCAGAGGCAGTAAATCTCACTGGAGGAGATTGCACATCTGTTTCCCACTGAACAGCTGGTGGTAGATTTGAACTGTGTACCTTTACATTGGCAGCACAATTCATTACCACTAAGCCACCAGAGCTCCTTAGTTAAGGATAGAGAGCAGCTTTCAAGGCTCAAAGAACAGCTTGTATTTGAGAGATATCCAGAGATTCTGTGCTCCCTTTGTGTAGGCTGCAGTTATCTTTTGATAATATAGAGAGTGGCTTCCCTAGGGGCTGTATACTGCGGTCATGAATTTATAACTTTCTTATTAAGCATTCATTTCTTTATGGATGTGTTGGAGCAAAGGTGATCAAATGGGTGTCCCCAAGATCTCTCCAGAGGCTATACAAGAGCAAACTGTTTTCTCAATAATACTCAATATCCAAATAAGATATGATTTGCCTTTTTAAAAAAGAAAGAAGAAAAAACCAACAATCTCAAAACTATACATTTATACCAATAGCTCAAAAAGCATTGGTTGGTAAAACTGCCATTCCAATTTGTAATAGTATTTACTGCATTCATTGCCAGCACTCTGACAGTAAACCAGGCAAGTAAATAAGTAAAACCAGCCAGTTTCACCTGAAAGCACCCAGCAGAAGTTATTCTTACTGAAATTCAACCTGCATACTTGCTTTTATAATGGTCTCTGAGACAAAACAAAAAGTATACATAAAAGACTTCTGCTGCTTTTCAAAGTGTAATGACTATCTCAACATCAAGTATTTGTACCACTTTTTGAGTTGTATGCTAAACTAGATGCTTTCTCCCACACTCCAGTCTATTTCCACTGGGGAGAAAATGAGAGCCTGATGAATAGATTATGATTACTCAGAATTGTCAGGCATTTTCCTCAATGATGAACAATACAAACACCAGTATACATGTCCTTCACAGAACATCACCCTCCCCTGGGACATTATACACTTATAACAGCCTAACAAGAAAAAGCCTACCAAGAAAAGATTCACATATTATCAAGAAAGCAGCAGGCAGTCTTAAACATTAAAAAACAAAATAACCCTTCTAAAAATGCAGAGCATAAAAATAAATAAATACATAAATAAATTAAATGCATAGCATGTTGCAGACCCAATGAATACCCCAGACAAAGAGAAAAAAGAAATATGTTGATGCAGAGTTATTTGAACAGCTTCAGAATAAGGTACAAATGATAGACGAAACAATGAAAGCCATAAGAAAGTCAGTAGTCCAGACTTGGGAACCAGAGGAAACACATTGATGAGGAACAAGTTGAACAACTACAGAAGGAAATGCAAAAGATAGAAAAAAAGAATTAAAAGTATAGATAAAGAGGTACAAAAACTTAAAAAGTCATCATGAGACAGACAGTATACAGCCAACACAGTACCAGAAATTTAAAAAAAAATGCACGAAAATGCAATCCAGAATATTAAGCCTAAAATGACAAAAGTGTCCAACATGCTAGAGTGACAAGTAGAATAGAAGAGATGGAACAGAGTCAGTGAACTGGAAGACAAGAGCCTCAATGGAAACATAATAGAAGAAAAATCCAAAATGAGACATAAAGAGAAAGAAGAGAACATTAGAGTCACATGGGATGACATCAGTAGGAACAACATATGTAAATTGGAATTCCAGAACATGAGAGGGACAGGAAAAAAAATCACTCAGAAAACTGTAGAAGAGGTACAAGAAGAAAACTTCCCAAGTATTATGAAGTATGAAGAAATCCACAGCCAATATACTCAGTGAACACCAAATAGACTAGAAAAGCATTGAGACATATCATAGTCAAATTCTCTAGATTAAAAGATAAGGCTAGAGTAGTAAAAGCACCTACAAAGGGGAAACAATTAGATTAAGTTCTGATTTCTCAGCAGAAACCATGCAAGCAAGAAGACAATGGAGTAGCATAAATAAAGAGCTGAAAGAAAACAATTGTCAGCCGAGGATCCTGTATCCTGCAAAGCTGCCCATCAAATATGAAGGAGAAATTAGGTCACTCACAGAAAAGAAGGAACTTAAGGAAATTTTTAAAACAAGACCAAAACTACAAGAAATTTAAGAGAAGTTCTTCATTCAGAGATAGCAAAGAAAATTGGATGGACCATAGTAACCAGAAACACAGAAAAAGAAATGCTGGGATGAAAAGAACAAAGTAACAGAATTTGTAATAATGGCATGAGAATTACAGGAAAGCTTAAAGATGTGAGGCATCCAAGCTATAAATTAATACAATTGATAATGTTGAATTAGAACATGACTATGATACATTAAAAGGTAGCATAATATTGGTTTTTTTTTTAAAAAAAATCATTGGTGTCAGAACTGAGTTCTCTTTCTAATTCTTCCATTAAGTAACAGTTACTTTAAGTCAAGTCACTAGAAATCACTTCCTTTTAGGAGTGCCAGGTTTAGCAAATAAAAATACAGGACACCCAGTTAAATTTGAATTTTAAATAAACAAGGAATAAATTTTTTAGTATAAGTATGTCTCAAATATTGCATGGAATTCAAATTTAACTGGGTATCCTGTATTTTATCTGGCAGCCCTACTTCCTTTTCCAGGTCTTAATTTTCTCATAAGTAAAACGAAAATGTAGGCTAAATTCCTCTATGTCTATCCTTGGACTAGTGCTAGTCTATAATGATGAAAAGAGAAAAATTTTAAATACAATTTTAAATACACAGTACATGTGTATACATGTATACAAAGCTGAAAGTTGTCCTTTGTTGAGAAGGGCTGTCATTTATTTTGTTGGTGATATTATGCTGCTTGTTTCTTGAGATGACATATACATTGTTTTTCTAATATCTTATTTCTCTAAAGAAATTATATAATTAATCCTTAAATTTATTTTGAGATTTTACTTAAAATCTGAAAGGTTGGAATCAACTTCACCGGATACAGTCTTCATTCCCCCCTTGCCCCGCCGCATTTTAGAATTTTGTAAACTCTAAATCAGGAGACATGAAAGGCACAGACTCTTTTCTCTGATGTTCTATGTGATTCTAAAATAATTTCTTTTCCGGGATACATTTTCCTCAATATAATATAGAAAGAGTAACTCCCGCTCTCCTCTCCCTCACTGCTAGTTGCTGGGAAAGTGAATGAAGTCATGTCTGGAAAATACTTTGAGCTCTTTAGAGAAAGGTCTAGAAAGGGTGGGAAGTGCCATTACTCTGTATTGGGAGCAATAGTTGCTTTGTAAAAAATGGATTAAAAAGCTGAGAGTGTGTTTACAGTATTGTTTTCGATTTGCACATCTTCAGTTTGGTCCTTAACCACACATTTGCTATGATTCTAAGAATTTTGTGATCTTAGCTCAGTGTTGACATTTTCTATCCTTCCCAGCACTCTTTGTACCCTTTAAGGAATGCATGGCTAATGCAGTAAAAAGAAAAACTCAAATGCATACTGCATCTGAGAGCCAAAAAGCGTACTTTTTTTACTGACTTCCAGCACTGGCCTAAAACAAACATGACTCGTTTTTCTGAAGACACCTGTTGTCTCAGTTATCTAGTGCTGCAGAAATACCACAAGTGATGACTTTAACATACTGACGTTTTCTCACCGTTTAGGAGACTAAGAAGTTCAAATTCAGAGTGCCGGCTGTAGGCAGAGGTTTTCTTTCTCTTGTCATTGCTGGAGGAAAGTCCTCGTCTCTTCCAAACTTCCGCTACTGGGTGATCTCTGTGTGGTTTGGCATCTCTCTTCCCCCATCTCAGCATCTTTTGATGGCTTGTTCAATCTCATTTCTATCTCAAGAGAGATTTATTTCAAACACACCCTACATGACCCTGTCTCATTAACATAACAAATCTTACCCATTCCAAAATAGGATTCTGATCACAGGCACAAAGGTTAAGATTTTCTACTCATATTTTTGAGGGGACACATTTCAATCTATGACCCCTGTCAATTTAAAGCATGTAAGGACAAAGACAAAATCCTCAAGGGTCACTGAACAGTTAAGTCAGACATCATTTTCTACTCTTCCAAAAAGTTGTGCTTGTTTATTTTTCCATGTCATTTCTCAGACTAGCCTTTCAGTAAAAATAAAAGCTACACATCACGCATCATGGACATAGAATTCTTGATCCAGAGCCACAGAAATTACCTGACTTGATATTCCACATACTCTGTATTCTCAACCAAAATAGACTTCTTTTTAAAGAGAATCCAATTTCCAATGGGTTTAACCTAGAAAAACAGCAAAAAGCTAATAAAAGCTCCAGGACTGGTCCAAGGAAAGCATTGTGGCTGCTACACGTTTGGAGGCCTGGTCCAGTTGGAGAGGTCTGGAATAACTTCTAATTCCTCTACTGAATTTGCTTCTCTCTAGGATGTGGAATGGGGCACCTGGTAGACACTTGGTAAAATTCTTGTTCAAGAATAAATTATTCTTGTTCAAGAATAAATTATTCTTGACTGCTTTCCTATATTATCAAAGGCTGGGATAACGGAAATGTGGAAATTGTTAATGGGCTTAATCTTTAACAATAGAGTATGAGTGTAGAGGTAAATCTTCTCTAATCTCCTTTTACTCTTCGTCACTCAAGTTAGCATTGTGTTAATTCGATGGTTGAGAAATATATTTCTTCTCAGAAACAAAGGCCTGTAGTAATACCTGACACTCTCCCCATCCATAGCAACCCAAGAGATTTTCAGGTTGCCTAGAGAGTAGGGAGTTGTGCTTCCAACTCAAATGCAAGTGGTTCAAATCCACCAGTATCTCTATAGGGGAAAAAAAAACCACAACAATCTCCTCCCATGCTATTTACAGCCTCTGAAAAATTCATCATGTCCCTCATGAATACTGACTGTATTAGTATATTGACTATACACCACATCAATAGAAAATAGCTATGAGGAAGTTCTGACATGACAGCAATGGATAGTGAGTTACCCCAAAGATATTATCTATAACCTTCATGATTCTTCTAGTATCAGTAGCTAGGTAACCTCTGCAAGTGTCAGCTAATGACCTTTCCTTGTTTACTATTCCTAAAACCCTACATTTATGGGATTTTGAATCTCATGCTCTGTTTAAAATCTACTTAGCCCTATAGGATCATATTTAGGCCCTAACTATATATATTATATAGTCTGATCAAGAATTTCTTCTTTCTTTCCTGTTGGTTTTTAAAACTCACTTTATCTTCCTTATTCTTTGCTGAGTTGCCTGGAGATAAGGTATTAATACAAATTTCATTGTTAATAAAATACTAACTACTAAACAGAATCAGTATCACATCCAAAGAATTGTATACTACGACTAAAAAGGATTTATCCTGGGAATGCAAGGTTGGTTCAGCACATGAAAAGCAATACAGTCAGCCCTCTGTATCCACAATTTCACGTCCTTTAATTCAACCAACTTCATATCAAAATATTGGGGGAGGAAAGCAGTTAAATTGTCAAAGCAATACCTCATAATCTAAGTAAGAGAGTAAAGTGCTGTTTACATCGCATTTAAATTGTACTAGGTGTTAAAAGTAATCTATAGATGATTTAAAGTATGTAGAAGGATTGCATAAATTATATACAAACATTATACCATTTACTATAAGGGAACTGAACAACTATGTATTGTAGTGTCCATGGAAGGTCCTGTACTCAATCCCCTATGAATATTGTATTTTTATACTGACTATACACCACCACATCAGTAGAAAGTAAAACAAGAACCACATTATTATCTTACTAGATAGCAAAAGCATTCAACAAAATTCAAGTAAGTGGAAAGAAATTAATACTATAAATATCCTATAAATTAGAAATACAAGAGAACATTCTTAACCTGATAAGGACATATACAAAAACCCATCTAACATGTTTATTGGTAAAAGACTGAACTATCCCCCAAAGATCAGAAATAAGATAAATATTCCCATTTTATTTAATCAACATTGTACTGAGAGTTATATCCAGGAAAATAGGCAAGAAAAAGAAATTAAAACTGATAAGAAAAATAAAACTATCTTTGTTCACAGATTATATGATTATATAATCTTATACATAGAAGTCTAAAGAATCTTATTTTTAACAACAAAAATAATAACTATCTTTTCCTTGCACCTGATGAAGGATTGATTGCTATAATTAGAACTGATTTAATGTCAGTGAGTTTAGTTTTATTTTTATTAAAGACAATAAGAAAAAAAATACAATAAACAAGGCTTTAGAATACATGGTTACAATATTAAAATTTATTGTATGCTATACTAACAATAAAAACCTGAAAATGAAATTTAAAAAATAATTTTACTTAAGATAGCATCAAAAAGTAAAGCATTTAGAAATTAATTTGACAAAAGAAGCCAAAAACTTTGAAAACTACAAAGATATTAAAGAAGATCTAAATAGTAGTCTTATTCTCTTAATTTCAATTGAGTCCTATGCATCTGAAAGTTGGACAATGAGTGAGGAAGACCAAAGAAGAATTGATGCCTTTGAATTGTGGTTTTGATAAAGAGTGTTGACTATACCATGGACTGCCAAAACTATAAACAAATCTGTCCTGGAGGAAGGGCAACTAAGATGCTAAGAGACAGGGATGATGAAACTTCATCTCACAAACTTTGGGCAGATTGTCAAAAAGGGCTGGTCCCTGGAAAAAGACATTGTACTGGGTAAAGAAGATGATTAGCAAAACAGTGGAAGACCCTCAATGTGGTGGACCCACCGTAACCATAGTAAGCATGGCGTTAGCATGGCAGAAATCTCGAGGCTGTATTGGACAGGGCAAGGTTCTGATCTGCTGTGAGTCGTAATCCACTCAACAGCACTTAATAACAACAAAACAGTGGAAAAAATATTTCATCTGCACAAATAATTAAGATGACAATTCCTAACAAAAAAAAAAAAAAGATGACAATTCCTTACAAATTAGTCTACAAATTCAACAGTTTACTGAAATTCCAGTGGTTTCTTCGTAATATTTGGACAAATGAACACTAAATTAATATGGAAATTTGGTATACCCCAAAATAATGAAGTAAAAATAATCTGGAAAAAATAGAACAACTATGCTTAACTCACAGAATTAAAAATCAGTTATAACTAGAAAAAAAATCTGGAAAAAAGCAAAATTAAAGGAAATTCTTCCTTATTTCAAAACTTACTACAGCAAGCAACAAATGCTAGCGAGGTTGTGGAGAAACTGGAACCCTTATTCACTGTTGGTGGAAGTGTAAAATGATGCAGCCACTGTGGAAAATGGTGTGGCACTTTCTCAAAAAGTTGCAAATAGAGATACCATTTGACCCAGCAATTCCAATACTGGGAATATACCCTAAAGAGACCATAACCGACATCAAAGCAGATATATACACACCCATGTTTATCTCGGCTTTGTCACACTAACAAGGAGTTGGAAACAACCCAAGCACCCATCAATAAACAAATGGCTAGAGAAGCTGTGGTATATTCACACAATGGAATACTATGCTGCATTGAAAAATAAGGAACTCATGCAGTATTATTAAAAATGGGGGACCCTGGAGGACATTATGCTGAGTAAAATAATCTCAGTCACAAAAAGACAAGTACTGCATAGTGCCACTGTTGTAGAATGGGACTGACATCAGGGTTGGGGTAAGGCTGACAAAAACTGGATAAATTATGTATACTGCATTGAAACAGATGAGGGAGAGAACAATTTTAAAGTGATATGTGATAGTGTATTATAGTTATCACAAGAATCCAGAATTAAGGTTGCATAGTGGAGTGTACTTGGGGCAGGGGTGTTGGGGGTGTGGTGCAGGGTGGATTGTATACCAATGAAGGAATTTTTCTTTTACTTTTCAAAGAGAGGTGCGGGGG
>NW_006400007.1:2095109-2099045 GCF_000299155.1 Elephantulus edwardii
ACAATGAATGAATGGAAATTCAAAATATCTGTAAATATTCATTAAAATTAATAAAATAAAACTTAAAAAAATACTACAAATCAATCAAGACATATAGATCAATGAAAGAGAATTGAGAATCTAGAATTAAACCAATGTGTCTATGGTCAGCTGATTTTGATGGAATGCCAAGACCATTTTAATGGGGAAAGAAAAAAAAATTTCAACAAATAATTCTAAGAAAACTGTTGAGCTACAAGCAAAAGACAATGAAATTGGACTCCTCCTTCTTACTATATGCAAAAAGAAACTCAAAATAAAGATATAAATGTAAGGTGTTAAAACTATGAAACCCTCAGAAGAAAACATAAATCTTGATAATAAAGTGTCATATTTGGCAATGGATCTTAAGAAAAACCACCTAAGAGACAAGCAATAAATGAAAAATAGATAAATAGAATTTCATTAAAATTAAAAAATCGTTTTCATCAGTAGAATGAAAAGACAACCCACAAAAGAAAACTCCAAAAAAACTCCTTGTCATCAAGTTGCAACCAACTCCAGCAGGGTTTTTGGGAAGTTATGAATCACACAAGAAGAAATTAGCCTAGCTTCGGTGATGACCTGAGGCAGGGAAGCTGAAGGATCCCAGAGCACAAACAACAAGCCAGTGCAGAAGAATGGCATTCAGCCACTCTGTGAAGGAACGAACCATCTCAGAAAACAGCCTGGTCATCCTGGTGCAGGGCCTCCAGGGCCAGATAACCACCGTAGACCTTCGGGATGAACGCACTGACTGTGGACGCATAGACAACGCTGACTCATTCATGAACATTCGCCTGGCCAATGTCACCTACACAGTCCGTTAGGGACATCAGGTTGAGTTGGATGACCTCTTTGTGATGACGTGAACATTGCAGCCACCATTGAGCAGCAGGTGCAGATCATCATCAGGTACGAAAGTTTGGTGGCCGAAGCCACGCGAATTTTCCTCCAAAAACTCTAAATGAGGTTGTCCCCTCTGCACATCCTAGCCCTCACTCAGGTTCCTCTAGAGTTCTGCTGAGCCAACTCCCTGCCATTCCTTCATGCTGTGAGCCTGAAAAGGGAACAGGGCAAGCCTGGAGACTGGTGTTGGACAGATAACTCCTGTCACAGCTGCCTTTCACAGTGTTCTACCTCCAAGATTCACTCTGTGAACCAGAACTTAACTTTCTGTGGCCTTGGAATAGGTAATAATTCCCTCTTTTGATCATTTACATGTGAATTTCTCATTTCCTGATTTGGGGATTCTGCCAAATAATTTTCATTTGGACTCTGCCTGTGAATATTGTTAAAGACCTATCGCTTAAGCCACCCATAACAACAACAACTACAAAAAATTAGCCATCTTCTACAATGGATCCTTTGATGGATTACATCCACCAGAGAGGCACCATCTTTGAGTGAGCAGTGCAGCTCCCTACCCACAAAGCCACTAGAATTCCTTGCTTTTATCACTTTCAAGAGGTTCTTGACATTAGAGTTTCCCAATGTAACACATTTTTTATTACTTGACTGCTACTATGATAGGTGTTGATTGTGGATCCAATAAAACCATATACTGAAGTTATATATATATATATATATATATATATATATATATATATATATATATATATATATATATATATATATATATATATATATATATATATATGGAGTTGTGTTGCCAACCAAAGGCAGGCAGTTCAAAACCACCAGCTGCTTTATGGAATAAATATGGGCAATCTCCTCTAATGTGATTTACAGCCTCTGAAAATCCACTGGATGGTCAGCTATAAATCACTTCTGACTATGAATCCATTCGAACTCAAAGGCACATAGCAACAACTTGAATAGCAGAAACTTTTAACTGAAGGGTTATTATATTGTTGTTGTTGGTGGTGTGTCCATTGAGTCATAACTGACTTTTAGCTGGCCCTCCAGTAGGTTTTCAGAGAATATAAATCACAAAGAAGGAAATTGTCCATCTTTTTCCAATGGAACAGCTGGTGGATTCATATCATGTGCTTTTGGGATGGCAGCACAACTCCTTAATCACTAGGCCACCGAAGTTCCTCTAACTGAAGGGTAATTGTTATTTTTTGTGTGCCATTGAGTTGAAACTGACCAATAGCTGACCCTCTGGAGGGTTTTTAGTGGCAGTCAATTGTAAAGGAAGAGATTTCCCATCCTTCTCCCATGGAGCAACTGGTGGGTTTGAACTGCATGCCTTTGGGACTGCAGCACAGCTTCTCGCCACCAATGCTCCCTACTCAATAGCAATAGGTTTTCTTTTTTGTGAGGTTTGTTTCTATATATTAAATAGATGGATTGTATGATCTGTGAGCAATATTCCAATAAACCAGTTTTAAAAATGCATCAGTGACAGACAGGTTTATAATTATTCATTCCTGTCACTAAGGTGACCTGGTGGTGTAACGGTTAAGCATTTGGCTTCTAACCAAAATTTTATCCATTTGCACTCACCTAGTGACTCATTGGGGAAAAGACCTGGTGATCTGTTTCCATGAAGAATTACAACCAAGAAAATTCCGTGGAACTGTTCTTCTCTATCCTAGGATTGCTAGGAACTAAAATCTACTCAACATCAATCAACTCCTGTTAATGACAAGGTCAAATAAAGAAGCATCAGATAATATTCTCCAAAATTTGGAAGGGATAACACAAGGAAGAGAGGAAGGAGAAGGGGAGGAGGAAAAAGAAGCCTCAAATCTGAAAAGCAAAAAGAAAAACATTTAATGAGTTACAAAGTTGAAAGTCAGCACAAATCCCTGAACACAGGTTCTCTTCTCATGAATTAGAAATATATCTATAAATCACAGAATTTCCTTTGTTAGTTTCAAGGCCTGTATTTTTTTACACTTGTTTTAAACTTTTTTTATGGAGAGGTTTAGTGATAGGAACCAGAAGAGAAAAGCTGGAAAAACCCTCTCTATATGCAAGAGCTTCAGGGGTCAAAATTGACACAAGTGCAGAAAACCTGAACAGACCCATCACAAAGCAAGAAACTGAACAAATAATAAAACAATTTCCAACAAAATAAAAGCCCTGAATCAGATGGTTTTACTGAATTTTATCAAACATTTAATGAATTTTATAAAACATTCAGAGAAGAAATGTCGCAAATTTTACATAAAGTATTTCAGAAAATAGAAAATTATAGAATTCTCCCAAAATCATTCTATGAAGCAAACATATTCTTGATATCAAAGTCAGGTAATGACACCACCAAAATAGTACACTATATACCAATATTTCTCATGAACATAGATGCAAAAATCCTCACTAAAATCCTGGCCAACAGAATGCAACAGTACATTAAGAAATAAATAAAGAAATAAATGAATGAATGAATCACTATGAGCAAATAAAGTTCATAACAGATATGCAAGGATGGCTCAAAATAAGAAAAACCATCAATGCAATCCATCACATTAACAAAGCTAAGAACAAGAACCACATAATCCTATCAATTGATGCATAAAAAGCCTTTGACAAAATCTAACACCCTTTCCTGATTAAAATCCTTGACAAAACAGGAATAGAGGGGAATTTCCTTAATATAGTGAGAGTATATATGTAAAGCTAAGAGCCAACATCATTCTCAATGGAGAGAAATTAAAAGTCATTCGCTTTGAGAACAGGAACTAGACAAGGATTCCAATTATCACCTCTCCTATTCAATATTGACGGTATACCAATTGACGTATTTCAGTTAACAGATGCTGCCTTGGATGTGCTCACCAAGTTATGACAAGATATCTGGAGAATAACCACTTGGCTAACTGACTAGAAGAGATCTGTATTTGTTCCCATTCCAAAAAAGGGTGACCCAACAGAGTGTGGAAACTATAGAACAATATCATTGATTTCACATGCAAGCAAGATTCTACTGAAGATTATCCAAAAACG
>NW_006400007.1:2099975-2139172 GCF_000299155.1 Elephantulus edwardii
CGTCTGACATACTTTGGACATGTTGTAAGGAGGGACGGGTCCTTGGAGAGGGACATCATGCTTGGGAGGGTGGAGGGATGGCACAGGAGGGGAAGACCCTCTATGAGGTGGATTGATTCAGTGACTGGGGTGATCGGATTGGTTGTGTTGGAGGCAGTGCGATTGGTACAGGATAGAGCAGGGTTTAGGGCTATTGTACATAGAGTTGCTATGAGTCGCAAATGACTCAACGGCACATAACAACAACAGCAACATTCAACATTGTATTGGAAGTCATAATAAAAGCAATAAGAGAAGGAAATAAGAGGTATCCAAATTGGGATAGAGGAGGTAAAACTAGTTCTATATGCAGATTATATAATTGTATACTTAAAAAACCCTAAAGCCTCAGCAAGAAAAGTACCGGACATAGTTGACCAATTCAACAAAGTAACAAGACTCAAGATCAACATATAAAAATCAATTGTATTTCTCTATAGTGACAAAGAGAGTACAGAAATGAAGCTAAAAAAACAAACAAACAGTCCTCATCACAATAGCTAATCACAACATTAAATACTTGGGAATAAATCTAACTACAGATACAAAAGACCTACACAAAGAAAATTACAAAATATTTCTATTACAAACAAAAAGAGACCTGGAGAAATGGAAGAATATACCATGCTCATGGACAGGAAGCCTCAATATCATGAAAACAATAATTTTACCAAAGGTTACCTACAAATTCAATGCAATTCCAATACAGATACCAATTCCATTTTTTTTAATGAGATGGAAAAAGAATTTTCAAATTTTATTTGGAATGGAAAGAGACCTCCCAAAAAAGGAAAGCATTCCTTGAAAAAGAGAAACAAGGTAGGAGGCATCATACTTCCTGATTTCAAATCATACTGCATAGCCATGATAGTCAAGACAGTGTGGTGCTAGTACAGTGACAGACACATAGATCAATGGAATAGAATTGAGAATCCAGAAATCAGCTCATCTACCCATGCTCAACTGATTTTTTTATAAGGAGATGAAATCAGTTAAGTGGGGAAATGACATCCTTTTTAACAAATGGTCTTGGCAAAATTGAAAAACCATCTATAGAAAAATAAAGCAAGACCCACACCTCACACTATACCCCAAAACCAACTCAAGTTGGAACAAGAACCTAGGAGTAAAACAAAAATACTACAAATTTCATTAGATAAAAGCTTGGGAAAACTCTAGAAAGCCTAATTCATAGTATGAACATTCTTCCAAGCATAGTGAAAACCTATAACCAAGGAGCGAACAGAATAGATCTATAGGACCTTCTAAGAATCAAATATTCTATAATGACATATCTGATAAAGGACTCATATAAAATTTATAGAATACTCTAGCACCTCAACAAGAAAAAGGTAAACAATCCAGTCACAAAATGGGCACAGGATACGACTAGACACTTCCTCTATGAAGACATTCAGATGGCAAACAAATATATGAACAAAATCACTAGCTATCAGAGAGATACAAATAAAAACAACTATGAGATATCATCTCACCTCAGCAACAATAGCAAAGTTTAGTAGAGTAGCAAACAATAAATGCTGGCGATGTTATGGAGAGATTGGAATCCTTATTCACTTCTGGTGGATATAAAATGGTACAATCACTATGAAAGGTGGTTTGGTGCTTTCTCAAAAAGTTGGAAATAGAAATACCATTTTACCCAACAATGCCACTACTGAAAATATACCCTGAAGAAACCAGAACTGCCATCCAAACAGATATATGTACACCAATGTTTATTGCTATATTATTTACAATAGTAAATAGATGGAAGTAACCCAAGTGCTCATCAACAAATGAATGGATAGGAAAACGATGATATATTCATACAGTGGAATACTATGCAGCTGAAAAACCATGAACTCATAAAACATTAAACAACATG
This sequence comes from Elephantulus edwardii, assembly GCF_000299155.1. Classification (NCBI taxonomy): domain Eukaryota; kingdom Metazoa; phylum Chordata; class Mammalia; order Macroscelidea; family Macroscelididae; genus Elephantulus; species Elephantulus edwardii. The sequence goes on from NW_006400007.1 coordinate 2,101,903, forward strand.
GGTGATCCTGGAGGACATTATGCTGAGTGAAATATTTCAGCCACAAAAGGACAAATACTGTGTGGCATCACTGTTATGTAAAGCAGGTCTCTGGGATGGGAGGTTGGGAGGAGAATAGGATAAGAGTCGACAGATAATGACTATTGCATTGGAAAAGATGAAGGAAAGAACTATTTAAAGGAATATATGATTAGGCATTATATGTATGACAACAACTTGGAATAAGAGGTACATTACAAAGAGGACTGGGAGGTGCGGGGTGAGGGGGTAATTGTGAACAGTGAATGAATACTTTTTTAAAAAAGTGAACTAGGGGAGGACGAAGGGAGGAAGAGGGGGTAAAATGTGCAACAGTTAATGAGTGAAAATCTACCTTTTCTGTAAACTTTAGTTAAAATCACAATTAAAATAAATTTTATTAATAAAAAAAGAGGGGTGAAGAGAGTGAGTAAAATCCACAGAGGTTTACTGAGAGCTTATTATATGTTTTTGTCATGGTTCCCTAAGGGAAGACAAAAGTTAATTGAATACTGTGTCTTTGACTATGGCCTTTAGTTTTTCAGTGTGGATTGCACCTCAGCACAAAGGGGGGAAAATGTCCCCACAAATGGCCCAATGAGCACCATCATGATAAGTGGAGAAAAGACAGAAGTTGTCAAGGATTTCATTTTACCTAGATCCACAACTAATGCCTTTTGAACCAGGAGTCAGTTTTGAGGAGTAAAGTGCACCTGACCTGGTGCCACATGTTTTCCTTTGTCTCATACTCATGTGAAAGCTGGACAATGAAGAAAGAAGAATTAATGCCTTTGAATTACAGTGTGAATGAGAAATATTGACTATGCCATTAACTTCCAGAAGAACAAGCAAATTTGTTTCAGAAGAGGTACAGCCAAAATGCTCCATAGAAGCTGGATGGAAGGCTTCATCTCATGGACTTTGGACATGTTATCAGGGGGGACCAATCACATAGGGTTGCTATTAGTCGGAATTAACACAATGGCAACTAACAGCAACAGCAACATCCTTCCTCATAAGGAACTTAAAAACTCTAGGAGAAATTTGATGAGGTGACCAAGCTGTTTGGAGGACAGAATTATCTATTTCTACCCTGAACTTTCCTGGCACGGTTGTGTGTCTCACAAGATTTAAAAAGATTAAGCAACACTAACTCCACTGGTTATCTATTCACTACACTGTGTGCCAGATGACTCTTTTTCACTTCTCCGGTCAGGTCAATCTAAACTTTCAGTGTTTAGATTCTCCAACAAATGCAAGAATCTGTCTACACTGTGAGGATTCTCCTTATCACACGCATTTTCCCCTTTAGTCATCTTAGGTCCCAAAGCGGAGTCCTTTCTGCCCTTGATGATATCCAGTCCTGTCTCCCGAGACAACTGTAGTTTACCCAAGGGAGCCCCAAATTGGCCACTTGTTACACATGGGTTTCTGTTGCGGTCTTTTTTTTTTTTAATAGAATCAGTAATGTTCTGGACGACTCTGTGGTTAAGTCTGGTCTGACCTGCACCTCAGTGGTTTTATTAGCTGTGTGTTTGCTTTGGGGATCCTCTCTCTAGCTATTGTCATTATTGAGACTGTTTGTGTCTCCAGTGAATCTCTCCTAAATCCCTGGCTGTTATCTGGCCTGGGTATGCATGTCTATGAAGTGAGTGCATTCTTGTCTGAAGTATGTCCTGACTGCTTCTGATAGCAGCCATTGCTGGCCTGATTTTACTAGGTACTCAGATTGATATGATTAAGATTAATGAGGCTTCCTCTCAGTCATGAACCTATTCAAGGATAAACTTGTAAATCCAATGAGTTCTGAGGATGACTAGTTACTACTTACCTTTCAACCTTTAAGGGGTTTGAAGGCTGATTTACAACCCCTTTCCCCTAAAATGTATCATTAGGAAGATGTCATGAAAGATACTGCCTCTACAGCTCACAGATTATTATCCATAAAAGTGTGCTTTTTAGGGATAATAACTCATAAATTATAAGTATGTGTAGGCCCAAGTTCCTCTAATGAATGGTGATTCAATAAAGCCGATGTCACAAATGCAGGACAGCAAACACACCCATCAAAAAGCGTGCTGTGCTTATGACTCCAAAGGCAATCCCCTTGCTCAACTAGATTTGCTTCCAAGTGTCCACTGAGATGGTCACATATGATCATCTGCAAGAAACACAGATGTGAAATTACAAAATTGTACTAATGTAACAGCAAACGACTCAACGGCACATAACAACAACAACAGTGAAATGGGAAAGATGTAAGGACCTGTGTTATACTGCAGCTCCTTTAGGGACTACGACAACAGGACAAACAACTGGGAACAATGTGCCGTCTAGGAACTGTACATTACCCAAGTGTTTCCAGGCAGCTGGGTGCTTACTATGTAAGCACCCTTTTCTACCAGTATAATCAATGCACATTTCACTGCTTTCTTCATAGTTATGTTAATTAAAAAAAAAAAAAGACACAGAACCATCGATATGAATGTGGCAACAGCATGACAGAGCAAAGAACACAGGCTCTGAAGTCAGCAGACCAGCGTTAGAATCCTGTCTCCCGCTCTTAATGGCTATATGACCTCAGGCAAATGTCTTAAATGTTTGGAGCTCCAATTTCTAGTCTGTAAAATGAGAATGATCGAATTTAACGGTGTTGATACGAGGATTAAGTGATAACATGCAGTAGTGGGGTTTTTTGTTTTGTTTCTTCGCTCTGAAATTCTTTTTACAAGTGGAGCTGAATGCAAGGCTCCATTATACACAAAGCACACGCATGCTTTGAGTCTGTAAAGTCACTACATCCAGCAAGAGCCTTTCACTTAGTCGGTCCTGTTGAAAAGAAAGCAGTTATTAGTACTGGCATCACTGGATGTGGAGCTTTTATTCTTTTTTAGGCCTTTATTCTTATCTCTGCCTTTACTGTAGTCTTCCCTATCTTACTATCAAGCTGTCATCTGTCTTTTCTCACTGTAATCATTGTACTTGCTCACAAAACCCCTTCTCCCATCTCTTAATTTGCTATTCCTTTCTAATCAGCTCTGGGCTTATAAACCAGACCATCATGATTTAGAACGATGTATAAAATAAAAACCATCACGTTCCACACAGAGGTCTTATACCACTGATGTAAAATATATGGTCACATACTTTAGGCTCATAACTTTATAATATAAATCTTGGTAGAGTAACAAGAACAGGAATTTTAGAGTCAGACAGACCTACGTCTGAATCTTAACTCTTCTTCTTGTTAGCTGGGTAACCTTGGGAAAGTTATTTGATCTCTCTGAACCTCAGATTAATCTAATAGAAAACAGAGAATATAGGATTTACATCAGAGATTAACAGAGATTGAGTGAAGAAGGAGGGAGCTTTAGTGGCCTAATCCATGGGGAGTTGTGCTGCCAACCCCATCTGCACTGCACCCGTCTGGCAGTTCGAATCCACCAGCTGCCCTGCAGGAGAAAGGTGGGCAATTTCATTCCTTGGCAGGTACAGCCTCTGAAAGCCTGCTGGAGGGTCAACTATGAGTCTTTTCCAATCCAACAGCAATAAACTTGAAGAAACAAGAAACAAAATGTAAATATAAAGTATATGACAGAGTCCTCATTACTAAAGCAAGTGACACAGGTAATATCATTCTCTTCTATGGTTAGCAGATACTAAAAAGTTTGTTTTATGGTTCTGAATATTTTTATAACACCAGTATAATAGTTTTAGCTTATAGATTGGTTATTTTTTCCATCTTAATTTGTGCCTTTTCGAAAAGGCACAAATTCACCCTGTGTTTCTGGAATACAACGGAAAATAAAAATCTGTTAGGACTAGAACTATACTGGGTAGACACTCAAGAAAGTATTTTTTTTCCTATTTGCTTTTTAAATATATATATCTTTCATGTTGCTCTTCCTTTCATTTTGCTTTTCTTCCCGGTTTTTAGCTTTGTTTCTGGGTGGACTAAGTTTCTGTCTTAATTGGATCCTACATATAACAGATAGAAACCTTAGCCCATTCTGCACCATCTTCACAATTCCTGCTGCACTTTACGGGTGCAGACACTGATCAGTCCATCTCACTGAGGGTCTTCCTCTCCTTTGCTGACCCTACACTTTCCCAAACACCATGTCCTTTTCCAGAAACTGGTCCCCCTGACCACATGAGACAGGCTCTCACCATCCTTACCTGTAAAGAACACACTGGTTACATGTCTTCCAAGTGCTCAGGTAAGTTATAGATGGTCTACTGGTACAAATCATGGACTTCATCAGAACAGAGGAAAGACTGACATGAGAGACGGAGCATGACTATAATCACCCACTCGTGAAAGGAAGATGAACAATCTTGACACGTTAAGATGATGTGAAGGCCACAGGAAAAGTCAGTAACTTAGACATTGGTAATAACATAAGCATTAGGGTTGTGAGGACGGGATTAGGAGTGTTTTGTTCTACCCTTACTCCCCCCACAATCATCCGGTTTATCTGAATCACAGGGGATCGTTACATAGTTTCCACATTGTATCATTACATGTATGTTGAGGGAACACAATCCAATTCACTACATGAACTAAACAGTTTTCTAAGATGGTCTCTGAAGAATAGAAAAATCACTAAAACCAAACTGAAAGAATTTTAAAAATATTTAGGAAGTCATTTCATTGGATTTTCAAACTTCTATGTTCATCTGAGCCTTCTCTCTCATTGCTGTCAAGTCAGAACCAACTCCTAGCTGACCATCCAGTGGGTTTTCAGAGGCTGTAAATCACCTGTGAGATGACTGCCCATCTTTCTCCCCCAGAGCTGCTGGTGGATTTGAACCACCTGCCACTGGATTCACAGTGCAACTCCTTACAGATTATACCACCAGAGTGGAGCTTTAGTTAGTGATTCCAATGTACTTTAAGAGATCCTCAGCAACACAGAAATGTGATGGTGGTGGTGGTTGCTGTTGTTGTTGTTGTTAGGGGCTGTCGAGTTCATACGACTCACAGTGATCTGGACTCTGTTCTATCCTGTGCCATCCTCACACTTAATGACACACAAGAGCCCATTGCATCAGTCACCATGTCAACCACCAGGTTAAGGATCATCCTTTCCTTTGCTGACCCTCCACTCTTCTCAGCATCATGTTCTTCTCCATGCAATAGCCCCACTTAGCAAAATTTTCAAAGTATGTGAGGCAAAACCTTATCGTTCTTGCCTCCAAAGAGCATTCAAGCTGCACCCTCTCCAAGACACATCCATTTGTTCTCCTGCCCATTCATGGGATGTTCGATGCTCTGCTCCAACACCACCACTCAAAGGCATCAATTCTTCTTCTGTCATCCTTATTCATTGACCAGTTCTCAGATGCCTAGCAAGTAATCGGAAAGATTATGGCCTGAATCAGATGCACCTTAGTCCTCAAACTGATCTCATTACTCCTCAATTATTTGGAGGGGTCCCTAACTGCAGATTTTCCCAGTGCAATGCATCTCCTGATTTCCTAACTGCTGTTACTAAGGGTGTTAATTGTGGACCTCTTTATGCTAGTCAGTATGAGAGGTGTTAATTGCTTTCTGAAAGTTACTGCAAATCAATATGGCTCTAAGCATACCAAAAAAAACAACAAAAAAACAAAAAAACCAGAAAAAAAACCTAAACCCACCGCCATTGTGTCAAGTTCAACTCCCTGTGCCACTCCATCACGTTTCTGAGGTTGTAAATCTTTATGAAAGTGGAGTGCCTGTCTTTCTCTCTTGGAGCAACTGAAGGTTTGAACCACTGATCTTTCTGCCAGCAGCTCAATACATAACACACAATGCCACACTGCTATTTTTGCCCATTGACTCAAATCAGAATTGACTCACAGCTGATCCTCCACTGGGTTTTCAGAGGTTGTAACTGCATGGGAGGAGATTGCCTATTTTTCTCCCAGAGTCGGTGGTGGATTCAAACTGCCTGCTTTGGGTTTGGCAGTGCAGCTCCTTACCCATTAGGCCACCAGAGCTCTCTGACACATTGCTGTTCTTTTTAGATGCCCTTGAGTCAAGTATGACTCACAGCGACCCTATGAACAATAGACCTAAACTGTTGGATCGCTTTTCTTGGGAATGGAAACAAATATGGATCTCTTCCAGTCAGCCTGCAACATTGTTGTTGTTGAGTACCATTGAGTTGGGACTGGACCCATAACTGACTCTCCACCAGGTATTCAGAGGCAGATGGTAGCACAGGAGGAGATTGCCCATCCTTCTATGGAGCACCTTGTGGCCTTGAACCATATGCCTTTGGGATTGCAGTGCAGTGTCCTACCTGCCACATTAGCCATTGTTGTTACTGTTGTTGTTATGTGCTGTCGAGTCGCCTGCAACTCAGCGACCCTATGTACTACAGCCCTAAATTGTGCTCAATCCTGTGCCAATGTTATTGTCTCTGACATTAGCAAATCCAAAAGGAGTGTGTCAGAAATGCTGCTCTTCTGTAGTCTGGAGAGGGAGTTTCAAGCGTTTAGCAGCTGGCCCTAAGGGCAGTGGGGGGATAAAGAAAGCCCTGGAAACAAAGGTTCTGGGGCTACTTGGAAGATGTGAAACAGGTGGGCCTGGTGGATAACAGCACCAGAAAGCTCTGGAACCATGAGGCTTCTGCAGGTGGACTCTGAAGGCTGTCCACGCCCGACACCCTGACCTTTGAGAGTCCCAAGGAGAGAACAAGAGAGGCCCCAAAGAGGGTGTGGAGTGGGGGCAAACTGGACAGGAAGCTTCCTAGCACAGCAGAGGACATTGTCAGCAGGAGGAGAGTGCTCCCCTCACCAGCACTCCACGTTCCATGAAGTGCAAAGATTGTGTCAGCATTTCCATTTTAAACCCCTAATTTCATAGGTTTACAGCTCAAGTCATAAAAATTCACTCCGGGCTGAAGTTTGGCATCTAGTCTTTCAGCCACTCTTAAGCTATGTACTCAAAAACTAGAGCCATTTCTAGTCTCAGACATTTCTCGGGACTTTCATACACACTCCAAATCTTGCTTTGGAAAAAATGAGTTTTAAGATGTCAGTCTGTTGTTGTTGTTGTGTACATTGAATCAGAACCAATTCAAACCACATCCTTTGGGATTGCAGCACAGTTTCTCACCACTAGGCCACCAGAGCTTCTTAAAATGTTAGTCTATAATGCGGCAAAGGCCTACTTCTGGGAACTTGCAAATGTGTTTTTGAAAATTAAATATTGTTCCACCAACAACACAGCTTCCCCACCCACTGAAGCAGGGTAGTGAAAGTAAATGGTATCTGGTGTTACTACAGATGCAGAGTAATGTTTCAGCACATGACCTTGACTGTTGCTCACTGTCAGCTGTGAGCTATCCTCTGCTTAAGAGACACTTGAATTCCCCACTAATGGCAGCTCTGTAGAGGACTGAAGTTAGCTATAGGTTCAGGTTTTAATAGGTTAAGTGACCTTGTCCAACCTGCACTTAATCCTCAGGTTTCTTTATACCTAAATATTAATAAATATATGAAGCAGGAGTGGCATCCACTTCTTAAACAACATGCCTCTGAAAACTCTACGAACTTTGGTAAATGATGATAGTAATAGAAAGGCTTCAGGCCTTTTGTTCATAGGGTTGCTATGAGTCATGCTCAACTCAACAGCAATCAAAAACAGCATGCTACATATATATATACATGCACGTATGTGTGTGTATGTGTTGTTGTGGGCCATTGAGTTGGAACCTACCCATACTTGACCATTGTTTGGGTTTTTGGAGGCAGTAAATCACATGAGAGGAAATTGCCCATCCTTCTCCCAAAGAAGCAGCTGGTAGATTTGAACCATATGTCTTTGGGATTGCAGCACAGCCTCTTACCACTAGACCACCAGAGCACCATTATTACAGATAGAGAGAACCCTGGTGGCATCTAATGGAAAGGTTGGTGGTTTGATTCCCTGAGCCTCTCTACAGGACAAAGATAAGGCAGCCTGCTCCCACTGAGATTTCAGTGCCTCAGAAACATGAGCAGGGTATATATGAGCTGGAACAGGCTGAAGAGAGCAGTGAGTAGGACATAAATATATAAAATCAAACTCATCATCAAGTCAAATCTGACTCGCAGCACCCCTGTAGCTCAGAGCAGAACTGTCCCCATAGCAAAGACTCTAATCTATGTGCAATCAGACTGCTACATCTTTCTCCTGAGAAACAGATGGTGATTTTTGAACTGCTAACAGCTAAGAGCCTAACAGCAGTGCAGCCAGGCCTCCTGTTTGTTTCTACAGTAAAGATAATTATACGCGCCTTGCAGTATTGGTACAAGGAAAGGAGGTCATACATGTCAACACCACCTCACATACACGAGATGGTATCAACTTAGTGGTAACTCAGAAGTGAAGTCCTCTAATCTCTTCATTTTAAGGTTTCTTTTCATCCTATACTTTCTGTAATACCTCTCTCTAGCCACTGAGACTAGTTTTTCAGATTGAAATTTAAAACATTTAAAAAAGATTAAATAAATTGGAAAAATAAAGTCCCAAAGTTAAGTTCCCAAAAATGTTGTTAAAATCCCAGTGTCCTCACACCCAAGCAAAACAAAACAAAACAAAATACTGCCTTGTCCCGAGTCATCTTCACAAGCGTATTACTCTAATTTTAAGAAAACAAATGCTTTCTTATTTATACCTCTTGATTTGTGGTAGTGGTAATATGTCAAGAGAGAAAAACCTGTGAAAAATCACAAACCTAGGTTGGAATTCAAAACACAGTGAAGGGCATTGTGAAATCACAATTATTCCAGAATTGTTGCATTTTGATTTTCATTTCTGCTGAAAGAATGGAAATAAACTACCTATTTTTATCATGCTCCATAAAAAAAAATCCCAGTGTCTTGCACACCCATGTTTATTGCTGCTTTGTTCACAATAGCAGAGAGCTGGAAACAACCCAAGTGTCCTGTCTATTAACAAACGAATGACTATAGAAGCTGTGGTATATTCACACAATGGAATATTATGCAGCACTGAAAAACAATGAACTCATGAAATATTATACAAAATATTATGCTGAGTGAAATAGGACAAATATTGCATAATGCCACTGTAGAAGAACAGGACTGACATGGGGGTTGGTGGAAAATTAAGAAAAGAGGGGATAAATAATTTACACAGCATTGAAACAGATGAGGAATAGAACGGTATAAAAGGAATATATGATTAAGTATTATTGGCATGACAAGAGTCCAGAATAAGAGCTGCATAGTAAAGTGGTCCAGGGGGTGAAGGAGAGTGTATAACAATGAAAGATTTTTTTTTTCCAAAGAGAAAACAGAACTGGGGAGGGGGGAAAGGGAGGAAAATGTGCAACAATGAGTGAATGGAAACCCAAGTTCTCTATAAACTTTCATGAAAATCTCAATTAAAAAAAAAAGTCCAGTACCTGAGAAATCAAAGTGACAAAAAGCACCCCAAGTAACCAAATATTGCAGTTGGGTTGATTCTGACTCCTAATGACCCCGTCCACCACCCGTTGTTGTTGCTTTGATTCCAGTTCCAGATTTTTGTGGCCCTCTACTGGGTTTTGGAGACTGTAACTCTTTATGGGAAGAGACAGCCCACCTTTTTTTTTTCTGGTGGACTTGAACTTCTGGCCTTTCACGACACCACCACCAGAGCTTCTTTGACTCCATGCAGAGACCTGGGTATGGCTACAGGTCCAGAGTTGTGAGAGTGCTCAGAATCAGTGGTTTGTTCACACAATAATGAACAACTCACCTCCTTCTAACACTTAATCGCTTTGAGGGAAGCTGAAGGACTTTTCAAGTCCTGGGGCTTTGACAATCGGTCACGATTCCAACTGGCAACCTTGTGGTTAGCAGTCAAGTTCATTATCTACTTACATTACCCAGGAACTCCTTTTCCCTCTTCCATTATATGAAGTATTTCTGTAGTATTATTAAAAAAAAAAAAAAGAGGAGAACAGCAGTAAACTGAGCATACACTCTAGTTTAGGGAGCAGCTAAGTAGCCACAATCTGAGATCTCCTCACCTCTGTGGAGAAGGTTAATCCTGAATCCCCAATAGTGTGGGACACTTGGAGAGTCAATATTGATTTCAAAGAATGTCTGACTGGGTGTCTGGTGCTGCAGCAGGGAGAGGAATCTATCGCCGTGAGCCTGATCCCAAGGCACCTATGTGATTCCTATTTCTAGAAATAAGATTTCTGTCAACAAAGGGATTTTCAGAAACATCTTCACAAATGGAAATATTACTGAAATGTCTACGGAACATTTAGGGGTCATTCAAACCAGGAGTTTTACTTTGTAAATATCAGTAGCAAGTTGCAAGTCTACCAACAGTTAACAATTTTACCTACCACTATCTGATCCTTTTATCTACTATTATACCTCGTGTTTGGAAAGTCAACAGAAGGGACCTTCAACAAAACGATTTGACACAGTGACTACAATGGATTTAAGCATGACAGAGATTGTGAGGATGGCACACAACAGGGCAAGGTTTCTGTTTGTTGATGACAGGGTCACTGTGAGGCACAGGCTCAACGACACCCAGCAACAACAACAATTTCATTCCAAAAAGTCATTAAGTGAGTCATTAAGGCAAAATAAAAGCATGTGATAAATACTGATTCCAAAGTAAACCCAACCCACTGAGCTGATTCTGACACGTAGTTATCCAATAAGGCAGAATTGAACTACCCTGCAGTCTCCGATGGCCTAGTGGGTAAGGAGCTGCCCTGCCAAACCGAAGGCAAGTGGTTCAAATCCACCAACTCCTGTGAGGGAGAAAGATGGGTAATCTCCCACTCAATTTACAGTTTCTGACCCATTGCAGGGTCAACTATGAGTTGTTTTCAAATGACAGCAATGAAATTGAGGGTTTTTTTGGTCTTTGGGGAGTTTTTATCTGTTTGTTTGTTTGCTTTTATTTTTTTTTTTGTTTCAAAAACTTTTTATTTTTTTTATTAAATTTTATTCGTTTTAATGAACATTTACAGAGATTTTGGGTTTTCATTCATTCATTGTTGCACTGTTTTCTCCGCCCTCATCCCCAGTTCGTTCTTCTGTTTGTTTGCTTTTAATCTTTACAAAAGCAGATGACAGTCTTTCTCCTACAGAGAAGCTGGTGAGTTAGAACTAGCAACCTTTTGTTTAATAGTCAAGCACTTTAACCATTGTGGGGCCAGGACTCCTTATTAGCTGGTTCACTCCCTCAGTGCATTGGAGTCAGTTCCCTCCATAGCAGCCTTCCATGGGTTTCTGGAGCAATAAGTAGCCATGGAAGGGGACTGTCCATCTTTCTATTGTTGGATTAGAACAGCCAGAGTCTTTTCAGCAGGAAGTAGCTAAGAGAATACGCCATCCCCTTTTCCTTATGAATCAGGGTGAAGTCTCTCTCAGGGAGGAGTGATAGGGAATGTCAAAGGACACACTGACAAAGGAGATTAATCAGAACAGGTTTTGACAAGTACTGTGGCAAGGGGACAATTAAAACAGACTTTCAAGGGGGAAAAAAAGAGAGGAACAAACCGGGGAGGGCGGGTAGAAAAAATAGTGCAACAATGAATGAATGGAAATCCAAAATCTCTGTAAATGTTCATTAAAATTAATAAAATAAAATTTAAAAAAAAAAAGAACAGCCAGCGTTACACTGACTTTGGGTTAGCAACACAACTTGCTACTAACTACACCTCCAGAGCTCCCTTGTTTTAAAACTCGGTCTTATTGCCTGAACATTGTTGTTGTTCTGTGCCATCCAATAAGAACCAACACATAGCTGACCCTCCAATGGGTTTTCGGAGGATTTGAATCCACTACTTGCCTGGACATCACCCTAGCCTTAATCTTGGGTTCATTACCCCTCAACTTTAGAATGTGGCTAACCTATTTAAGTGCGTATTCCTAAATTGCATTATTTAGGGTTTTGGTGCGGTTGGTTTTTTTTTTGTTGTTGTTCATTTTGGACTTCATAAAGATGATGACACATTGTACTAATTTTTCTGAAATGTATTTCTTTCAATCAACATGTTTGGAATATTTGTCTTATTGGTGTGCATGGCTATCACTCACTCATCTTCACTGCTATATAATATTGTATCCTATGGCTTTACTAAAATGCATTCTTTTTAGATAGGTATTAAGGATTGATTCCAGTTTTTTGCTATTACAGAAAATACTACTTTGAACATTCTAGAACCTGCCCCAGGAGAACGTAGTGAGAATTTACCTCTGATGGGTTATAGACTTTATGTATCTTCAACTTCTCAAATAATGTCCTATCATTTTTCCAAACTACCAGCAGTGTATATTTGTTCCAGTTGCTCTATATCCTTTAGTTTTATTAATTTTATCTGACACTGTAAGTTTTGTCAATCTAGTGAATGTTAAGGTTGCCCTAGTGGCATAGTCTGTAAGCAGCTGGGCTGCTAGTGCAAAGGCCTTACCTACCCAGTGGTTCAAATCCACCTGTAACTCCAAGGAAAAAGATGGGAAATCTCCTCCATGTGATTTACAATCTTGGAAGCCCAATGGAGGGCCAGTTTATCTTACTGTGATTTTTAATCTGCATGTCTCTGATTTCCAACAAGGTTGATGTTGTTGTTATGTGCCATCAAGTCAACTCCCATCCATAGCAACACTGTGAACAATGGGTCAGAACCTGTCCTATCTTGAGTCAATCTCACTGTCTCTGACATACCTGCCCCCATTGCCACAGTCACTGTGTCAATCCATTTCATCTAGAGTCATCTCCTCCTGTGAAAGCATGACGTCCTTCTTCTTCTATTTTTTTTTTTTTTTAAGCAGCTTGACTTTATTGCAGGGCAGTTAGGGAGAAGCAGCGTGAGTGAGAGTCTCCACAGGAACTCTGATCACTGAGCAGGTCTGTCAGGTCCCAGATCTGTCTGAAAGTCAGGAAAGATCAGCCATCCTGTCCTCTTTGGTCCATCCTGCAGGCCAGGCCCAGGCCCATTACTTGGGACTGATGTAGAATACAATTAATTTTTGCTGTTTTTTCAAAGTCTCCAGCAGAGCATCCACACTGTGCTCTGAGTTGACATAAACCTTCTTGTTGGTCAGGTCAATGTCAATGTCAATATCCTGCCTGCTTGTTGAGGACTCGAGTGACATTAGAGCAGCCTTCACAGGTCATGTACACGAGAGCTTGTGTTTTGAGTGACTGATGGCAGCAGCAGTCTCTCTTCTGATGGCTCTGAGGGCTCAGTTCCAGAATGTGCACATCAGGTCCTTTTCCAAGGACTGGTCTCTCCTGGCCACACGCCCAAAGGTTTTGAGATGGAACTTTACAATCCTTGCCTCTAAGGAGTAGCCTGATTTCACCCTCTCTAGGGCTGATCTGTTTGTTCTCATGGTATGTTCAATACTCTTCCCCAGCACCACAGCTCAAAGGCATTATCAATTCTCCTGTCATCCTTAGTCCTTGTCCAGCTAACAGATGCATAGCAAGTAATTGGAGAAGCTCAGTATCAGCTGTGAAATTTGTTTACCAGTCAACACGTCCATTTTTTTAAGAAGTCCCTGTTCAAGTGTTTTACTCTTTTTTCCATGAAATTGTTTGTCTTTCGCCTTTTAAATTTGTAGAAATATTTTATACATGTCATATATTTGTCACTAAATATGTTGAAAAAATATTACTGTCTGGTTCTTTTGCTTATTTATTTATAGTGACTTTTGATAAGCAGAAGTTTTAATATCATCTGTTAATGCTGTCCTCATTCTCTTCTTACACAATTACTTCTCCCCAGAGGAGAAATAAACTGGGGTGTGGTTCAGCCTCAGAGAATGGCTCCCCTTAGCCTCCTTTGGATGGTATTGGTCAGGAGGAATCTGGAGTTGATTCAGCTGGTTTTATTGTCTCCAGAGGCTTCCAAAAAAAGTACAGGCTCTTGTTGATAACTTTCACCTGTTCCAGGAGAATTCGGCTTCATATCAAACAATCACCAGGACCTCAAAAGACTTTGTTGTTATTGTTCCTGAGCGTCAACAGGAAATTGGGGTGGGGGGGGGAAGTGTCTCAAGATTTCTTAAAGTATCTAAACAATTTTCAGTCCTTATCCGCTACGTCATCGTCCCTCAGAACATCAATCTCCTTGCCGGCTAAATGAAGGTCTTTGCACTCCCCTTACTCCCTCGTAAAAATCAGTCAGCTGAGGCAGAGCAAGAGCTGGCCTAGCTCTCAACAAACATTTGTTCCCTCCACCTGAGAAAGGGCAGTCCATGAACCACAGCCAGCCTGTTCAGTACACTTGTGATCTTTGGCTATAAACCTTGTCTCCACAGTTTGGTCTATGTGGAGACCACTGTAGGGCTTTGATGTTCTCTTTACTATGAATACTCACGAATACTCACACCACTGGCTTGAACATTCCAATTCAACTCACTCACCACATCCATATATTTGTTACATGAAAGCCAATGTTATTTTTCAATGTGAAAAATCTTAGGAAGACTCATTTAGGACAAAGAAGGAATCATTGGACAACTTCATTTTTATTATGGTAATCACAAAGTTTTGCTTACAAATGCCACCTGTACTTTCATTGACTCTCCTTCCATCTTTTTCCTCCTTCTGCTTCCTCTTTCACACACACCTTCCTATATGAATTTCTTCACTGCCGTTCACTACTCAGAATTAATAACTATGGTTAGAATGAATTAAAAGGTAGTTGAAATGGCATTTGATTAAAAACTCCCAACCCTATCTTTAGTGGTCTTTGTGCTGAATTCAAGGAGCCAGGGTGGTGCAATAATTAAGAGACTAGGCTGCTAAATGTAGCTCTCATGCAAGCAGATGGATATCTTTACCCCACAGGGTGACTGCTGGCTTCCGATCACCACGATAAAGATGTCGGTCTGCTTCCATGAAGAGGTTGAGTCTTGGAGACTCTATAGGGCACTTCTCCACCATCCTACAGACTTGGCATCAATTCTAAGGCAACAGGTTTGGTTTGCTCTTGGTATAATAAATGCAAAAGACGTTCTAAGGCAAAAGCCTTTGATTGCCTTTTGAATATATTCACCTGGCCTGGCTAGCACTGGGATGTGTGATCTTGGGGAAGTAATGCGATGTCCTTTACTACTTATTCTTTCTCAAGGCTTCTTTTTCGCAAGAAAGAAAGCAATCCAGGGTATCAGATCTCTTTTTCAATCATTCATTCTTTTAGTTTTACCATCTTTCTTGCTTGGTGAATTGCATTGATTTATCATTTTCCCATTATACCATTCTGAATAACTTTGACAAATGTGTCATTCATTAATTCATTTCATTAACATATAGTGAATGCTGATTACTTTTAAAGTGTATTCTCACCTTTACTATTTAAGAAGTCGTTGTTAGAGTAAACAGTGAACATGGTAATGGATTAGGGGAACAGAAGATCAGCTTGAAATGGATGGACAATCTGACAACATGTTCACTGCAAATGACAATTTGGAACAGGACACACATAAATGACCAAATGAGGGGGTGGAGGGAAAGGGGAGAAGGAAAGATGGGGCAAGAGTACAAGGGAAGGTTTACACATGGAAATAGTAGTGGAGGGTTGACAGGCAGGGACAAGAAGGGAGGAAGAGAAAGGAGAGATTAGCAAATGAGTAGGGAAGGAGAAAGGAAAGGGAGAGATTTTGACAGGACATTGTAAACAAGGACAATTTACAGTTATAGTTATTGTTACAAAATGAAATGTATATATGAGTGACTGAATGAAAACAAATTTAAGAAGTTTTAAAAGAGACCATTGTTACCACTTGAAAAATGCATAGAATAGTTGCCTGTGTTTATGTTCATGTGCACGTTGCTGCTATTTGTGTTTATATGCTTCTATTTCATTCTAGGGAGTTCTGGTGGTCTGGGGGGGTAAAGAGTGGCACTGTTAACCCAAAGACACAGAGTTCGAATCTACCAGCTCTGTGGGAGGAAAATGGGCAATCTCCTCATATGACTTACAACCTCTAAAAACCTGCTGGAGGTCAACCATGAGTCAAGCTGTACAATCCAATCTGATGGTACATAACAACAACATCACATCTCATTAAGTTTCATTAAGATCAAAATCCTCTGCTTGTATGATAGTTTTCCATTTCTATTTTCTTTCAAAGGGCTCCAATAACACTGATCGTACCCCTCAGTGGCACCCGTTTCTCATTGCTCTGTATCATACCCATAACTTTACTTGTTCTTTTCCTTACCAGAGTCTAAGTGCAACTCAAGTATCTGTTTTCTAGGCTCCTCAAGGAACGGAATTTGTTTCAGTGGCGCAAGCTGAACTTCCTTCCTCCATGCACTGCTGCTCAAGAAGGGTGATGTGGAAGGCTGCACTTCTCATTAATACCCTCACTTTAGTATCCCTCAGCCCTTACACAAGGTTGTTATAGATGGTATATTTTTTTTTTCAGTTTGGAGGAGTCATAAAAGGACTAACAACAGATCACTGTAGAAATGCTTAAGGGAATTCAAGCAAGTATTATATATTATGGTTATAATTTGTATTTCCCTGATGACTATTGAAGTTGGACACCTTTTCATAGGCAAATTCTGGTTTGGCAATATAGATATACATAGAGAGAGATAACCTGAAAATGTCCCTGCTCTAAAAACTCTTGGAAAATGGATAAAATATGACAGCAATCACTTACATGTGTAGCTGAGGTTGCAAAAGCCAAAAAAAAAAGAAGAAAAATCTGCAAAGAGAAAAAAAATAACTAAAATCAGAGTTGTAAGTCCAGAATAAGTCCTGGGGAACTGTTATTAAAGCCCTCATTTGCTAACCTAAAGATCGGTTAGTGTTGGTGGCCCAGTGGTAAGAAGCTGCACTGCAATCCCAAAGGCATGCAGTTTGAATCCACTAGCTACCCTATGAGAGCAGGGTGGACCATCTCTTTCCATGTGATTTACTGTCTCTGAAAACTCGCTGGAGGGTCAGCTATGGGTCTATTGTGACTGGACAGCACATGGCAACAACAAAGGTCAGTGGTTGATACCCACCAGCTGGTCTGTGCAAGAAAGATAAGCCAGTTTGCTTCCATAAGGACTCAGCTTTGGGAGGCCTGTGGGGAAGTTCTGCTTTGCCCTGCAGTGTCTACATGAATCAGAATATCCTCAATGGCAGTAGATTTTGTTTTAGCTGGAGTCCAGATTAATATTGCAGCTCCCTGGTTATAGAGAAACTTGTTAACAAAAGAGCTTTAATTTTCCCCACTCCATAATTGGTTAATGTGCTTTTTTAAAAAAAATATTTTATTTTATTATTATTTTGTGTGTGTGCCATCAAACTGAATCTGACTGGTACAGGAGGAGATTGTCCCTCCTTCTCCAACACAGCATCTGGTGGATTTGAACCACACACCTCTGGGATTGCAGTGCAGCTTCTTGTCACTAGGCCACCAGAGCTCCCTTAATAGCTGTGCTTTTTTTAGGAAGCATTTTCAGTATACTATTCTGATGTGTAACATGCATGTAAACATTTGCCCAGGTAATTGTACAGCTTGACTAATTTTCACAAAATGAACACATCCATGTGCTGGTGCTCACAAGAAACAGACTTTTGCCAACTCTCTAGAAACCTCCTTTGTGTCACGTCCAGTTGTTACTCATATCTCCAAGGAAAAACGCCATCCTAACATTTAACATTAGAAGCAAAGTTGTTAGACTTATTGACACATACTTCAGGCATAAAACATATCAGGAGGGGCCAATCTCCAGAGAAAGGCATCACGCTTGGAAAAGTAGAGGGTTAGCAAAAAAGAGACCATCAACAGGATCGTTTAACACAATGGCTACACCTATGGGCTTAAGCGCAGTAGAGACTGTGAGGAGGGGCACCATCGGCAAGGGTTTCATTCTATTGTATGTAGAATCACCATGTGTTGGTGTCAACTCAACAATTACTTTGAACAGAATCTAATGGGTTTTGCCTGTTTGAGTTTTTTTATGATAAAAACATGTAGTATGTACTCATTTGTACTTTGTTTACTAAATATTGTGTTTGGAAAAATTTATCTGTGCTTAATGAAAGAATCTTTTTAAAGAGAAAAGCGACCTGGAAGGGGAGAAGGGAGGGAGGAAAATGTGCAACAATGAACCAATGCAAAGCCAAGTTTTCTGTAAGCTTTTGTTACTATATCAATAAAAAAATAAAATAAAATTATCCATGCTTTAGCACTTAACTGCAGGGCATTCATTGTTATTGCTATATGTATGAATATAGCACTATCCTTTCTACTGCCGATAAATGTTTGAATTGTTTCTGGGTTTTGACTATTATGAATAGGATTGCTGTGAACTTTCTTTTACATGCATTTCAGTTAGCATACATACACTTTTCTTTTGGTAATGTACTGAAGAGAAAGATAATTCAGTCATAGGGTATATTTTTATGTCACTACTAAACATAAAGAGCTCTAGTGGCCTAGTAGTAAGAAGCTGCATTGCAATCCTAAAGGCATGAGGTTCAAATCCACCAGCTGCTCCTCAAGAGAAAGACGGGCAGTCTCCTCCTGTGTTATTTACAGCCTCTGAAACCCCAGGAGAGGGTAACCAACTTGACAGCAATAACTCTCTTTCTCATTACCAGAGCCAGGATGTACTCATAGTGGATTTCTGAGAATGTACATAGTGGCAAAGGAGAGAACACCTAGCTTTCTCTCCTGGCATTGCTGGTGAATTTGAACCACCAAAGAATCACCAGTTTTTGGTGACAGCACCATTGCCTATACTAGGCCACCAGAGTTTTCCAGTGCAGTAGATGCTAACAGTATTTTTCAAGTAGTTGTATTAATGAATATTCCTACCAGCTATATGTGAGAAGTCTACTTACACCTGATATTGTCTTTTTCATTTTAATAGGACTATAGGGTCATTTTACTGCCTCTCCACTGGAGGATCAGCTATGGGTCAATTCTGACTTGAGGGCACCTAACAATAACAACATGAGGCTATTGAGGAGCCTGGTGGCACAGTGGTTAAATAAAAGGTGGCAAGATTGAACTCACCAGCTGCTCTGTTGGAGAAAGATGGGACTGTCTGCTTCAGTAAAGATTTTTGTCTTTGTTTTCCTCAACATAAAAAAAAAATTTGGTTCAAGTGAAAGTTTATAAAACATATCAGTTGAGGGAGCCCTGGTGGCCTAGTGGCAAGAAGCTACACTGCAATCCCAAAGGCATGCAGTTTGAATCCACCAGATGCTCCATTGGAGGAGGGGTAATCTCCTTCTGTGCCAGTCAGATCCGACGAGATGGAACACAACAAGAAAAAAAAATTGTTTCTTCAATCAGTCATTCATGCACATTCCCCCCCCCCAAATTAATGGCAATGCTCCCAGAACTTAAATCACTGCCATGGAGTCAGTTTCTGCTCCGGTGACCCTCCATCAGGTTTCCATGGCTAGAAATAGCATTGGGGGGAACTGCCCATCTTTCTCCGTGGTGGTGGAGCCTAACCCCTGAGATGAGAACTAAGTCAAATCATCACCATTCATCATGTTTCTAAGACTATAGATCTTTACCAGAAGCTACTATTCATCTTTCTTGCTCAGAGCTGTTGGTGGATCCTTCTTATAAGGATACCTAATAAGACTTCTTATTCCCTCATGTAAATTCTAGGTTTATTCTTCTTCTAGATTACTCAGGAGCTTGCAATTTCACTGACCTATGAGGATAGCCAACTGGATTTCTAGAAAGTAGAAGCATCAATATTGAGATACATGAATAAGCCAAAACTCAAGAATGCTCACTCAGCATAAGGCAGAAAAATTTCTGTTAACCACTGGCCTGCCCTCCATTGGGTTTGAGTTTGGATTATCCTTAATCTAAGAATCCCTGAGCTGGAACATCAACATACAGTGTAATCCGCAAAACCAAACAACACTTATGAAGAGATCATACAGAATACAAAGTTCTGTTTAGTTCTCTCTAGTTCAGGATGAATTCTTACAAAAGTATGTGACAGTGGAATTAAAACTCTATTATGAACTATCTGTAAACCAAATCAATGACAGAGCTAGATCCTTCCCAAAAGCCTCTAGTCACAGAATTATCATCTAGAGAATATGCTAAATATGGCTAAAATAATTATATACATTAAAAGGAGATAAAAAAATCTCTGTAGATGTTCATTGAAATGAAAAAGAAACTAAATTATTTAAAAAAGGAGATAAAAAAATTTATAAAAAGGAGATAAAAAATACCAGAAAAGGCAAGAGCTTAAAAAAAAAAGCAAAACACCAACAAAATAAAACAACTAAGGTACCTTGAAAAGTAATCAAACAGGATTTTTTGGAACAAAAAATATACACATTGAAACTGAGGATATTCACTGACTCCATGAAAATGGAAAGTTTTAGTTAAATGAATGATTGGCTTTAACCAAAGAAGCATAAACATGACCCTTGATTAATTGTCCTTTCCAACTTTCCAACCTTTCCATTAAGTAACCTTCCATCCATGGTTGTGACAGGCTACCAGCAGATATGAAATAAGTGAAAGGTTCTGAAGGGAGGAATTGGCTATTCCTACCTATGTACCCCTAGAGTACTTGTCTGTCTGTCTTAAATGATAAATTTAGCATTTTTAGTGAAACACCATTAATAGAGCTCAAAGATGATCTAGTGAAAAAGAAATTCAAGGGAGCTTCCTAGTAATTAAATAGCTGGCTTTTTAAATAAAAAGGGTTTTTTAATGCCACCTAAGCAAAATGACAGGAGCTCTGGTAGCTTAATGGTAAGCAGTTGTGCTGCCAACCCCAAGCAAAAGAGTTTGAATTTACCAACTGCTCTGCGGGAGAAAGATGGGCAATCTCCTGTGTGATGACCAGCCTCTGAAAACCTGCTGCAGGGTCAGCTATGGGTCAGTTCTGACCCAACAGTACACAACAATGACAACATGCAAAATGAAGGAGTTCTGGTGATCTGGTGGGTAGGCAATTGCACTGCCAATGCAAAGGCAAGTGGTTTGAATCCACGAGCTCCTCCTCAGGAGAAAGATGGGCAATCTCCTTCCGTGCAATTTACAGCCTCTGAAAATTTACTGGAGGGTCATCTATGAAGTGGTTCCAACTTGGCACCACACAACAACAAGCGAAATGAGCTCCTCTGACCTGGCTCAGGTATAGGTAATATTGTCCACAAAATGACATCATTGTGCATCATGAACCTTCATGCTCTTCAACCTAGAGTGCAGAGCCAGCCCAGGTTTTGGAGTTAGATCTGGATTTTAATCCTGATCTCAGCATTTACTGCTGCATCTGGCAGGCTCAACCTGCAGGAGTTGGCACGTCCTTCCATCCTTCCCACCTCGAGAATCCTTAGCAAAGCCTCAGTGCAAGGGACTCAGTTCAGTGACTGTACTTCTGTCCTAATCCTCAGGATTCTCATGAAATTGTTGTTGTTGTTGTTGTTGATTGTTGAGCATGACTCATAGCGACCCTATGAACAAAAAGCCTGAAGCCCTTCAACAACTATCGACATTTATCAATGTTCATAGAGTTTCTGGAGGCATGTTATTTAGGAAGTGGATGCCACTCCTGTTTCCAAATAGATATAAATAATAATGTTGCTGTTGTTGTTGTGTGCCATTGTGTTGGAACTGACCCATAGCTGACCCAGTGGGTTTTCAGAGGCAGTTAATTGTACGGGAGAAAATTGCCTAACCTCCCATAGAGAAACTGGTGGATTCAAACCACATGCCTTTGGGATTGCAGTGAAGCTTCTTATCATTAGGCCACTAGAACTCAGTAATCGTAGCTACAATTTACATTCTCTTATGTCAGTCAGAAAGCTATGGTGGCTTAGTGGTAAGGAGTTTAACTGCCAACTCAAAAGTACACAGTTCAAATCCACCAGCTGCTCTGCAGGAAAAAGATTGGCACTCTACTCCTACCCCTACGTGATTTACTGTCTCTGAAAACTGTCCTGAAGCTCAGCTATGAGCTGGTTCCAGCTTGATTGTACACAACAACATGCCAGTCATTATATTGGGTTTTTAAAGAAACATTAGTTCATTTCTGTCTTCATGACAGTTCTAATCTAACCCGCAATGGCCTAAGACATCAGAGTAGAACTCACTTCAGATGATTTTTCCCCCTCTTTTCATTGTTGCTGATGTTAGATGGATCTTGGCTGAAAGCAGAGAATACCAGAAGAATGTCTATCTGTGTTTCATTGATTATGCAAAGGCATTGGACTGTGTGGATCATAACAAACTGTGGCTGACTCTGAGAAGAATGGGAATCCCAGAACATTTAATTGTGCTAATGTGAAACCTATACTTGGACCAAGGGGCAGTAGTCAGAACAGAGCAGGGTAACACTGCATGGTTCAAAATTGGGAAGGGTGTACGCCAGGGATGCATCCTGTCTCCATACCTTTTCAACATGTATGCAGAGCAGATTATCCGATAGGCTGGGCTCTATGAGGAGAATTGTGGCATCAGGATTGGTGGAAGATCTATTAACAATCTGCGTTATGCAGATGACACAACCCTGCTTGCTGAAACTGAGGAGGACCTCATGCACTTGCTGCGGAGGGTCAAGGACTGCAGCCTTCAGTATGGACTGAGGCTCAATGTCAAGAAGACAAAGATTCTCGCCACTGGACTAATTGGCAGCGTCAGGATGGATGGCGAAGAGATTGAGATTGTTCACAGCTTCAGTTTGCTCGGCTCCACAGTCAACACTCTTGGCACCAGCAGTCAGGAAATCAAAAAGTGTATCGCGATGGGAAAGTCTGCTGTTAGGAACCTCTCTAAAGTACTCAGGAACAACGGTGTCTCTCTGGAGACTAAGGTGTGCCTGATACAGGCCATGGTCTTTGCAATCGCTTGTTATGCATCAGAGAGCTGGACAATGACTTGGGAGGACAGAAGGAGAGTGGATGCTTTTGAGCTGTGGTGCTGGAGAAGAGTACTGAATGTACCATGGACTGCCAGGAAAACAAACAGATTCATCTTGGAGAGGATTAAACCAAGCTACTCCTTGGAGGCAAGGATTCTGGGGCTTCGTCTGACATACTTTGGACATGTTGCCAGGAGGGACGGGTCCTTGGAGAGGGACATCATGCTTGGGAGGGTGGAGGGACAGCGCAGGAGGAGAAGACCCTCTATGAGATGGATTGATTTGGTGGCTGGGGTAATCAGGATGGGTGTGTCAGAGGCGGTGCGGTTGGTGCAGGATAGAGCAGGGTTTAGGGCTGTTGTGCATAGGGTCGCTATGAGTCGGAAACGACTCGACGGCACATAACAACAACAACAACACACTTGTAAAACATGAATGTAGGCCATTCAATATTGAGACCTAAAGGAAGCTGCAGGCAGTAGATTTTGTGGAGTGGATGTGACGTGAGCCCCAGGTCACAGCAGCCAGTCAGGTGCTCTGTGCGTCCACCAACAGCCTACGATGGAGGGGGCTCATCTTTCCCCTCTTGCTTCTAACGGTCTCCAGCAACTTCAATAGGAGGCTGATTGGTGTGACTGGTCCTAATTTTTGCTGCTTAGTCATTTTTCTTGATCTTGCTCTCTGATTCCCTATTGTTCAACAGATTTGTAATAAACTTCCAGGATGAAGGGAAATTTATGGTTCATTATTTCTCTGAAATCTTGGCTTGTATTCATTTTATTAAACAAAACAAAAAAATAAAGCTAAAAAAATATCCGTAAGTTCAGCTACTAAGAGTCCTTTACAGATCTTCTTTGCCTGTAGTTCCACAGAGTGGGCCATCCTGAAATGTGGACAATTGGACAGACTCTGCATATAGGATTTTTGATGGCTGATTTTTCAGAAGCAGATCATGAGGCCTTTCCTCTGGAACGCCTTAGGGTAGCCTCAAACTTCCAACCTTTTACCTAGCAGTTGAAAATATTAACTGTGGGCACCACCAAAGGACGCCATCTACAAGTTCCTCTCATTTTTTGAAATTAAGAAGCTGAGTTTCCGTTTATTTGCTCCAGTACATACGTAAAGTACACCAGCAATGAGACTTGAACCTAAACTCAAAAAATAAACAAGTCTGTCTCAGAGGTAGTGCAACCAGAGTGCTCCTTAGAGGCAAAGCCAATGAGTTTGTGTCATACATACTTTGGGCATGTTGTCAGGAAGGGTCAGTTATTGGAAAGGTGGAGGGTCAGAGGAAGACTGGAAGCCCTTCGAGGAGATGGACTGACACAGTGACTGCAGCACACAGTGACACAGTGACGGGCTTGAGGATGTCAGAGATCATGAACATGGCACAGGATAGGACAAGGTTCTGATTCGTTGTTCTTGGGGTTGCTACAACTTATAATTGACTTGATGGTGCCAAACAACAGCTGGGTGCCTGACTTTTAGCTTATGACAGGTACTTCCTACAGTCAGCTTCTTTCTAAAAAAGACAAAACATTTTCATAAAACTTTAAACACTAGCAAGAAAACACTAAGGCTAGACTGATTTTCTTTTCCTCCCCTAGGTGGGCTCTGTGTTATTCACGGCCATGTTTCTGTGGCAGGGCCAGCTGCTCTCCTCAGCTGTAAATTGTTGTCTTTTGTAAGTAAACCCTTCATCCAGGGAAGGCTCTCTTCAGGCAGACTTCAAAGTCTGCCATGTGAGAAGATGGAAGAAACCAGTAAAAGATGGGATTCTGGGGAGCCATCCAGGTAGAGCTGTGTTCTTATGCACAAGAACATTAGTGGAGCGAATTTGGTGTGCTGGTAACGCATAGTGGGCCGTTAACGAGTACAAGCCAAGTTCAGTTCTTTGTGTAAACAAGAGAGCAAGTGTGTGTCTGAATGTAATTCCGACTGCATCAAGGTCATTTTAGAGCTGGTGGAACTCTATTTGTCTTAGGAAATCTCGAAAAACTTTTATAGGGAATTCGGAAAATATTTTCGGCCAGCAGGAAAGATAAAAATCCCTGCATACAAAGTACAGGCACGGGCCCAGAAATTGAACAGACAGACTGCTGTAAAACCCCTGTTTAATAAGGCATTAAAATACCATCGACCTGGACACATTAAAAAAAGAGAGAGAGAGCTATGAAAACAAATACCATTCAAATAATTAGGATCTTATGCCTGAGGCCAGCCTTGATGCCAAGCAGGGACTGCCCTACCGGAATCTGAGCTGAGCCTGATCTCAGAAAAGGAGGAATGGACAAAGGCTTTTTTCCCAGCCTATAGACCAAATTCCTGCCTTTTGATACTGAAGGCGGTGCATTTGAAAGAATTTCCCTCGCCCACATTTTGAGTGACTTTATCGTCTTGTAGCTCAAACAAGGGTTCCTTGCTTCTCAATCAACTAGTCTTCGAGAAAAGCCAAGAGCAAGTTCCTCAGGAATGAACTGGAAGCCAGCCGATTAGCTATTAGCGAGGTAACTTTCTGCTCCCCAGAGGACAAGGAGGCATTTGAAAGCTCAGTCTAACCGGGTAAATCCTCTTCAATTGGGGTGAGGATTGCAGAGTAAGGATTTGTACCTGAACATAGCCGTGAGGGGGGAATAGGGGAAAAAGATTCTTTTCACTAGCTCCTGCAAATACGGAAGCAGAGCTATTTCCTGCCACCTAGCTTCTGAACTGAGACAGCCAGGTGCATGGCAGTTCATTTCATCCCTCCTAAGGGCAGGGCCCAAGGACTCTAGAAAGGTAGAAAAAGAAAGTGCTTCTTCTCTTATTCCTGGAGTGGTTGTCTGAGAGCACCAGTGTTGGGGAGATTGCAGCTGTGAAATGATGCTTAGCAGGGCTCATTTAAAAGTCTTTCATAAAATTGAATTTTAAATCAAATTGTGTTCTGTTAGTAGTTAATGAATTAGTAGTTGTCACTTTAAAAAATATTCTCCTATGAGTTGTTCTCACTCCTCATGACTTTTCTTTTTTCTTTTTTTTTTGTTACTCTCACCATCTCATATTTTTGTTTTTTCTTCCTCATCTATTTTCTTATCTCTCATTTAGTTTTAATGACCAGGAAAATTAGAAAAAGATAGAGTAGAAAAGGGAGAGGGAAGAAAAAAGAATGCAAATGAGCTCATTAAAATCTGTGCATTTTCTAGGGTTTGTGTGAACTGGACCACTTGGCTTTGATTTTGCAATACAAAAGGAAAGTGCAGGCCTTAGGCCTAAGGCTTTCATTAAATGAGGCTTTGGTGAGTTCTAATAATACAGAGGTTATTAAAGGCGTGAAAAATGTCATTGCAGAGGCCTTCTCTAAGCTGCAGCCTCACCCCTTGGATATGACTCTTGCTTCCTCCATGGCCAGCTGAGCTGTAAAGCTGTGGGCAGAATATTTAAGGGCCAGTGAACCAGCTCTTTGCATCTTTCCTGCCATTTGGCTGGGATCACGTACCAATTAATAATCTCGCCATCCAGAGCAGTAGCTGGCCAGCAAAAGGGAGAGACAGGCTGGGTGTTTAGGATTGTTGCAAATGATTAGTCCAAAATAGTAGCGTAAAACTCAGAATGTCGTCCCCTGCAGGAGTCTGCGGGAGGAAATTAAAGGATCAACAACGTGAGAGGAGCACTGAGGCCGGATTGTTCCCCACCAGAGCCATGGCGTTTTTGTGTGTGCCGGAAATTGACCTCGTCAAAACCTGAGGATGCAGGCAGGGCAAGGAGGATGATGAGGCAGGTGATGATGCTAAATCATTCACTTCTCAGAGCTGATTGGATAGGTCAATACCTTACCAATCTTTCCCTCTCCTTAGTCTACGAAAAGTAGTGAGTTGTGGATTTGTTTGTTTGGGGGTGTTTGGGTTTTTTATTTTCCATGAAAATGCAACAAATGAGCATGAACTAGTATGAACTAAACCAACAGGCAGCTTCGTCACTTCAGTCTCTTGCATTTCTTGCTAAGTGTTTTCATTGAAAAACATCTTTGGTCCACAACCCAAGCCTAGGAAGCTGGCAACTCAGATATTACTCATCCCTTTTTATAACTGAGGAAATTGAAGCAAAGAATATTTGAGACTCTTGCTCAAGGCCTAAAAACAAATTAGTGGCCCAGCTAAGCTGAGACTTTTGACCATAGATTGGGTACCAACGTCATTGAACTTGGCAATGGTCTTTGAATGAAAAAGTAGAAAACCCAAGACATCCTTTCCTGGAGGCACTGGTGGAGATACTTGGCTTCTCTGTTGAAGGGAAACTTTTTTCTAAATGCCCTTGGACACTATCCTGAATACTAGTCAAACCCCTAGCCTTTTGGAAATGTGAAGTGCTCAGAGGGTCAGAAAGACCAAGCCCAATCCCTCCAGCATAGCCTTCCCGCCCCTCTGGCATTGTGTGCCTAGCTGTGCACTGAGCTAGGCTTTGGCATCTGGTAAGGGAGGCTTAACTGTGAGACAGGAGAAGCAATAAAATCCTGAAAAGCAATAAAAGGAATTTCCCAGGGAAGGGGGAAAAAAAGTCTCACATCTTTTAAGTATCTAAAATGAACTTGTGCCGACTGGCACCTCCTGTCGCAGGAAGGGACCAACTTGGATGGAGTACATATTTTATCTGTATTATTGCATTTAATCTTTTCTACAACCTTCTAAGAGAGGCAGTACTTTATTACCCCTAATTAACATGTGGGGAAAAGGGCTCACAGAGATTAGGAACATGTCTAAGAAGTGGTGGCACTCCAGGCCCATTCTCTTTCCACTATCTCACACCACCTCCGCCCAAAGCCCCAATGATAAACATCTCTGGTGGGTCTCAGCAAAAGCCCCAGCCTGAAAGCAGTACCTTCCAGTAACTTCTCTATCGCCCAGGAGAGTCCACACTTTTTAGCTTGCAGATCCTTCTGTGCAAAGCTTTTAAACACATGCTCCCAATATATTATTTATTGTTTCTAAATGACATCACTATACCACCTAACTGCTACAGATACTAGATCTTTGGAAAAGATGAGATTAAAATAAAGAGAAAAAGAAGTTCTAGTGATCTTTAACTTGAGAGGGTCCTGTTATAGGTGACAGAGGCACCACAGAAGTAAGATTCATGATTACAAACATTATTTTGGGGATCATTCTTTTGTGCTGGAATAGGCATGAAGAGTTAGCTCCTTGGAAGAAAAGGAACACACATCCAGCATGTGATAGAATTGTCTCGACCTCCTGTCTCCTCATGCTCAGACCCAAACTCTTTTTTCATTGCTCTACAATGAAATGAAAAGAAGCCAGAAGCACATATTCTTGGGCTAGAACATCAAATTGGGACTCCAGGGTGACCAGTCAGAATATTTAGCTACACCTCCAATCCTGCATCTCAGGTAAATTGAAATCCATCAACTGCCCTTGGCTTTCAGTTCAGCCACAGACACACATGGGCCAGGCCATTGAGACAATGAGCTCTAAGGAGAAAAAAACGACTGTGTTGTAGTACATTTGATGTTAAAAAAACAGCTCACCAAGCCATTTTACAGACCGAGCCTTTGCTACAGGCACCCTAGCTTGGAATTCTGAGTGTTCAGGAAAAATGACTTAAGATCTCTTCTGGGTCTTCACGTTGTGGCCAGGAACAAGAAAAGTGAGGAAAGGACATCAGGGCTCTGCTCTCCAAGCCAAGGAGGGCTTGAGACCATACCCCTCCCTCAAATCTTTACATAAAAAGATTACTTCTTTTAGAGATACCTAGACACTTTACTATTGTCTTGGACCAAGCTAACCCAGACACCTGGAGATGGCGAGGCTTAATACAACCACCAAAGCAAGCCAGGCCCCTTCCTTTGATCAGTCCACCTTTTCCTGAGGAGAGGGCAACAGATAACCCAAGTTCATGGCCCAGATGTGGTGGGTGGAGGTGGTTGTAAATTATCATCCTCTAAAAGGGTGACCCACTGCCACTGTGTACCCTTCAAGTCATAAAGTTACATTTTATATAGATTTTTCTTAAATCAATGAACTCCACATCACTAAAAAGAAACGTAAAAATCTACTGGGCCCAGAATCCAGGGTCAAATTACTCAATAAGTGAAGTAAGCACAGGTTTACTTGTGTTTACTGACTACTTTGTAGTGAAGAGTTTCAGGTGCTTTTTACTGAAATGTTTCACTACAGAATTGTCAGTAAGCACAAGTAAGCCTATGCTTACCATCTGCTGGGCACTTCATCCTTGTTGTTATTGTTGTTAGATGCTGTTAAATTGACTACAAAAAACCACAGTCATTGTGAGCATTCAACCCTGGTAGGAGTTGTAAATCTGAAAAAGAAACTTTGATTCTGGAGGGAAGGTGACGTGGGCTTGAGAGAGAGAGAGAGATGTCAGCCATAGCTACATCTTTGGTGGAAAAAAGGTAAGATTGTTCACTACAGATTAGCAAATAAACATAAGTAAGCCTGGAATTTCCTTGTTTACTGGGTAATCTGACACTGCCTACAGCCTAGAGGAAGGGAGGACAGGTGGAGGAAAGCATGGGGAGAAGGGTGGTAGAAGTAACATCCTGTAGAAAGCAGAAGCTTTCAGTGAAGGGAGCAGAGATTTGAGGGCAGTTCTGATTCAGCAAATAACCCTGAGCAGTTTCTTCACTTCTTTGGCCCTTGGTTGCAACTTCTGCTGTTGTTGTCCTTAGGTGGCCTCACCTCAAGTGGATTACAACTGATAGTGACACTGTGAATAACAGATCTGAGCCATGCCCTAGCCTGTGCCATCCACACCATCTGTGATACACTTGAGTCCATTGATACAGACATTGTGTCAATCCATCTCGTTAAAGTCTTCCTCTCCTTCACTAACCCTCCACTTTTCCAAGCATGATGTCTTTTTCCAAGACTGACTTAACAACATGATCAAAGTATGTGAAGTGAATTTTCACCTTCTTTGGCTTCAAGGAACACTCTGGATGCACTTTCTCTAAGATATATTTTAATATTCTTTTAGCAGTCCATGGGATATTCAATACACTTCTCCAATTCAGCTCAAAGGTACCAGTTCTTCTTTGGCCATCCTTATTCATTGTCCAATCTTTTGATACCATCGAGTCAGAACTGACCCATAGCTGACCCTCCATCGGGTTTTCAAGAGGCAGTTAATTTCATGGGAGGAGATTTCCCATCCTTCTCCCATGGAGCATCTGGTGGCCTTGAACCATGTGCCTTCAGGATTGCAGCACAGTTTCATGCCACTAGGCCACCAGTGCTCCTCAGATACATAAGAAATAATTTAAAAGATCATGGCCTGGATCAGGTGTACCTTAGTCTTTAAATTGACATCATTGCTCTTTAGCCATTTGAAGAGATCCTTTATATTTTCCCAATGCAACACATCTTTAGATTTAGATTTTTTTGATCACTGGTATCTAGAATATTGAATGTGAATGTAAATGAGATAAAATTATTGATAATTTCAACCTTTTCTCCATCTATAATTATATTGCCTATTTGTTCAGTGGAGAAGGGGTGTGTGTTTTTTTTCTTGATAGTGAGATAGAATTCATATTGAAGACTTTGGTCTTTTATTTTTCTGCAACAAGTGTTTCAAAGTCCTCCTCACTTTCAACAAGGTTTTTTAGTCTTCTTCCAATTCTAACCTCACATTCTTCTTCATATAGTCCAGCTTCTCAAATGATTTTCTCAGCATACAGATTGAATAGTTACAGGAAAAGGATACAGACTGATACTTACCTTTCTTTTTTTAAAATACTAGTCTATCTAAAAAATTTGAATACATTGTTATTGAGAACAGATTCTTCCAATTTTCCTCACCCTCCCATCAAATTGTACAACTCCATAATTAATCCCCCCACCCCCTGCACATCCTCATCCCTCTGCTTCCACCCTCCCCCATTCCCTTGGATCCTTATACTCATTCTACAATAATGGTTTTATGCAATATTTGTCTTTATGGGACTGAGTTCACTCAGCATAATGCTCTCCAGTCCCTCCCAAGTTAGGTAATAATTTACAAAATCATTGCTTCTGCATTCTGCCGTTGAGTATACCATAATTCTCAATCTTATTCATTTGTGGTTGGACATTTGGGCGGTTTCCATGTTCTTGCAATTGAAACATATCTTTCTTGATATTAAACCATGCAGCGCTTCCTTGCTTTGTTCAGACAACAGCTTCTAAGGCTAGGTGTAGGTTGCACATGAGCACAATAAGTGTTCTGAGATTTTCATTTTCTTGAATGTTATATTAGCCATCTGACATCAGCAATGATATTCTTAGTGCCACAGTCTCTTCTAAACCCAGCTTGTATTTCTGGCAGTTTTCTGGCAGTGTACTGTTCTAACCAGTTTTTGGATAATCTTCAGCAAGATTTTACTTGTGTGTGATATTAATGATAATTTCCATATTCTGTTGGATCACTTTTTTTTAAATGGGAATAAATATGGATCTTTTCCATTCAGTTGTTCAGAAAGCCATCTTTTAAATTTTCTGGCACAGGCTGGTGAGCATGTTCAGGGCTCCATCTATTTGTTAAAATATGTCAATTGGCATTCCGTCAACTCCTGAGGCCTTACTTTTTGCCAAATGCCTTCACTGCAGCTTGAGCTTCTTCCTTCATTATCATTGCTTTTTCATCATATGCTACTTCCTCAAATGGTTCCATGTCAGCCATCTGTTCTTGGTACAGTTGTTGTTGCTGTTGTTAGTTATCATCAAGCAAATTTCAACTCATAGCTACCCCACATATGGAGAGGAGAACTATGCCACAGAGTTTTCATGCCTGTAACCATTTGGAAGTAGTTTACCAAGTTTATATTCCAAGCCACCTCTGGGTGCATTTGAATCTCCAACATAGTCAAGCATTCAACTGCTTGTGTTCCCAAAGACTCCTTGGGAAGACCGTGGTGTTATACGCTGTTGGGCCAATTCTAACTCATAGTGAGGCTACGTAACAGAGTACAACTGCCCCTCAGGGTTTCCGAGGCTGTAATGGGAGCAGATCTCCAGGGTATTTTATCCTTCAGAGCCTTTCTCTCAACAACTGAACACTTCACCATCCTTCCACAGCACTTCTTTTGGGAAGACTAGGCATTATATTTGAATGCCAACCCAATGCCCACTAAAATGATTGTTGACAAATTGAGTACAAAGTTCCTTTTCCTTTTCTCATTTCACAGTCAAAGCAAATGAAACTTTACAAAGATTTAGATTCAACCCTCACTTTCTCAATCTGCAATAAAAGCTACGCCCTTCCAAGGGAGATAATAAGCCTATTATGTATTAAAATATTAGGCACAAAGATGGTGCCAGGCCCTTTCACATACACCATTTTAATCTCCACAAGCCCCCAAATATAGGTAATATTAGGTAGGCTCCACTTTCTTTCCATAAACATGGAAATTATGTCCTTGTCTAAAGAGACCAGCTGAAGCTCTGGTGGCTTAGTGGCAAGAAGCTGCACTGCAATCCCAGAGGCATGCAGTTCAAATCCACCAGATGCTCTGCTAGAGCAGGAGGGGAACCTCCTCCTGTACCAGTCAGATCTGATTACACGCACAGAAATAATAAAATAAAATTTAAAAAAAAAAAGACCAGCTGGCAAATGGCAAAACCAACCCTTGAATTACCTCAGAGAAATAGTTTATCTCCTTAAGGGAGAGTGGGAGGTTCAAGCGTGCAAAAAGCAGCTCTTGATAATCATCATCACCATCGTCATGGAGTCAGAACCAACACAAAGCCAAACCTCCAGCAAGTTTTAAGAGGCTGTAAATAACACAGGAGGAGATTATTCATCTTTCACCCATCTGGTAGATTTGAACTTCCTGCCTTTGGGTTGCAGGATACCTTTTTACCCACTAGGCCATCAGAACACCCTGGTAGAAAACTACAAGAGGGACTGTAGCAGAATAGATCTTGAATCATCAGATCTCAAGGCTGGAACAGGCTTAAAGAGCCCCAGGTCTATTCAAATTTGCAGCACGCACCAACTGAGCCTCTGTGGGCCCTCTGGCAATGGCCCTCTGGCCTTTCAATTCCTTGGTTTTGAACAAATTCCAAAGGGTTCTGTCCCAGAGAAGCCAGAGACAGCAGCCCCTGAGCGGCACAACCAGTCTTGCCCCTCAGAACCAGAGGCAGTTTTATTAGGGTGAGCCTTTCTCCTGTTGGATGCATTTCTAAAGAAAGTAGGGCTGCTGGAAAAGTATCTGGAAGGAGCCTCAATTTGCCCAGTCATAAAATAAGAGCAAAACTTACTTGTTCCACATTACAGCATTACTAAGCACTACAAATAATTCCCTGCATTCTATCCAAAGACATCCCCCCCGTTTCCTAGACCAAATCTAAAGTAACCTTATATCAGAGCATGCCAAGGAACTCATCCAATTTAATGGCTTATCTGCATGTCAGATGTCAGGTGATGCATCTGCTGTGTTCCACAACCTAGCTAGGTTAATGGGACAGGTTGTAAAGGGGGGGAAAGGAATATGGAGAAAATATTTGTGAGCATGCCCCTCTGTGTAAGGCCCTTAGGCACTGTTTGGGGGGTTTTTCTCTATGCTGGTTTGCATTTTCTCTTCTTAAGGGAGCAATAAAATCAGTTTCTTCATGGAGTAAGTAAGGTGGTCTCCCACAGTAGAATCTGTGAGATAGGACAGTTTTGAATGTCTGAAGGAGGGGTGTAGAGGCATGGTGGGAAGCATCCTGGAAGCAGCTTTGACCTAAGAAGTAATTGGGTTTAAAGATAGAACTATCTGAAAGAGCAATACCTGTCAGAGCATGAAAGCCTGTGGCCCAAAGATAGGCTGTAGCTGCATCCTGCTTCCAGAACACACCCATCCCAGAACCCAGAGCAGAGGACTCAGGCCTCATCAAGCCAAAGGGAAGGTCACCAGTGAAGCCAACACTGCTCTCCTTTCAGCTCCACACACCCGAAGAGCTGCACATCCCATGAGTGACACTTTAGTGCCCCCAAAAGCTGCTCATGACAGTCCAGGGCTCTGAGGACTCATGAATTGACACTAGGAAGTAGGCAGCCCAGGTCCAAGGAGTCACCACTATAGCAGACACTGCTGGTGGGGCCTGGATGGAAGAAAGAAAAGTGTGGAGACCTGAGAGCTCTTTTCAGAGGTAGAATCTGCATGGTTTGTCACATATTTGGGATAAGCAGGTAAAGACAGGAAGATGTCAGCAGTAAGGCCCAGGTTTCTGGTTTAAACAACCCGATGTTAGTTGGTGGTACCATTTATCCAAACAGAGAATGCAAGGGGAGATTTGAAGGAGACCTTGCACTCAGGTTTGAACAGAGAAAGTTTGTGACCCAAATATCTCTTATGTAGTTCATGTTGCAGTTTCAGGAAAAGGAAATAGGGCTAGATAAAATTTGAGAGTTACAGATATGTGTTAGAGAAAGAAGCCATGGGTTCAGAGGGCATCACTGGCAGGGGAGGCAAAGCTATTGACCTTGAACAAGGGCAGCATTAAAGCCTGGACAGCAGAGGTATCTAAGCACAGCATGGAGTCAGGAGAAAAAGAAATAGAGTGAGGCATCTCAGTGACACCTCTTCTACTCCATCAGTTCACCAGCGTCAACCATAAGCTAGTTATCACCATCAGCATTGGGCACAATTTGGGGGTTTTTCAGATATTTCTACACTGCCAATTTGTATTTTTTCTTTTATTAAATATTTTCATTACAGAAATAATATATACTTGTTGTAAGAAGTAAAACAAAACAAAGATACTGAAGGGTAAAGCTCATAATTTCCTCCATATCTCCTTGAAGAACCATTATAACTTTCTTCTAGGCTTTGTCTGTGCCCTAATACACACAGACACTCATATACAAACATGCAGATTTACATCATACACACACACATCACACACATCCACATATCACACACATAAACACAACACATTATACATACAAACACATAGGCACACACACACAGGTTCACACATTATGTACATATACCATGCATTTATACACACACACACCCTCAGACTTACTTGCTCCCAGACACGACTGACATCATCACATCCCACACACACAGTCTAGGGTTGATTTTTGGTTTGTATTTCACACAAATGAGAAATTCTATAATTGCTCAGAAGTTTGGGGGTTTTCCCCATTATATATATATGGGAAGACCCTCAATAAGAAAGATTGGCACAGTGACTAGAGCAATGGGCTCAAGCATCTCAGAAATAATAAGAATGGTGCAGGATAGGGCAAGGCTTAGATCTGTTGCTCATAGAGTCACTATGGGTCCCTATCAACTTGACAGCATTAATATAACATGTTGTAGTTAGGTGCTATCAAATTGGTTCTGACTGGCAGCAGCCACAACAGAATAAAATGGTCATCTTGTTTGGATCCACAATCAACATCCCTGGCATCAGCAGTCAGGAAGTTGAGAGATGTATTGCTGCAAGTAACAAGTGCTGGCGAGGTTGTGGAGAAACTGGAACCCTTATTCACTGTTGGTGGGAGTGTAAAATGGTGCAACCACTGTGGAAGGCGTTATGGCACTTTCTCAAAAAGTTGCAAATAGAAATACCATTTGACACAACAGTTCCACTACTGGGAATATATCCCAAAGAGACCATAACTGACATCCAAACAGATATATGCACACCCATGTTTATCATGGCTTTGTTCACAATAACAAGGAGTTGGAAACAACTTACATGCCCATCAACAAATGAATGGATAGAGAAGCTGTGGTATATTCACACAATGGAATACTACGCTGCATTGAAAAACAAGGAACTCATGCAATATTATTCAAAATGGGTGAGCCTGGAGGACATTATGCTGAGGGAAGTATCTCAGTCACAAAAGGACAAATACTGCATGGTGCCACTGTTGTAAAACAGGACTGACATCAGGATTGGGGGGAGACTGAGAGAGATGGGTTCAATAATGTATACTGCATTGAAACAGATGAGGGAGAAAACTGTTTAAAAGAGATATGTGATTAGGTATTTTTGTCATGACAGGAGTCTAGAGCGAAGGCTGCATGGTGGAATGGACCTGTGGGAGGGTTTGTAAAACAATGAAAGAATTTTTGTTTTACTTTTCCAAGAGGGTAGTGTACTAGGGGGGAGGTTTAGGAGGGAAGAAAAGTGCAACGATGAATGAATGGAAATCCAAAGTCTCTGTAAATTTTTACTGAAATTAATAATAAATTTTAAAAAAGAAAATAAAAGACAAGATGATGACAACAACAACAACAAAAAGAGATGTATTGCATTGGGAAATTCTGCTATCAGGGACCTCTCCAAAGTGCTGAAGAGCAATGGTGTCGGTTTTAAGTCTAAGGTGCAACTAATCCAAACCATGATCTTTTCAATCACTTGCTATGCATCTGAAAGTTGCACAGTGAATAAGGATGACAGAAGGTGAATCAATGCCTTTGAGCTGTGGTGTTGGAGAACAGAGCTGAATATTACATGGGCTACTTAAATGACAGATGTCTCAGAAAAGGTGAAGCCACTGTGCTTTTTGGAGGCAAGTATAGTGAAACTTTGTCTCGCATACTTTGAGCACGTTGTTAGAAAGGGTCAGTCCTCGGAAAAGGATATCATACTTGGAAAGTGGAAGATCAGTGAGGGAAGGTAAGACTCTCAATGAGATGGATTGACCCAATGAGAGCAGCAGTGGGCTCAAATAAGTCAGAAATGGTCAGGATGGTATAGGACAGGGAAAGGTTCAGATTCGTTGATCATAGGGTCACTGAGTTGTAGTTAATGTGATGGCAATTAACTACACCGCATCACACTCATAATTGTTGCTGTATTTGAGCTCATGTTACAGTCACTGTGTCAATCTATTTCATTGAGGGTCTTCTTTTCACCAACCTTCTGCTTTGCCAAGCATGATATCCTTCTCCAGAAACTGATCCCTCCTGATAACATGTATAAAGCACATGAGACAAAGTCTTAACCATCTTCACTTCCAAAGACCAATCCAGCTGTACTTCATCTAAGACAGATTTGCTTATTCTTCTGGCAGTCCATAGGGTATTCAGTTTTCTTCACCAACACATAATTCAAAAGCACCAATTCTTCTTTGATTTTCTTTATTCATTTTCCATCTTTTGGATGTATATGAGATTATTGAAAATACTTTAGCTGAGTCATGGATATAATGTTTTTAATTATCTTTTTAATTTCTATTTGATGCTTTAGAGTTTGGCTATGCCAATCATAATGTTTACATTTTTAAAATTTTTTTTTTTTTGGCTGAGCACAGTGTACTTTATTGATGGTACATGACAGGATGGGCTCGCCAAGCCCCTCCCCTTTCTCAGGGGGATTTGATGGAAACTTGTGTCAAGGATGTGAGATTTTCAGTGTGTGGGAGGATCAAGTTGGGGCAAGGACTCCCCAGCAGCTGAGGGTCTCTCTCTCTCTTCTAGTGCTATTG
>NW_006400007.1:2139937-2173213 GCF_000299155.1 Elephantulus edwardii
CTCCTGGAAGATAGTGATAACTTTCCCATTGATGACCAGCTTCCCATTCTCAGCCTTGACAGTGCCATTGAACTTGCCATGGGTGGAATCATATTGGAACATATAGACCGTGTAGTTGAGGTCAATGAAGGGATCATTAATGGCGACAATATCCACTTTGTTAGAGTGAAAAGCAGCCCTGGTGACCAGGCGCCCAATACGGCCAAATCCGTTTACTCCGACCTTCACCATCGTGTCTCAGGGATGCGGCTGAGGCTGCACAAGAAGAGAGGGCAATCTGGATCGACGAGGAGCAGAGAGCCTTAAAATCTTTTTTGAGGTCACTCTACATTATGATACTTTTGTCTTCACTTCATACTAAATACACTCCTATAATAGTTTAGTCTTTGTAAATATACTATTTTTTAAATTATTTTATTTTATTTTATTATTTTTGTGTGCATGTACCATCAAATCAGATCTGACTGGTACAGGAGGAAATTGTCCCTCCTTCCCCGGCAGAGCTTCTGGTGGATTTGAACCGTGCACCTCTGGGATTGTAGTTGCAGCTCCTTACCACTAGGCCACCAGAGCTCCCCGTAAATATACTATTAATCACTCTATCATGTTCCATAATGAAGGTATAACATAATTTACTTAACCATAATTTACTCCCTACCGATGTGGGACCACTGACAGTAATACCACAATGAACATTATAAACCTTTAAGCTATGTCTACATTCCTGATTATTTTCTTTGGGACATGGACTTTTTTTTTTTAGAGCTTTTGGCCCTGCTAAGACATTTTTTCCCCTAGAAAGATTACAACCTCCAGCAATGGCTGAGAGATAGATCTCCTATCTTTTCTTA
The DNA here is from genome assembly GCF_000299155.1 of Elephantulus edwardii. Taxonomy (NCBI): domain Eukaryota; kingdom Metazoa; phylum Chordata; class Mammalia; order Macroscelidea; family Macroscelididae; genus Elephantulus; species Elephantulus edwardii. The sequence continues at coordinate 2,140,789 of NW_006400007.1, forward strand.
AATGTTCACTTATTTGTGAGCCAAAAGTTGCATTTTATAATTTGTTGTTTAGATAACTCAAAAAATTCACTGCTACTGAGTCAGGACTGACTCATATCTGACCCTCCATTGGGTTTCTGAAACTGTAAATTGCATAAGAGGAGACTGCCCATTTTTCTACTGTGGAGCTGCTCGTAGATTTGAACCACCAGGGATGTGCAGCCTTTGGGTTAACAGCACAACTCCGTATGGACTACGCCACCTTAGCTCCCTTTTAGATTACTAGTGAAGTGTGTTTTCTTTTAGTGAATTATCCATTCCATTTGCAATTCCTCTTTTTAGAATTCATTTTAAGAATTCCTCTTTTCCCATGAATCCATTGCTCCAGTTTTCTAAGTGAGCCCTTCTTCACTCATCACCAGACCTTGCCCCCATTGGGATTCCTCCTGTCCCAACTGTGGTCTTTCCCTCCTGGTTCTGCCCCCTTTTGCCATCAGCACAGCGACTTCTCTCAGCCTCTGCACTGCCCAAGGCTGTAGAGGCCTCTTGCTCAGCCCTTCCCCCAAACCAGTACAGAACCACTAAAGATGAGTCTAGAATTTTCCAGTAGGCTGCTTCTTCCTGTGGTCTGTCTTTGGCCTTGCCATGACCTAGGCCCAGGTAAAATATAGGGGGACACAGTTGAGGTCTAACCAGGAGAACAAAGCACAACCCTGTTACATCTTTTTATTGTCCTCCTTTCTGCATGATTTGATTTGGCCTTGAATTTTCACAAATAATACCATTGGGTGGTGTGGGGTTTCTGTAGGAGAATTTCTATGGCCATCAGAGCAGGCGGGGTGCCTGCTTGTCCTCGTTAGAGAAAGAGGGATTCTGGATGCTCTGCAGACCCCGTCAGACGGTGGTAATAACCAGGGGCTGTTTGAGCTGCAGCGTGTAAACCTGGACCTTCTTAGTGAGACTTCACAGAAATCCCACTGGAGATTTTTCTGCCCCTGCCCTGTCTACTTTCCTTCATAATGATAAATGGCTGAAGAAAACTATCTAATCTCCAAACGGCTTGCTTTCCCCCCTACTTCTTCTTCAAGGAGCCAAGGAAGAACAGAGTCACATAAAGCAGAGGCCTTCATGGCCGGCTCCTCGGGAGACAGCTCTTTCGCTTTTCATCGGGGGCCTGTTTCTGATCTGTTATGGGCTCCCCCTGAAAGCTCCAGCTGGGCCCTCCCTAATCGACCGCGACAGAGGCTGCAGTTGCTTGGGTTGCCCATCGAAAATTGAATTGATTACCTGGCCCCTTTGCCATTTTGTTCTGCGCACAATTGCTTAATAGCTGTCACCTTGGTTTTGAGTCCCCTTGGCTTTCAGGCTTCGGGCTGACTGGTTCCCATTACTCAGATGGCCGGTGCAAGTTCATCACCTTTACAGGATGCCCCTGATTGATTCCGTATGCCTCGAGCCCTGTAATGTGTTTGCCTGGAGGAAGGTGGCTGGGGGCGGGGGCGGGCTCTCCGGGCCGCGGCGCCCACCGGGCTTCTCGCCGAGGCCGCCATGTTTGAGGCATTCCTCGGGACTCTGGCCCCTGCTGGCATCGCGGCTAATGAATTTGTAAGATTTTTGAAAAATACACAACAGCCCAGCCTGCTATAACCTTTGCTGTCGCCACCTGCCACCTGGGGCTGGGCTTTCCAGCTCGTGTTGGGCTCGCAATGGCGTCTGGCCCCACTCCATCCGCCGCCCCCCCAGCCTTCCCCTCGCAGCCTCGCGGGGAGACATCTTTCAAGCGCAATCCTCTGCACTGGGAACTACTTCAATTAGACAGCAGGGTGAATGTTAACATGCCCTCCGGCCTTTTAAGTGGGTTTTAATTTTATGTTGTAAGATAAGACACTGCAAAACTGAGGCTGCAGCTCCTCCAGCAGGCTCCATTAGTGGGGCGAGTTGGGGCCTCTTGACCCCATGAGGCCCAGCCTAGCTGGAAGTTGCTTTGGTTTTTTAACAATTTGTCAGTCTGACCCAGCTCCTCGGTTCATTCTCCCTTTTGTTATTGCAGACTTCTCGTGTTGGAGGGTGGGCGGTTGGGTGCTGCTGAGAGGCCTGGCTGGCCTTCCCCACCATGGTCTTAAGTCTGGTCTGGGCTGGACAGGGATGCAGAGCCCTGCTTGCTGTCGACCCAGGGATATGAAGCTGAAGGTTAATCCTTTTAGGGTTGGGGGTCCCCCCACCCCCCCGGGCCTCCTTCCCAGGCCGGGCACTGCAGAAGCTGACACTTTTCATGTGGCGGGTTTCTGGCCCCATGATGTATGACCTGTTGGCGCTACTGAATGGTGCCCTTTGTTCCAGGATATCCCATGTGCCCCCATTTTATGGAGTTGTTCATTCAGAGGGGCAGGAAAGTTCCACAAAATCCCACTGCAGGCCATGATCTAGCCATGCCCAGGTGAGGTAACCCGGGGACCCTGTGCTACTCAGAGAGTTGGTAGGAAGCCGTGGGCTGCCTACAAGCAGAACACTTATCAAGAAATTACATTCTTTACCCCAGACTCCATCAACTGTGTGTCTACAGAGACAGATTCAGAGACGTCCAGCCCCCAAAGTTCTGCTTGAGATTCTTGAAAGTCCTCCGAGAATGGAGGATCCCGGCATTCCTTTAACTCAGAGATAAAAAAGCAGAGGAGATGAGTTAGGAAGAACCCTCTTCCCTTCTCCTTCCCAAGTCCAGCTCAGTAAGTTTTCCTGTGGTCAACAAGGTCACAGGAGCCAGCTATATAGGAATTAAAGGAAGAAAGAGCTTGGCCTTCTGGCATGGGGAGGACTCAAGTGTACTGAAACCTTTGACCCAACAGGAAATTTCATCTTAGTCCAGATGAAGACTTAAGGGAACCTCCTACCTGGGTTCTCAGACCAGCCTGTGATAGAGACATTGAGTGAAGTTAAGCAGTTACGGAGAAAGAGCCATGAAGGGAAAGGGATGGAGAATCCAGAGCTATAATCCATGAAGTAACACAACCTTGAAGAAACAAGTACTTCATTGGTTCTAAATTCTGTCTGAGCTTATGGTACATGTGCTCAGAAACACTAAAGCCCTCACTAAGTTCTTGAGTTGTGTGGGGAAAATAACAAGCAAAAAGGGAGGCAGAAATCACTGATGAGCCAGGAAGTAACAAGTCAGTAGTAAAAATCATCCACACACTTCACAGTTGTAAAATGGCTTTATGTTCTGATATGTAAAATAAAATGTCCATGCTATATAACAAAACACCTGTTAGCTAATGTGGTTTCTAATAAAGCTTTATCTGTAGTGTGTTCGTGTATATACACAAACATATATAAATATATATGCTTTATCTAACCATTCTTAGTTTTAGCATTAAAATGTGTAATAAAAATTTAAATAGATGTGTCTCCAAATACCCCTGCAATGTTCATTTTTATTTAAGTTTATTCATTTGTAAGAAGCAAAGCTGGATTTGACATGTGGCCTGCATTTGTGATATATATAGATATATTTCTTTATTTATTAATATAATATATAAATAGCTATTTGGCATGCAAAAGTTTAGTGATTTCTCAAATTTTATTCTGGAATTCACACCCACCACATGGATGGCCTGGTGACGTTTGATGCTAGAGATCTGGGCTGAAAGACTACAGAGCTACCTCACGGGGAGAAGAATTATCCTGGCTCCTCTCAACTGACTGGCTAAGTTTTCTGGAAGAAATGAATATTTTCTCAATTCTCTCTTTTATTTCTGTTGGGGTTCTGGGAGCAGTGCAGGCTCTGGAGGTGCCTGGCAGTGGCTCCAGCACAGTCTCCTGGGGTTGGTGCCAGGTGAGGTGTGTTTCATAATGGCCAGTCGCAGGATGCAGATGGTGCCTGAAAGGCTGAGTCTTGCGTGACAGAGAGAGAGGTTGTGTGTCAGGGGGCTGGGCAGAGGGAGGCGCTTTGTACTTTATGACAAAACCTGAATGATGACAGAAATGCTTTTGGTGGCATTTTCCCTGCTCTTGAAGGGGAGAAAAAAAAAATGTCCATCAGCTGGCACTTAACACATGACCTTTTCTGAAAGGCGTGCCTTAACTCTCAGGGCTCTGGGGCTATATTTCCAGGCTACCAAATGAGGGGTCAGGTAGCCTCTCAGAGAACCTTGTGGCAGGGTGGAGCCCATCTTTTGGTTAGTCGTAAAGGGTCTCCAGAAGCCAAAGGAGTGGGTACCCTGCTCTCAAACCAATATCCTCAGCACCCTTCAAACAGCTCTAAAGTTCTAAACTCGGAATTCTGCCCATATTAGCATAGAATCTTCCCTAGCTTTCCCTGTGGAAGTGACCTCATCGCCTGGCCCCTGAGTGAATCAAAGATTGGATTATATAAACCCCCTCCCTAAACAACTCACATGAACCCTCCATTCCCACTGTGTAGACGTGTTAGAGATGTGAGACAATGATAGACTCAGGACCTGCAGCCAAAATCACTTCTTAGGTCATTGTTTTCTTCTTGTCAGGCCTCAGTTGTAGATCAGAAGATAGATGCTCTCAGATACAGTCATGTGTGTACACACCCATACATACACCATTATACACATACACACAAACACACACATTCCTCTGGAAGTACCTTTCTGTGAGGGTTTCTTGTAGTGCAGGCCACCCACAGAGGTTAATACTGGACTGACATGGTCCTGGGTCTGTCTAGGAGATAATAGGAGTCATCCATCAGTCCAGTTCTCCACAGTCCCCATTCCTGAATGATACTGTAAGGAAGATTCCCGGGACAAGGAGAAGCTCTGGGAGTAGAGAAATTCATTGGCAGCGTTCAGGTGTGGAGAGGGTGGTTTCCTCTCACACCCTGGAGGGAGGCCACGCTCTCTTGGAAATGAGGTGGTGGGCCCCCGCTCCCGAACCTGAGACTGGGAGAGCTGATTGTAGACACTGAAGTGAGCGTTTCCTGGAGGCTGGGAGCTCTGAGCAGAGATGGGAGGCAACCGAGGCATCATAGTGGTGGCGGTGAAGTGCGTGGGGAAGGGCTGGTAAGGCACAGTCTCCATGGTCTGAACACTGTAGTTGGTGTACGGTGAGACCGAAGTCCACATGTTACAGCCCAGAGGGGGTGGGGGCAAGTCGTCCACCCCTGACACCCCGGCAATCTCAGGCCCTGAACCTGAGTACATACAGGCTTCTCTTGGGGTCACCTCACTGCAGTAAGAGGGGCTCAGCATCTGTTGGTCATAAGGAGGTGGAGAGCGGAAATAGTGATCCTCAGCTACTGAAGAAGGAGCTTCCAGATACGATCTCTTGCAGGGCAAGTCCAGGTGCCGGGCACTATCTGCTGGAAGACAGAGAAACCTCAGGAGGAGTCCTTTCCACCAGCGCAGCTCCCAAGCACCCCGCTGGATGCCAAGGCTGCCTACTCTGGTCACGCAGGGTCCACCCCTGCCCCGTGTTGTCAGAGCGCTCCACTCCCATTTCAATCAGTGACAGCTTGTAAAAAAGGTGGCAGCAGCCAAGAACTGGTTAGATTATGGGCCCTGCTCAAAGGCCATGGGGGACACTTCACTGCTGGACACCAAGTAATGTGTTTTGTCAGGCGACACTCAGCTTTGATCTTTTGCCAGCCTAATTCTTGGGGATGGTAAGAGCCCTAACATGCACTCACATTCTTTGATTAGGTCCACCCTCACCAAGAAAGTGGAGGCAAGAACCAGGCCAAACCAAGCTCAGAGCCCACTTCGGTCTGAATTAGCTATAAAATTAAGGCCATGATGTTTCTGTCTTAATCTTCCACCTTAGAAACAAAAGGCATATTCGTATTGCTTTTAAAAGAGGGTTATAAGAAGAGAACTCTGGATGTGTTCAGAGAAGACACACTATATCATTACTACACAGATTCTAACATGATATAGTCTCCAAAATTAAGAAGCTAAGTTGGCAATGAGTTTAAAGGGTGACTTGGACTTGTAAGGCTAATCTGATGCTCTGTTTGAGGAAAGATACCAACAGCTGCCCCAGATCATGTCTGTATGTCTTTCAACATCCTCACATGTGAGAGCTTAACTATATGGAGTGACCTTTGCTCTCCTGGCATCCATGGTGGCCCAGGCCTGAGGGCTTGGGCAGCAGCACACTCAACAAATTTAAAAACATTTGACCAGTGGCTTATCTTGGCCTCTCTCCTCCTATTTTCTCTGGGGATTTGCTCTGGGAGTTGTGTGTAGAGCAGGGCAGGTGGCCTGGGGAAGGTGGCTTCAGGGAAGGGGAAGTTTGAGCGTAGGCACTTACCTCTCCCATCCACCCCCTTTAGAATCTCCTTCCTTCTACTTTACCCAGCTCTCATATTTATCCCTCACTCATCTTTCTTCTCAACCTTCTCTCCAAATTCCTCCCTTCCCTCTGCAACGAAATTATTGGGCTTGGCAGGTGGCCCAGTCACTCTAGGTCAGGAGTCAGCCAATTCTTTCTGTAAAGGGCCAGATAGTAAATATTTTCGACTTTGTGAGCCATACAGCCTCTGTCACAACCACTCAACTCTGCTGTTGTCATACAAAGTGGCCACAGAAGATACACATAAACAAATGACTATGACTCCATTCCAATCAAATTTTATTTATGGTTACTAAAATTTGAAATTCATCTAATGTTCACATGCCACAAAATATTCCTCTTTTTATTTAAAAAAAAACAAAAACAAAATATTTAAAATGTGAACATAGAAAAATCACTATTGGCTCATGGGTCATACAAAAACAGACAGCAGGCTAGAATTGGTCCAAGGGCCACAGTCTGCTGACCCCTGCTCTAGGTCATTGGGTTCTAATGGAACTTGTGTATGGGATACTCAGAGCTCTGCCTGGCTGGCCCCAGGGGGCCAAGCTGAGAGAAAATTCTAGATTGGCGGATAAGTCCCTAAATTCAACAGAATTATAGTTGTCTTGATAAGTCTTCTGACGGAGTAATCATCCCTACTCTGCTGTTTTTGTTGTGTACCATCAAGTCAGAACTGAACCATAGCTGACCCTCTAATGGTTTTTCAGAGGCATAAATCACACAGGAGGAGATTGCAATTTTTTTTCCTGCAGAGAAGCTGGTGGATTCAAACCTCATGACTTCGAGTCCCTACTCTACAGGTGGAAAAATTGAGATCTGGCGCCTGAACACAGAAGTTCTGAATCCCAGCTCAAGTCTCTACTTCTTCATTAAAAGGTGCAAGACAGTCTATTTTTGGCTTGCTTTCCTGGACCCTGATCTGTGTCAGCAATAGCATTTTTCAACCCTCAAAAAGTCTCTGAAATCCTGGTATGATGGCAGGGAGAGGCCAGCACACATGACACCAGGTTGTCCCTGTCCTGAGTTTGAGGTTGCTTTGATAAACAGCTATAACCCAGAAATCTCTGGACAGAAACTTTGGCGCTTCCTTCACTTCCTGGCAAGAGCCCAGCTGACTTGTCTTCTGTCACTTCATGGAGGTTCTCAAAGCAGTGATCAAAAAGCAACCCTTGGAACTGGGAAAGAGGTCCAGTGTTTGGGGACACCATTAAAGAAGAGAACCAGTATCCCTACCCCTGGGGAAAGGGCCACAAAAGTAATGTGTGTGTGGGGGGGGGGGGAGGGGGTTTCCACATCCACACAGGCCCAAACATTCCTCACAGTGAGGAGCTTTTGTGGGGTCAGTTTAATCCCACCTCTGTCAGATTCTGTTGGACTTCAAACCCAAAAGGAGCTACCTCGTCTTTTCAGGCAGTGATAGAAGAGGCTGGAGTCCCTCTGGGTTGGGAAGGTGTTGAGGGGCAGATCCTGTGGCTCAGCTGCAGCGAATTGCATGTGAGCCCCATTTTCGTACTGATAGTGCTGGAGGGCCTGGTGGGCGCCGTGCAGGGGGCTGACGTCGGGCTTGGCCGAGAGCTGGGTGGAGACGAGCCTCTGCCTCATGATGCTTTTGGAAATCACAGGATATTCCTTGCTGGAGGGGTGGGGAGGACAATGAGCAAGACAAAAAGAGTATAAAGGCATCTTGAGGGTCACTGAGTCCGTGTGCCTGAACCCCAACTACCCACCCACCCCAGACCAGTGGCCTCACCTCTGCAGCCGGGCCACACGCAAGTCACTGTCATCACTGCCCCGGAAGCCCTTGGCAAAAGGGTTGTTCTCAATCTTCAGCTGTGTAATCTGTCAGGAGATGGCCCACGGTAGGGTTGCTTAGAACAGTTACAGCAGAACTGGCCTAGCCTCTGGTCCTCCTACCCCATGCCAGGCATGCTCAGAATTCATGGGGGAGAAAGTGGTACCCCTAAGGGCCCTAGGGTTCTAGACCTCAGTAGCTCTCCCCACCCCACCTCTAGGCTTGGTGTCTGCAGTCCAACATACTGTTTGCAGACAACAAATATTCAGCGATTTGCTTCTCCCTCCAGAGGTGTTCCCTCATGCCCTCACCCCTCACTATCAGAGCTGCTTTACTCTGGCAGTGACTGAGGAAGAATTTAGAGAGAAGACAGAGAGGAGGAATGAGTGAGGTGAATGAGGGGGCTGGGTAAAGGCACTAGACACCTTCCTCATTTGTGAAAAAGGGGAGTGAGGGGAGAGGTGCATGCAGACCTTCAAACTCAGAGGCCACAGCCCAACCCTGAGCCAGCCCAGGCACATAGTCCTCTGAAGGGGCTCACACCGGCTCATCCTGGGCTCTTCCCCACTCACTCTACCTGCTCCACACCCTCAGATTCTTCCTCCTGCTCTCCACCCACACGGCACCACCTCACTTCAGCCCCTCAACATTCCTGGATGTCTCTAACCTCTTCCCAGTAGGCTCTCTGACCTGGTGCCCTGGCCACTGCAAATGTCACAGCAGGGTCTGACTAATTCTTCCAAACACAAACTTGTCACTCTTCGGCCTAAAATGGCCTAGAGTCTGTGACCCCTCCCCACCTTATCCTGCCCACCTCACCACCTGTGATGCACCAGACTTGAAAATTGCCCTGGGAAGGTAGAGCATGGGCAGAAGGGAGAAACAGGAGAGGGTGGTCTGCTCTGGAGTCAGGGGTATTTTGGACTGGACAAGGTGGAGCTGGGGAGGGGCAAGGAGTCAGGTAAGAAGTAGACATCCTGGGACATCCTGGGCACCTGTGACCATAGCCTGGGAAGGGGTCTCAGTCCTGCTGCTCCCACAGCAGCTAACACTCCAGGGTCATGCTCCCTAATGCCTACCCCTCCCTACCTAGAACCCTTCCAGAGATAGAAGATTCTGTCTCTTAAAAGTCTAACACTCAACCCACAGAGCAGGCACTACACTTTTTCTACACTTGTCAACCTTGTCTACCGTCTGAACTACACCGTCTGTCATTTCTTTGTGTCTCTAATAGTGAGTACACTGTGTGGTTTGCTCACTGCTCTGGTTCCTGCTCTGGACGGATTCTCCAAGGCAGACAATAACGCCGGCCATGTTAGTGGTGGGGTCTGTGGAGCTTGTGGCCGTACCTTATGGTTCTGGTAGGAGGTCACAGAGATAAAGGAGGTCTCTGGGAACACGTGGGTGCAGAAGGCGGTGTTCTTGGAGCCAAAAGCGTTATTTTCATCAGCCTTAACGATGTGCAGACGCGGCTGGTACTTGTGCATGGAGTTGAGTATGATCTGGAAGAGAAGGGTCTCACCCTGAGCTCTAGGTTCCCACTCTCTGGTCCTTGCCCTTACTAAGGTGGCCCTGGCCTGGCTTTGCATCCTTTCTCCTAAAAGCCCAGCCCCATGGCCTGACCACCAGGCCAGAGCTCAGAAAGATCCCAAAGTGCTGAGACTCAAGATTTAGCTTCCAGGAACACCACCCTGCCTGTCTATGCCTGCACCTAATCCCTGATCCCAGCACCTCCCTGATAATACAAACAGTTTCACTGGGGATGCAGATCTCAGAGTCTGTCCTGAAGAGTTTAGACATCCCCAGGGAATGCAGTATAAGGAAGTGGCTGTTGCCATAAAATCAACTACAATTCACATTGACCCTATATATAACAGGGACACACTGCCCATCATCAAATATGAACCTCAGTTTCATATTTGTAAAATGGGATTAGAACACATAGCTCACCGCCCTCAGGTTCTTCCTGTCCAAGCTGATCTCTCCTTGCTTCTGAAGTCAGTGCTACCTCTCTGCCCACTCCTCACACCCTCCAAGTCCCTCTAACGTGTGACCTGCCAAGGCAGCTTCAGAGTCCAGATATTTGCAGAATGGAGGCTGGGCAGGAGCTGAGGAAACCTACCCCACACCCCCTCAGTCATCTTTATTCACAGGGCTCTGCTGTGGGAATGCTGGGGAGACCAGGATGCATCCTGCCCTTGGACTTGCCCAAGACAACTCAGCCTGGAGAAACCCATCCAGCCATGACACAAAGTTTTTAAACAATGCTCAAAAGGCCGGGGATTCAAGGGCCCCAGAGTCCTTTGAAGGCACCCGAAGCTGGGGGAGGCAGGTCCCCCAGCTAAGCAAGGCTTAAGCAAAGAGCCCAAGAGACTTGGCCTCTGGAGCCCCAGGGAGAAACACACAGTAGTTGCTGCTCCAAACCTGCTCCATCTGGCTGCACCCCACGGTAGCGGCTATACCATGTGCCATTAAAATGTATTTTTTTATCGTTGACATTTGCCAGACACCCTCCCCATTGGAGGCAGGACCAGGAATTTGGGGCATTTTATCAGCCCTGCTGCTTTTGTTAACCCTTGGGCTTCCCTCCTGGCTGGGCCTGGCTGGCCCACAGGTCTCATTCCCCTCTGAGCCCCAGTTCTCTCTACCCTGGGAGTGCCCCTTCCTGGGCTGGGCTCTGCAGGCTCCCACCCTCTTGATGCCTGGGGACCCTGCCTGCTGATGAATCCTGGAGAAGATTTAACCCTTGAGTGTTCAGAGTTTCAAGAGAAATGCCAGCATTTCTGGCATTTCTGGTCTCTTCCACAGCCTAAGTCATCCCACCCTGGAGACAAGGGGCAGTTTGTGGAGGCTCAGCTGGGGAAGAGGGTGAGTAGGAAGCTGACTGTAGCCTGTGGCCTCTACGGGTTTCTCCATTCAGCTGGGCAGCTCCAGGCAACAGGTATTATTAGCCTTTCTGCCTCCTGCACTGGCCTCTCCTCCGCACCCTCCAGTGACAAACCCTCTGCTCTGGATCTTTTTAGGGCAAGTGCAGAACTTCCGAAATCCCAAACCCACAACTAAGGGAACTGAGCCCAGTGGGGTCTGAAGACACAAACATCTCTTCCTAGGAAACCTGGAACATTCCTCTGGAGAAGAGGAGTTGGGTCTTGGGAAATACTTCCCAGTCCCCTGGGGCTATGTTATCATCCTGTCCTGTTGACCAAGCTGCTGGAGCTCACAAAGAGCAAAAGGCCCACAAGAACACTGCAAACCTGGCCTAGAGGTGGAGTGTCGTTAGGGCACTTCCAAGCTCTCTAGCTCTAAATGTCTGCATATGCAGGTCCCTCTGCTGTCTTGGTCTCTCTTTTTTAAAGTTCATAAAACATTTATTTTAAATTACCCACAAAAATCTTTAAATTAGTGGCAAAATATATTTAATGTCACCTTTTTAAAAACAGATAGCAAAGTGAGGGGAAAAAAGAACATTTGGAAGCCTATATAATATAAAGTTGTCTAACTCTACTTAAAAAAATGCTCTCTTATGGCGAGCTCTGGTGGCCTAGTGGCAAGAAGGTGTACTGCAATCCCAGAGGTGCATGGTTCAAATCCACCAGATGCTCTGTTGGAGAAGGAGGAACAATCTCCTTCTGTACCAGTCAGATTTGATTTGACGGTACACACACACACACACACACACACACACACACACAATAAAATATTAAATAAAAAAAATGCTCTCTTGTCTTCAACATCTCTAGACCTGACTCTTCCAGAAGGCCTTCCCTGCTCTGAACTCCCAGTTCCAAAGCTTCCCCTCTTTATTCACTGCCTACTTGGCTGTTGTGCTGCTTCCGGTTTGCTTCCTAGTTCTCCCTCAGCCTTCAATTATCTTGTATACTCCTTGACAGAAAGGGCTATGACTTTGACCCATTTGGTCCCTCCAGGTTCCTTTGTGTAAAACCAGGATGATGCAAGTGAAAGGCTTGGTCATGGGGGTGGGAGGACTGAAACATGACCATACACCCTCCATGACCCCTTCCTCTCCGGTCTTTACTTTTTTCACTAGGGAGATGATCAACTCTAGGCATATTTCTGCTCAAAAATTGTGGTCACACAATCTTCCCATAAGCAATCGCATGCTTCAGCTCCTTGGCAGCAGGACCAGACCCTGGACATTCTAGCACTCCATCGGCTGATCAACCCCAAAACAGACCCTGCCCTCCCCCCAGGCACCTGGGCCCCTGTGTTCTGGGCTGCCCCTTAAGGTTACTTCAGGATGAATGGCCCTGCCTGTGTGACACCTAGACTGTCCCTGCAGTCCTGCAACCATAGCAGCTCTCCTTTCTCACTGTCCAACCAGTGACCAGCCTTATAACTGTATCTTCAAAACAAACGCCTTTCCATCCTTCTGCACGCAGTTCCAGCCCAACTATTTCTGCTGGGTTTCTGAGGCAGCCTCCTCCCTGTATCCATCCACTTTCTCTGGATTTTCATCTGCAACATCAGACCAAGTCACTCCCCTGTGCATCCATCCAGGAGGGTTATATTCCTTGCAAACAGGGTCCTTTATAGATATGCTCTGCTTGCTGTCCTTCCTCCGCCCTCCTGCCAGCATTTAGGTCTCAATAAATGCCTTAATGTTTACAGTGCCACTTCTGATGAGTCCCTCTGGCTCCTCAGGACAAAGGCCAAATTCCTTAGCCTATTAGACAAAGTCTGATGACAGGCTGGAGAGACTGCCAAATACACCTTCGCGTACAGGGGACAGACTGGCCAGTCAGGAAACCAGGGAAGAGGAAAAGTGCCAAACTCTAAGAGGTCCCTGAGTAACACAAATGGTTAACACTCTCAGCACTCAGTTGCTGACCAAAAGGCTGGAGTTTGGGGGTTCCAATCCACCCAGAAGTGTCTGGGAAGAGAGGCAACAACTATATAAATCAGTGATTGAAAACCCTACACTGGATTCATCATGACACACATGGGGCGACCAGGAGTCAAAATCAGTCAGTAGCAGCTGGTTAACAGGAGAAGGTATGAGCCACTGGGAGGGGTGTCAGAAGAAGGGTATCCAAATCCAGAAGCCTCCGTGGATCTCAGTCCACCAGCTGTAGGTTCTGAGCAAGCAATTTTCCTTCTCTACTCTTTGGGATCCCCATCTATAAAGTAGGGCCCTCAACTAAGTGGTGCCAAGAACCCTCTCCCAACACTGACAGTCTGGAACCTGTGCAGGCTCTACCTCTTAAACCATTGTGTACATCAAGCAGAGCTGAAGTCCCAACATTCCAGGAGAAGGTGAAACCAGCCCAGTGACGCACACACCTGGCTTTCCTCGGAAGTTCTTCAGGCGCCACATTAAACTCCTTAGCCAGAGTCTCACATTTATATCCGTCGCAGAGGATCTTGGGCCAGATCAACCAGCCATGTCAACAAACCAACTACATGACTGGTCTGCCATCATCATTGTTTTACAGAAATGGGATTCATTATGTTCTGGCTACAATTCAGAAGCCTGTTCTTTTTAGCAATTGCGATAGCGCCAAGCATCCATCCCCTTGAGAGAACAGCATGGTGTGCTTGGTCAATGAGGCCCAGATTTCTCTATGTTAGAACTACAGAACATTAGCGCATGGAAAGACAGACCCTGGAGATCATTCTAGTCCGCCCTCCTCATTTCACAGATGAGGAACAGAAGGACTGTGGTGGGAACACGACTTGCCCAAGGACACACAGCTGGTTGGAGTCTAAGTCCTGAGCTAAATGCAGATGCTTTTTAGGACAGTACACCCTGCTCTCAGCACCAAGCCCAGAAATTCATCAGGTGCTAATCAAACACTGCCAGGAACTTGGATTCACCAGGTCCTATTAATCATCATAGAAGGGGGATAATATCCATTTGGCATTCTATGAAAATCAGATTTTTACTCTGCATCATAATCTTTCTTTCTAAGCCAACATTCTCCATCATCCATCATACCCTTCTCAGCCCTACCAAAGATTAGGACAGAAATGGGATCTGCAGCCTATAAAAGAAAGAAAGAAAAGACCAGAAAGAAAACGGATACTCAAGAGGTAAGTGAGAATCTAAAATAGAACTAAGCGGGCAGCCCATAAGCCACTTAAGAAGCCTGGGCCAGATAAAGACCTTAGGTCTCACTCCCTAAGAGCATCCCTGAAGTCTTAGCACAAAGCTCTGAAACCTCCCTGCCTTCTCTCACAGTAACAGCCGTAACAGTCAGTGTTTACCAAGTATTCCCTATGAGCTAGGCCCTATGCGAAAGTGTTTTAACTGCATTATGCAATCAACTTTTACACGATCCCTGTCAAGTTCTAACAGCTATCTAGTTGAGTCCAAGTCTGGTGACCCCATATTCAGAGTAAAATATGGAGTAGAAACTCCATAGGTTTTCAGTGGCTGATTTTTCAGAAGTCAGTCACCACCAGGCTTTTCTTCCAAGGAGCCTCTGGGTTGACTTCAATCTCCACCCTTCTGATTAATGGCCCAGCACTTTAACCATGTGCTCTACATAGGGACTCCTCTTCTAAAACAGGAATGTCATCATCCCCATTAAACAGATGAGGGATTGAGGCTTGGGAAGGTGAAGGCATGTGCTTAAGAGCTGGTATGAGACAAAACCACCTGGCTGGTGAGGGTTGAGGATGAACTGTGGGGTACATATATCCCCCTCAAGGCCCTGGCACGGGGCTCAGCACACTAACAGTGCCTAGGAAATGCAGGAGAAAAGAGAAAGAGAGGGACATGGTAGCTCTGGATCCCAGGAACAAGTTGACAGTGTGAGCTTGGGGAAGACACTTCCTCTGGCTGAGAATGCCTGTTCTGTCTCAACTCAGTCCTGCAGTGGGCTTACTCCCTCACTCACCAGGCACGATGCCAGGCACTAGGACACAATGCTAATTCAAAACCTTGTGGCTGACTGACTATCTAGAAAGGAAGTCACATAGAAATAAAAAAAAAATCAGGCAAAACTAAGTGGTGAGAAGTATAATGAAATAAAAACTGCATTTATATAATAAAGATAAACAAGCTAAAATACCTAACAAAATCTATAAAAGACTTTATGCAGGAAATATTAACATGTTTTATGAAGGACAAAAAAAA
Source organism: Elephantulus edwardii (assembly GCF_000299155.1). Taxonomy (NCBI): domain Eukaryota; kingdom Metazoa; phylum Chordata; class Mammalia; order Macroscelidea; family Macroscelididae; genus Elephantulus; species Elephantulus edwardii. The sequence goes on from NW_006400007.1 coordinate 2,155,977, forward strand.
TTTTAGCAAAGAGATATTACTCTTCATATTTTTTCATTAAATAATCTAAAACAATTTTAATAACAACATAAATACCTTTTTTAAATAGTTCAAGTAGATTCTAAAGTTTATATGAAAAAATAAGAATCCCAAGAAACTCTGAAAAAAACCCAAAAAGTAGCCATGTGTGGTAGTGATGGGAGGGAGGGAGTACTAGTCATGTCAGACACGTATGAAACCTGAAGAGTTAAGGAGCTGACATATTAATAGCTATAAATTCATATGGGAATTTAGTTTCTAGAAATAAGGCTTCTAAAAAGACAAAAGGGGAAAGAGCTGTTCAATTAATTGAGTCAGAACAACTGAATGGCTCTCTAGGGGGGAAAGATGGAGTCATGCATGGTGCATATGGAATTATAAATTCCAGAAAGAACAATGATTTAAATGCAAAAGTTAAATCCATAAGATACTGGAAGAAATGATGAAAAGTTCCCTTATATGTAAGGAGTAGCTATAGGCTTCCAATTACTCAAAACAAAATTCAGAATCCATAAAGAAAAGGCTAACATACTCAATCAAAAACTTCTGCATGGAAAACTGTAGCTGTTATGTGCCGTCAAGTGAGAACCAACTCACAGCTAAGCTTCCAGTGGGTCTTCAGAGGCAGTAAATTGCATGGGAAGACAGTGTCCATCTTTCTTCCATGAAGCAGCTTGTGGATTTGAACTGCATGCCTTTGGGTTGATGGTGCAATTCCTTAGCACCAGGACACAGAGTTCTCCATATGGAATACTACTCTATGTAAAATCAGAAGACAAGCGGCAAGCTGGGAAAATACGCCCAATTCATATCACAAATAGGTCTTTCTAATTTATAAAAGAGGACCTCTGGTGGCACTATCTGTAGCACTGCACTACTGCACGTCTCTAGGAGTTCAAATCCACCCACAGTTCTGTGGGAGAAAGATGGGCATTCTCCTCCCACTAATATCTACAGCCTTGGAAACACCACTGAGGATCAGTTTGAGTTGGAATCGACTTGGTAGCAGTGAATTTTCAAGTTTAATTTATAAACTTAGCAGTTGATAAGAGAACAATCTAAGAGAAATGGATAAGAGACTAGTTCAGAGAAGAGGAAATACATAGAAAAATATGCCTAAACTCGTGATAAAGGAAGTGAAAAGTAAAACTAAATGGAAGTGTATTTCTTTTTTCATCTATCAGACTGCCACAAATCCAAGACGGCTCTCTTGCTCTGTTGACAAGGCTGTAACAATGGTGAGGAGTCCAATCTCTAGAGAAGACAATTTGGCAATATTTTTCAAAATTACAAATCCAAATTACAAAAACATTGCAAATGCCCTTTCAGCTAGCAATTTATCACAGATCTATTTCGTGAAAGCATAAGATGCAAGTTTATTCCAAAGATTTAATAAATGGAAAGCACCTAGTCTCCCCAGTAAGGGATTAATCCCATGAAGATTAAAACAATCTTGCAATGAAATCCCATGCATCTGTAAAATAAGCGGGGTAAGTGGGCGAGGAATGAGGAAGTTCTCTATAATTAAATAGAATACTCTCCAATATGCAATGTTACATTCACAAAGTTAGAATGCAAACAAGTATTTCTAATATGTGACTTTTGGTGTATAAAAGAGGATGTTTTACGTGTTCCTATCTATTTACATACTATGACAGGTTTGGAAGCAGAAGTGGCATCCACTTTCTAAACAACATGCCTCCAGAAACTCTATGCACTTTGATAAGTGTCGATAGTTATAGAGGGGCTTCAGGCTTTTTGTTCATAAGGTTGCTATGAGTCGTGTCCAACTTGAAGGCAATCAACAACTACAACAACTTCTGTTTACATATGCATAAAGAAATGCTGGAAAGACATTAATAAGATAGGTGGCTACCTTCGGGGAAAGTTGGGAGAAACTAGATGATGAGGAATCTAGCAGAGAGATATTTCTTTGCATAATTTTTTATTCACTTATCATGTGAATGCATTTCCTATTCAAAATTAAATTTTAAATTTGCAAAATTATGACTGTATCAAATACTAAGACAAGAAGGTACACGGTGCTCTAAAGAGAATATTATGGGAACTCCCTGTCTCCCTGAAAAGCCCATCAGAGGAGTAATTGACTAGGTGAAGGGCGTAGGACAATCACTCCAGGCAGAGGGAGCTGCTGTGAAACCAAAGTGGCCAGAGGAGGAGCTGGCACGTCCACTGTGGAGAGAGCCTGAGCCCACGCACGTGCTGCTGAGTCTGAGGAGCTGCAGCCACACCCCGAGCCTGAGGCTAACGCAGCATCGTGGGCAGTTAGAATCCCTGTCAGATATCAGACACTGGCCAGTCCTCGCCAACCTGGAAGCCCTGAGAGACAGAAGGTGGTGAAGATGACCTTTCTCTTTCACACATTCATTCTCTCTCATACACCACACACACACACACACACACACACACACACACACACACACACACACACATTCACACTCACACATTAAGGTCACAGCCCACTGCAAGCATCTCCTCCCTGCCCACAGCTCAGAAGAAATGTAGGACACCTTCCCCCAGTGCTGGCCTTTTGCGGATCCTCTGCACTGGGTGCAATACCCCATCCACACATCCCAGTGAGACCCTGCTAGGTTCTCAGAAGCCCTAGCACTGCAGCAATCTTACTCAGTGAAAAACAAGCAGCTCCAGCCAGCACTTGGCTGCTGGGGCCAGGACCCTAAAGAGGAAAAGCCAGAAGAGGATGGCAAAGGTGAGATGAACTGTGGAGAAAGAAGGGTTTTCTGGGGCAAGTTCATGATCTAAGACGGCTCTTATCCAGCTCCTGCACTGAGAAAACAAGACAACCAGGGTGACTTAGGAAGCTTATCATTCCTACTGGCAAAGGCTAAGGAGCATAAAATCTGAGCACGGAAGGGCTGGTTTGCCCTTGGATGTTAGCTCTACTCCACAACTTTGCCTGGATGGCAAACTATGCGGGCTCGCTCTCTCGCTTGCAATCTCAATCTCTCTCTCTCTCTCTCTCTCTCTCTGTCTCCCTCTCCCTCCTTACCCCTCTCTCTCTCCAGAGACACTCCAAAAGGCTGAAGACATGACAGTGTCCACAGGAAGACAGATGAAGGTATGATCACCTGTCCATTTACCCCTAGCTCCTAGAATGAGCACTTCACCTCTGTGGAGCCCTGCCAACCCCAATGGATGTGCTGTAATCAACAAACTGCAAGTGCTGGATCAGTGCAGGAATGAGGGGGCAGGGGGTGGAATCCCGTCCCTCCAGGGAGAAAGTTAGAATGCAGGAATATCCCTTATTTTGAAATAGAGGGGAGCCCCAGTCAGATGTGCAAGTGTTGTCAGACGTGCCCCAGCACCATAAGTCCATTAAGCAGCCTCCCAGGGCCCAGATTCAAACTATCTGCAGGGTTACTGCAAACCACTTAGCGGCCAGATCAATCCATCAAAGGTGCAAAGCAGACTGAGGAAACCTACTGCTGGGCTTTAAAGATCAGACTTCCCTCATATCTTTCAAAAAGCCCAGCTTTTTTGCCTCTGCAGGAGTTTGAGAAGTAGTAGAGTTCTCCCCAAGGGATTTCACAGCTGGGCGCCAGGATAAGTAGCTGGTGCATCCAAAACGCTCACCACACTTGGATCCCTGGGTGTTTCTGACCACCCAAAGGCACAGAGGCTGCCAAGCTCTATTTTCACCACAGTAGCTCATCCGTGTGTGTGTGTGTGTGTGTGTGTGTGTGTGTGCGCGCGCGCGCGCACGCGCGCACACGCGCAGTTGTGGACAGCTTGTGCCTGCCAGCTTGGGTCCCAAATTTCCACCTCAGAGCCCTCCCTTGCCCTGCCTCCCAGGCAACCCTTCCCACAGGCGGCTTGTCTTTGTCCCGAGAGGTTAGAGTTGACCCTCATGTGTACACACCACTGAGCATTTGTGTACCTCTCTGTTCTGTCCGGCATACACAGAACAGGACCCCGAGATCCAGTAGGTGGACTTCCATGACAGGGAAGTTAGGAGTTAATTACTGTGGTTCAGCCTTCTCCTAGTTGCCTATTTATAAATCACCAGTAGCTCAGAGGAGAGTGGCACGGACTCCGAGAGAATCACACTGGGAGCTGCTTGCCAGCTGCATACCAGTCAATCAGAAACGACGCATTGCTAGAGTTTTCCATGAGGAACTATGATTCACAAATTCTGATTTGCACACAGCTCCCCAGAAACAGAACTAAATCCAAACCCAAAGCCATTGTCACTGAGTAAAGCCTGGCTCACAGGAGCCCTGAAGGACAAGGCCGGATGGCCCCATAGGATTTCTGAGGTCGTACGTCTCTATAGAAGTAGATGCACTTCAGCTTTCTCCCTCAGAGAGACTGGTGGATTCAAACCGCCAGCCTTCCAATTAGTGGCCCGGCACTTAACCCACGTTGTCACCACGCTCCCCCAGAAGCTACCACTGAGGCCAGAAAGAAGGGCATGTCCACCTGCACATACCAGCCCCCAGCTCTCCCTTCATCCCCATGCCTCCACAACACACTAAACGTCATGTGTGTGACACAGGCACCTGAATGCAGCAGCCACTACTGCACCCCTCACCCCACCACCCCAGTGTACTTCCAGGGGAGCCATGGGGCACCTAGAGGGGCAGGCCTGTGTCCTCGCAGATAAACACTAGGTCCCCCAGGCTTCTGTTTGCCGCACACTTGAGCTAAAAATTTCCACATAAAAAATTCCTTTTTTGAGGGCTTGCCAGGGCCAGATGGGAAAAGAATGAGCTTCGGCAGCCTGGAAGGGGCGTCAGCGGCAGCATCCCCGCAGCTCCAGTGTGTCTCCTGAGAGCCAGGTCCCGAAGGAGGGGACACCTCAACAAGAGCAAGGCCGGAGGGCCCTGCATAGGGCAGGGGCGGGCAGGCCAGCAGGTGGCAGAACGTGCCAGAGGCTTTCAGAACTCACTGGTGACCCTCACCCAAGGTCCACTTGTCTCAGCTTATGCTCTGGCAAGACCAGCTTTTGGGAGAATGCACACAGATCTGGCTCATCCTGGTCGTCATGATTCTCATGTATTTAGAAAACCCCCTGTGCCCATGCATCTTGCTCCACTTAATCCTCAGGACCATGAAGGTATATGTGGTCATCTCCATTTTCCTCACAAAGGAAACCCAAGCTCATTAACAAGCTAAGAAACCTGCCCAAAGTCACCGGGTCTGTGGGGCTGAGAGCCTGTGCTCTTTCCACCAATGGCCCCAGCAAATGCCAAAGCCTGGAGCTGGCTCCCCAGAGCCCAGAATGAGTGTTTCTACCCACCAGCACTGCCCCTGAGGTGAGGCTGGCCCCATTCTTACGTGGCCGAAGGGATCCAGGTGATTATTTGTCAGCTTCAGTTTCTGGAAGGAGACCAGCTGCCGCATCCAGTGGGCCCCTGTGGCTGGAGAGTCTGGGTGGACATACAGCCTTCCTGGCATGGCGGGCTCCGCCTTCCCTGCCACCATCCTGCCAAGGGAGTAGACAGAGCAGTGGCAGCTGGTTTACTGTGGGGTCTGGTGGTGACACCCAGGTGCCCTGTCCCCTCCAGAATCAAATCTCCATGGACCACAAAAAGACAGCTGCAGATCCCTTCCTAACCAATTCATGACTCTGGGGATGGGGTGGGGGGGCAAGAGCGGTAAAGAGGGGAAATTCTGAAACCCCTTTCTCTTATTGCAGTGGAAAGAAAAAGAGAGAAGGTGGAGATAAGTTGTTTTTTGTTTTGTTTTGTTTTTTCACTTGACTGACCAGGGCTAATTACTAAGACCATATGGTGAGATCTAGATGTTTTACTGTGTCAATTTGACTTCACAAATTTTTCAATGGTAAATATTTTATTACTTAAAAGGAGCTTTTGAGAGAACTTCTACAACTTTCAAATGGCTTACCCCAAAAAACAATGGCGGCAAATAAATTGGTAGTTGTGTCCTCAGCCAGAGTCGACTCTGACTGCTAACCCAGCCTGGAAATAGAAGAACTAGAAAAGAAACTTAACTGCGCCTGGGTCCTGGCCTCTAACTCCTGCTTTCTCATCCTCTCTCTGCTGGCTCTTCTACCCACCCAGCCACCATAGAGCCCAGTGTCCTGAACAACGGTTGACTCCTTCATCCCTCTCTCTTCTTGAGCCACCCTGGGCACTGAGGAAGACAAGGTATTAAGGAGTCAGCCTCACACAAGTGACTCAGCATTTGTTGACCAGCCTCAGTTGGGGCTTACCCCTCATTCTACCTTGTCTTCCTCATTCCCTTGCCCAAGGATCACAGCACCCAGGCAGAGCCTCACTCACTTGGGAGGGTGAACATGCAGTCCAAGGGGAAAGTGTAGCTCAAATAGGAAGTCACTGAATGATAGGAGAGAGATGTCCCAGACCAGATAGCATAGCTGGACCTAAAGTTAGCAGAGTCCCTTAGGGCAGTTCCCAACCTCCTGGACAGCACAGCACACCATAGCACAGCACAGTCAGTCTTTTCTGGCTCTGCTCAGTCTTTTCTGTCACCCCAACAGCATAGTCACCAAGGCCTGGTTATTGATGGTTGTGGACATAGGCCCTTGGGTCTCATGAACAGCCTCCAGCCTCAGTCCCACCTGCATCAGGTGTGCAGATACCTACCACACTCCTCCCCAGCCTCTACAGTCCTAGTTTCAGAAATGAACCCCACACTGTGATCTGGGTAATAAGAGGCAAATAACTGGTGAGTCCTTGAGTGAAACCTCAGATGCAGGAGGGGAGGGGAATGAAAGGGCAATTGGAGGGAATGTGATTAAGGTGGGCGATGTGATTAGGGTCCCCGGTCTCTTACCATTTGTTGTCGCAGAACTTGTAGCGGTGGTCATCGGCAGGGACGATGTCAATCAGCAGGATATACTTGGTCTTGGGATTCATGCCTGTGACCTTTACCTTGTAGCTGGGGAACATTCTCCTGGAGGAAGCCAAGGGGTGAGGTGGGAGGCATGGACAGAGCACCAGGAAAAGTGGTACAGAGTGAGAAGCAAGGGCCAGAAACTGCCCTTTTAGCAAGAACCCTGGTGGAGCAATGATTAAGCTCTTGCTTGCTAACCAAAAGGTGATGGTTTGAACCGCTCTGTAGGACAAAGATCTAATAGTGTGCCTCTGTAAAGACTACAGCTCAGGAAACCCTGTGGAGCAGTTCTGTGTTCTTCTGTGTTCTCAAGGATCGCTATGATTCAGAACGGACTCACTGGCAACTGGATGTGCTGCTGTTCCTTTTAGTAGAGATCTGGGCAGTGGTCAGAGCCTATGGCTTCTCTCTCCAACTTGGGACCCCTGTGGCTGTCAGTCTATGTATCTGGGAGGAAGGTTAACCCATTGGCCTCGCCGCCACCACCATTACCCTATAATTTTCTCAGATTTGGGCCTAGTGAGCGAGTAGTTGAAGCATGGTGCTCCTGGTCAGGACTGTAAGACAGGAATTTTAGCATCAGCTTGGTGGATTTTATTTCTTGCCTGTCCCTTGTCAGCTAAAATTCTAGGGTACCACTCAGGGGGCTGGCATAGATGACCAGGAAGCCCCCGTTAGATGCTTGATAAACAATGAGATGCCTGTCTGGACTGCTGTCTCCCTGGGAGTTCTCGGGGTGGGGGGTGGCGAGAAAAGACAGCTATGCTGAAAATCCCACTCAGTCTTCTGGTTCCTGGTGGACCCCTCCCTTGGGCTGACTCACAAACTGAGTGTCAAGGGAAAGCCAATCCAGGAGTTTTGTGGATAAGAGCATGGATTTGGGAACCATACCACCTGACCCACAGCCAAGCCCCTCCTTCTACCAGATGTGAGGCTTTGGGTGACTTGCTTGGATCTCTTAAGACTTGAGTCTTTTATCTCTAGAATGGAGGTAATGTTACTATGTACCTCATAGGTTGCTTCACAAATTAAATCAATTTATGGCTATTATCACTGATGCCCACCAATGAGTGATAGATCTACTTCTATGAAAATGGATTCATCAAAAATGGCTTCTTGCGACCCATGATGAGGCTGCCCAGGACCCTGAGGCTGTAAGAAACATTCTAGAGAAAGATTTCTCCAGACTGCTTGACACTTTCACTGAGCCTTCCTATCCACAGTTTGTGCAAGCATGGATTCAAGCTGTCACTATGGGGAGGAGCACAGGGAGAAGCATTTAAGTGGTCAAAGCATTTCCTCAAAGGCCAAGTGGGAGCATGAAGTGCTCCACTTACACTGTGTTAGGTATAATAAGTAACCTACGGATGATGTAAAGTATACAACAGAAGTGTATAGGTTATATGTAAATGAATACCAGCCCATTTTATATAGACACTTGAGGAAACTCAGATTTTTATATCTGACAAGACCTGAAACAAATCTCCCAAGATACCAAGAGACTCCTGTACCTTCAGGGGACAACTTCCCTCACCAAGTCTCTAACAGTGGACTTCACCAGAGAAGGACAGACAGAAATTTCTCATAATCCACCCTTAGCCAATCTTCTCCAAAGAGGACTACTACCCAGGAGAGAAGTGGGATCCAACCTAAACTAAGTGAATACCTTGAGGGAAAGATGAACCAGCTCCATCGAGTTGTCAAGCTGCCCAATCAATCCACTCAAGAAAGCCTCCAGGACTTCTCTCTGCCTCTCCTTAGCCAGAGAAGCAGAGCTGGTGCCTGGCAGAAAAGCTGTCCTGGACTCCGCGTGCGTACATGAAGAGAGCTCCCTACTCTGTTGGCAGCAGTACCAGCTTACCTGGACAGGGCAGGGCTTCCGGAACAAACCAAAGCCTCCATAGCTGATAGGACCCACGTCAAGCCCAAGCCAGGCCCCTGAGGGCCAGAGTTCAGTTCTATCCCTGACTCAGCCCCCACAGAAGCCCCAGTGCATGCACTGCCTCTCCCACTGGAGGAGAAACCAGTGTGAGGTCTGTGTGTGAACGTATGTGTGCACAAGGGCACGGTGTGAGTGCCTGTGTGTGTGTGCACGCATGCACACGTGCCTGCAGGGAGGAGGGAAGTTCTAGCTGCTAGTCTAGGGACTTATAAACCATGTGGAAGAATTTGTCTCAGATGTCAATTGAAAGCATTTTCAAATGTCCACCCCACCCCCTTCCCAAGAATGGGGGAAATGAGGGCTCAGGAACCCAACCCTGCCTCTTGCTTACCAGCCTGGGGGCACAGCTGCAGCCTGCACCACCCTCTTTCCTGGCCTGAAGCTGAAGGGGGTGGGAGGAACAGCTGTTCTGCCTCCCCTCTCCCTGGGGGAAAGCCAAGAATCTTGTCCCCTCCAGGCCACCATTTTGTAACTACACCGGAAGCAGGAATAAAATGGGGCGGCCCTGGCTGTGCTAGGACTGACCTGGCATCCCTTTCCTGCACTTAGTTTCTTTCTACTCACTCCAGGTGGCAGCAGAAGAGGGCAGACCAGGCCTCCCCCGGGAAGGGCCAGCATCCACACCCAGGCCAGGAGAAAATGACCCCCTGTCACCACACAGTCTTCAAAACCAAGGGACTTGTCCTTCGCGTTCGACTGCCTTCGACACTATCTCAGCGGCACACGCTGCCAGGCTGGCATCAACAGCCTGCTTTTTAGAAACGGCTTTTAAAAAGGCCCCCAGAAGGCAGGAAGCTGATGTGCCAGGATTTGGCCTCCCCTGGAGGCTGACCATAGGGAGCTCTGGGGGCGGACTCCACAGGCCATTAAGTTGTGCCACTAATCCAAATCCCAGGCCTCTGGCAGTTCGGCAGTTCGAATACACCAGCAGCTCCACAGGAAATAGACGAACTATCTTGAAAATTCAACAGTGGGTCAGCTATGAGTTGGTTCTGACTCAGTGACAATGAATTTTGGAGACTTGTTTATTTTGTTCTTGCTTTTAGGAAACTGACCATAGGCCAGACTCCTAACTGATAAGGGCCTCTGGGAGGTGTTACTGGATCTGGGTTTAGGAGAAAGGCCTCTGCCTCCTCTGCCCACCAATCCCACCCCCCTTCCTTAGGCAGTAGCCCCAAACCCCCAGGACTGAGGGCAGGATATCTAGCCTGAGAAGGAAGTTAAAAAATTCTCTCCCCAGGACACTAACTGACCACTGGTTGGTTCCAACTTTTGGTGACTCAAAGTAACCCTGTAGGACAAAGTAGTAGAGTTTTTCAAGGCTACAAATCCTTAAGGAAGCAAACTGCCTTCCCCTCACGCCCCACAAGAACAACTGATGAGTTTGAACCACTGATTTCAGGGAGTAACCCAATTGTCTTGGAATTCAGACTCACAGTAATCCTCCATCCATCCTTTCTCCCACCTGATGGATTTAAATTCTAGCCTCTAAGTCAGCAGCTCAACCCATAGCCACCAGGGCTCCTTCCTCGAAGACTAAAAAGCCACACGAGGACCCAGGCTCTGTCATTTCCCCACCTGTTCCAGGTGTGTGATCCATGAGCTGGATGAAGTGGAGCTCTGGTGAGCTAGTCGACAAGGAGTCATTGCACTGCTCACCCCAAATGCAGCCCGTCTGTGTTGGCTGGAATCCACCAGCAGCTCCACAGGAGAAAGATGACCCATCTTCTCCCGTGGGATTTACAGCCTTGGAAATCTGCTGAAGGGTCACCTATGAGTTGATTCTGAGTTGACGACAATGAGTGTGAGTTTTTGTGTGTCTGAGGATGGGGGTCCCACCCCATGGGGAGACACCCTCAAGTTGAAAGGACAACTTGCAGGCTGGACATCTGTCCTTGTCTCCAGAGGAGGCCGATGATGAGAGTCCAGGGGGCCCAGCTCAGGAGTGTTCACAGGTCACCATCACTCTGAATCTGACTCCTCTCTAAAGGCCTCTAACCGACCAGCTCTGAAGTGTGGATGGTGGATGGGCACTCTTTCAGAATTATCAAACTCTTACATCAGACAGGGGTGAAACCAACACCCTGTGGGGGCTCCGGTGGCTTAGTGCTAAAGAGCTGCACTGCCAACCTGAAGGCACATGGTTCAGATCCGCCGGGAGTAGGCTGGGCAATTTCCTTCTCTCTGAAAACCCCCTGAGGGTCAGCTACACAACAACCAGCCCTTGAAGGGAAGGATGCCTTAGTGAACCAAGGAGGGTGAGCCCAAAAAGGGAGGTGCTGACCAAGCAGCTGGTGTCCCAATTAAGCCCCCACATCCCAAACCGCCTTAACCCTGCAGCCCTTTCCTGCCCCCAGATTCCGTCCAGGAGACCTGTCAGCTCTTCCCCTCAAGTCCTGCACCCCAGAAGCCCTCTCTCTCTGCGCCCCTCTTTTCATATGCCGGGTGAGCCCTCTCCGCGCTCCCCTGTCTCTCGGTGCACCGGGAACGCCTTCTCTGCGCCTCTCGGGGTCCCGCACCCCCTCCTCTGGCAGATGGGGCGCTTCCCCAGCACCCACGGAAACAGCTCCGCCGGGGGAATAAACAAGCCGCCAGGCGGCCGTCGGGGAGGAGATGAAAGCCGGGATTTCTCCTCTGATCATGAAACAGGCTCTGAAAAGGGCTGCAGCCTTTATCTACTGCATACTCGGAAATGGTTTTAGAATGAACTGCTAACATACGCTTCCTCGGACGTGTCTCGCTATCCTAGACTTGGGGCAGAAGGGGGCGGGGGACAGGGGTTTTGAGGCATTTTTATATTGGCAGCAAATTGGTAAATGCAGGCAGGCTGGCTGCTGAGCGGGGCGCGCGGTGGGGCTGGGCTCGCAGGGCCGCGGAGCTCTTCAGCCCCAGCGCCGTTCACATCGCCGCGGGGACTGGGTCTCTCTCCGCCTACCTAGTGCGAGGAGGGAACCGGGGTCTTAGGGTCCTCGCCCATTCTCTCCGCCTGGCCGAGGACTCCAAGCCCGACGTCTCCAGGGGCAGCGCAGGGACCCAGGAGCAGCTGAGGGTCTCAGGAGCAGCTCTGGCGCCTTCCTTTCAATGGAGGCGAAAAACCGAATCCAAGGCCTGAGAAGTTTGTAGAGTTGGTTTCGAGGATAGAGTTGAAGTGAGTCAAGGACGATGGAGGATAGAGTTGAAGTGAGTCAAGGACAAAGACTGTTGACTTTGTGAAAGCACATCAAGCAAGACACTTGGGATTTGCGCCTTATTCTGCAGGAATGTTTGACGTAAATAAAATTCACATTTAAAAATATTCTGTTCTACGGGCACAGGTCTTGGAGCTGAGTCTGAAAGGAAGTGGCTGCTGGATAAGGGGAGTGGTCCATGGAAAACCCACCCATCTTGCTTTGCCTCATGTCTGGAGTCTAGAACAAGCGTTTGGGGCATGTTGGGGCTAAGCCAGCACCCATTTACCCAACTAAAAATGGGCAGTGAGAGACATTGGTGCTGCCCATCCTAGACAAAACTTCTTCAGCAGTCCAATGACTTCTGAGAGTACCAACAAAATTACTTCATTTATTTCCACTTTCCGCCAAAAAAAAAAAAAGAAAGAAAGAAAGAAAAGAAAAGAAAAAGAAAGAAAGAAAATGTTTCCTAATTTGCTAAATGGATTTTTAAGAAATCTTTTCCCTGAATGAGGGAGGAGGGACGGGGCTGAGAGTGCATGGAATGGATACTGTTTTGGAAGGTCAACTGCTTCTTTTAGATTTTATTTTTTTTAAGGCACTTCCTTCTGATAGACTTTTGCTTTCAGAAAATACTTTAAAAAGAGATCAAAGCACTCTCTCCCCAACCCACTTTTCCAATGTCTTCAATCCTTACTTCTCTTATCACCCACGCCACTGGGCTCTGACGCTCTGTATACAGAGTGAGGGCAATTGGCTTTGAAGGCCTGGATTAAGCCGGGCCAAATCCTTGCCTCAGAATAACAAACAATACAGGTTCAACAGGAGTTCTCATCAGTAGTTCATTTTTCAAACGCAAATTCACTGTCACTAACACAAGCAACATTGAACTCAACAGGCTATGAGGGCTGATGGAGGAGATTTATCTGGTGACAAAACCGTGACCTAGGAGTAGGACGGTCAGACAGTTAGGAAATTTTCATTTTCGGGAGGTTTATATTTAAATTTTTGCGGCGCTCACTTTTATCTGTATTTGGGAGAAAATGCAGTTTCTCACGTGGATCGAGCTTGGCAGGGACATGAGGGGTGGAGAGAGGGCTCTGCTAACTTCAGTCAACAGCATGGATTTACTCGCTGGTACAGGGAACTGTTGCAAAAGTCCCATTTTCTACCAGATACCAGGAGTTCCTTTCAGGAACTGATGTCTCATCTTGTGGTGGCATTTCATTCACCAGAACAAATGAACAATTCAAAGTCACTATTCAGTGACTTTCATTCTCTTTAGCTTTCAGAATTTCCAGAACCTAAAAAGGCTTTAAAGCAGATAGGACATAAGTGGCCTAAGAATTCAGACTGGCTTGAGAACATGCTGGCTGCCCTTCTGCAGAGTCTGCAACCAGACAACAGTGATCAGCTCTTACCCAACCATTAGGATCTCTAGGAGCTCCATAAAAAAGCAATCATGAGGCTTTCTCAAAGTTGGGGCTTTGCTCTGAGAGTGGGGTGTACCATCTGCTTGGCTTACATCAACCTAGAAATTGCCCAATCCTTCCTCTATCTTCATGAGTCACGTAGCTTCACTTCCCTGGGGTTTGGTTTATGTTCTCTCTGTTCCCTCCCAGCTTTCCCAGTACAGAAATCTATAATTCAAGGTTAGGGTGGGGGGAAGGCCTATATTGACTGCTCAGAAAAAGAAGTGTCCCAGGAAGAGCTCCACTAGAGTCGCTAAGAGTTGGGGGACTAGGAAGAGTCTTGAGCACGGCTGTGGAGAGCCCCAAACCCAAGCAAAGCAAGCTGCATTCCGAAACTGCCAGTGTGAGGGAGGAGATGAAAGATAGAAGGCAACATGATGACCAGGGCAGTGAAAGTGGCCTTTGAAGACAAGCCATGCAGGAGGATAAAGTGTCTCTGAGAAACCTGGGGATGTGGGCAGGAAGAATGAAGCCTCTTACTTAAAGACAAGATCTGGTGCAAGGATAACTTTCTGCCAGAGAAATAGAAAGCTGTGATGAATCCATAATTGACCAACATCATCACAACCATTTTTGAATTATTACCATTATTCCCTCAGGCCCACTTGTAAGCCTCTACTAGGACCAGGCACAAACATCTGCCTGAAGCCGATCACCTCTGGAAACGTGTGTGTTGGGAGGAAGGGAAGGAGGACCCACGCAGGTGCAGGAAACCCCACTGAGGAGAACCACAAATGCCTTTTGTTTAGAGTGGCAGCGGCCAGGCATGCCCAGCGAACAGGCTGGCCAATCATTTTCAAGAGCAAGTTATTTCTACTGCCTAAAAATGGAAGTTCTGAATCTTTCTTCTTTCCTTCCCTCCGCCCCAGCAGGCACAAGAAATAAATCCTCCTCTTCACACCTGTAATCCACTTGACAATTTACCAAGCACCATTCACATGATTGCTTGGCTTGAGCCTCACCCAAACCCACCAAACCCACTGCTGTCAAGCCGATGCTTGAGCCTCACAGGGGGGAAAAAATGGCAAGAAGGTCTAGTCACCATCTCCTTTCCAGACGACACTGAGTCCCAACGAGGTTCAATGACTTGGACAGGAGACACCAGGTATCTTTTGATACCTGACCCCCCCCCCCCCAGTCCATGACCTTCCCAATGCACCCTCATCCCCAAATACATCAAATCCATGTCCTGAGACCTCTGAGTTCCCTCTCCTGATAAAGGCTCCAGGTGACTTTCAACCCCACTGTCAGACTACCTCAATAATCAAAGTATGATCTACTTATGCTTAACTTAATGATCTGTAAGGAACAATTTCAATATCCCCCCCCCCTTCACACCACATCAAAGATTCTGCTCCTAGGAATGGCTGGCATCTGTCTCTCTCTCTCACAACCCCACAGCACCTTCCTACAAAAAAATCAAAGCCTCTTTTCAAATTTACAATCCCTGGCGTGGACAGAGCACCCCAGTAAGGAAGGTAAGCACAGGCTTACTTGTCCTTAACTTACTAATCTGGAGTGAACAGTTTCACATGTTTGTGGTAAAAAACATGTGAAACTTTTCACTACCTTATTGATTGGGTAATTCACCCTGCTCAGCCGGGACAGTATGAAGGAGACCAATGCTAGCCAGCAGCAGACAGACCACAGCACCCCTCCACCACGCGGACACAGCAAGCCACCGGCTTTTGTTCCCTTGAAATGGCCATATTCCTTCAGCAACGAAGCAGAATCCTCTAAAAAGTAAGGGAGAATGCTGAGTGGATACCAGGCATTTTTCTAATTATTATTAATATTTTTAGCTAACGTTTATTGCTTACTTATATGTGCCAGGGCTGTGCTCGGTACTTTACATACCACTGAATGAACTAGCCTCTATTCTTTTACAGTTAGGACTTGGAAAGGTGTAGAGATTTTTAAGTACCTTTAAGACTACACTGATAGAACTAGCGGAAGCAGGAACTCAGGACAGACCACAGTCAGACTCAGAATCTTGAGTCCTATACGCACCTCGATGATATTATTGCTCCTATAGCCTAATTGCAGGCCTGCAACCAGCCAAAGGGACATTTCCATTGCTAACCTGTCCCAGGGGACCAAAGATTTTGTTTTGCTTTGTGGGATGTGTGTGTGTGTGTGTGTGTGTGTGTGTGTGTGTGTGTGTGTGTGTTTGTGTGAAGTTCCTGAACCTGAACTTTCCAGATTCTCTGTCTGCAGCCATCTCTCTTCACCTGATAACTGCCGGCTCCATTCCCTGCTCCACCCCAGACACCTTAGCTCCAGCGAATCCCCACTGTCTGTGGCTTCCTCCTCTCACCTTCCCCTCCCGGTCTTCTCCCACAGACACCAGCGCATTTTAAAGATGTTTCCACTTTATAAATCATCCCTCTCTGGCAGCCACCCGGAGAGCTGCGCCTCAAACACACAAAGCCAACGTTAGCTGAGAAGGGAAAATCGAGGGATAACTCGGAGAGACTTGGGGTCGGTGATGCTCTCAGAAAAGTTCGAGGAGGGGACAGGTGGGGGAAATCGCATTCCCTTTTCCATCTACTGAGGACAACTCCCTCAGATTCTCAACCCTTGTAGAGAAACCTTTCGTACGTTAGTACACAGAACAAAAAGCAGACCCCCCAGGGGGCAAAAGAGGCCGGAGCCAAGATTTGGGGTAGATCCTTGTTTGCATCTATTTACATAGTGTTTTCCAATCCGTCCTACCCTCTCAACTTCTTTGACGGGCAAGCCCCCTGCAGCCTCAATCCACAGTCGCTGCCTAGACAGAAGTCCAAGGGTCGGAGGGGACTTGGGCAGCCCCCCAACACTGGAGCCTGAGAGGCCCCTCGGAGGGTCCTGTGGTGCCATCCCTGTCCCGCCGCTCCTGCAGTGCCCCCGGGCTGACCTGCCAGCCTTGGTGATGATCATCTCTGTGCCCGCCTCGTGGAACTTCTTCCAGAGCTCCTTCTCGTGCAGCCCCACCTTGATGTTCTCAATGGTCTGCGGGGGAGAGGAGGAGGACTCAGGGCGGCTTCGCAGGCCTGGGGGCTTGGGGAGAGGCCTCGGAACGCAGCACGCAGGCCGCAGGCCGCGTGGAGAGCACCGCCCGCGTTCCGGGCGCCCACGTCTCGCGACTTGGTCTCACGAAGTTAATTTCGAACCATTGGGGAATTTTGAAAGATGTAATCAGTGACTAAAAGTCCCTCCTTTAGGGAGGGCTGCCCCTAACGGACGGACGCACACTCTGACGCTGGCAGGTAGATGACACACCCCTACACAGACTTCTCGGGACTGGCGCACGGCGCACGTGGCCGGCCGGGCCTTAGGCCTGCGGAACGCGCGCACGCACCCGAGGGGCGCCCCCAGACAGGCGCCCCCGACACCGCACGCGGACCCGCGCTAGCCGCAGGGTGCTCTGCGGTTTCCATTCACGCGGAGGGCAGGGTTTTCCTTGGGAGCTCTCAGACGGGTTCCCGCGACCCCCAGAGCTCCCGTGCGCCCCTGGGAGAGGCGGGCTCAGCCTGCGGGATCCCCCACTGCCGCCCTCGTCCTCTAAGGTCCTCTGGGACCCTCTGGGGTCCTCAGAGCCGGACACTTGACCTGCAGTCGCTCGGCTGCTATAGACTTCTCCCCCGCCTGTCTCAGAACAACCTGGAGGGCTCCGAGTGGGCTTAGGGAATGAGCCCTGCCCCGGGAGGGAGCACAAGCAGAGGGAGGGAACCCCGCCACTGGGGTGGACCTGCGGACAGGCCGCCCCCTCCACCCGACGGCCAGACGCCCTACCTG
>NW_006400007.1:2173368-2189039 GCF_000299155.1 Elephantulus edwardii
GCTGGGCCCGGGGCCCGGAAGGCCTCCTCGCTCTCCGACAGGCCCTTGTCCTGCAGCATCTCCTGCGGGCACAGCACAGGGCGAGTCACTCGCTCAGTCCACATTGAGCCACACGAGGCCGGCCGTGGGCTTCGTGCAGGGCGGGCGGGGAGCGGCGGGGCGCACGTGGACCCTAACCCCCAAGCTAGGAGGGCAGGCCCTTCGACCCCCTACCTCTTGGTTGGGACCCCAGAGGGTCTGCTTTAGGGCTCTGTCTGCCGACCCCTGGTGTGGGGCTGTGATGAGAGGGTCTGGGGGAAGGACCGCCCTCATTGCCCCAGCTGCACCCCCAGTCCCTCCCTCCTACTGGGCTACAGTGGGTCCCAAGGCTTGGGCCTCTCTGCTATTTCCTAATAGCTTAAGTCCAGAAGCCACTCAGTCCACAGCGAGCAGGAGAGGAGAGTCGGGCGTGGCTGGGCTCCATACCTGCATCTCTCTTCAGCACTTTAGTAGACACTGGGGAACAGGTTCACACTCCTGCACTTCCCCACCCTACAGACACTCTCCTCTGGGGCGCATACATCCTCACCCCTAGCACAAACCCAACAGAGCCTACTCTTCATCCATAGCCACTCTCCCAGGGATGCTCGGATACAGGCACTGAGACTGGGGATCCCCTACACTATCCCTCATACCTTCACCCCGTCCTCAGGCACCCATACATTAGCTCCAACAGGATCTCCAATTTGGGCCAAAGAGCTGAATTAATTCAGATCACTTCCAACTCAAGACCAGTGTGACTGGGTGGGCCCAGTCACAGGCCTGGGCACCGCCATTCCTCTCCAAGTGTCTGGGTCTCTTCCCTGCCTTGTCCAGGTGCCTTGTTCCCTGCCCACCACTGGCCTTGGAATATAGAGTGAAATCCCAGTCTGCCCCCTCCCTGTGTCAGGGGGACAGCCCTGCACAAAGGCCTCCATTTCCCCTTTTTCCGCTCACTGTTCTCCCTTCTTCAGGCTCCAGAGCTGGTCCTGGTAGGGATGTCTGAGTGCCTCTTGTGTCTAAATGTCCACCTTTCTCCTCCTACCTTCTTTCTGCTCTCCCCTGGATCTCTCTCTGCAAATCCAATGCTCAAGTCCCTCTCCCGCTCTGTCCACTGACCGCCCAGGCCTGGGCCTAGCCTTTAGCTCTCAGGGCCTGCTAAGTAAACAAGCCAAGTGCAACTGGAGAGATAAAAAGGGGCCGGGGCCAGCCAGGGCTGGGAAAAGCCCATAAAGATAAGGCTGACAGCTTCAGTCCATGGTCTTGGCACAGCAAGACTCAGAGAAGGAGCAAGATTCAGGGGCATGGCCAGCCCAGGGCCTCAAACCACGCACACACACACCTGGTCCTAGAAGGAGCCTCCGAAATCCCAGAGCCCCCTGGCAGGGAGCCCTGGCTGCATTGTGTAGTTGTGCGACCTGGCGCTGGTTCCTGCAACCACATGCTATCTTGTTGCCCACACACACACACACACACACACACACACACTGCTGTACCTATGTCCCCACCGGGATGCACATCTGCAATGGGGCCAGGTCCTAAGGGCAGACAGCGAGGCCAGGAGGAGGGGGCATCCCTGCTGTGGGCCTGGCCACTAGGTCCTCAGTGGGACACTTGTCTCACCCCGGCCATAAAGTGGCATCGTCTAACTCACGGCATGAGCTCGCTGTACTATCCCAGGTCCAGCATGTCCGCGGTCTGAGCCCACTAATGCAGTTCCCAACGCTCAAACCGAGACCAGGCTTGTGCTGCTCTCACCTACCCCTCCCCTGACTCGCCTCTGCCTTTACTCTCCGCTACTAGATCACACCAGCGTTGCACAGATCCCGCTGACCAGAGCTCCCCGCCAATTTCCTTTCCTTCCCTGTGGACTGCCCTTGGGCAGCGTCCCCGTGGCCCTCGAGGTCCCTGAGTCCCAGCGCGCTGGGCACCAACACGCCGCCGGGCCACCGTCTTTCACACCAAACCCTGCGCTGTGGGGCCGCGCTCTGCTCTGCGCCCGGCTGCCTCATTTCCAAGGAGGCTAGCGTTTTTCTCTTACTCCTTAGATTACTGGTGAAATTTCCGCTGCACTATGGAAATTGTTACCATTTTATACTCTTACTATTTTAATTATCGCTAGTATAACAGTATTATTTTGGCCAGTTCAATAATGTTAAGAATATCCTATTACATGACAAATTATTATTTTAAAAATAATACTGAATGTTTAAAGCTCTAGTATCCATTGTTGCTTTACCACTGTACCTATGATGTTGTTTTCCTGTTCCATGGCTCCTGCATCTTCTAGCATATTAATACTATTGTCTGTATCTTGGTAATAACTAATTCTAGTGTTCAAACAGGCCCTGTTCATCTATCCTTGTTTTTATGTTTACTCTGTCCCCCTCAAACAGCTCACTGCTGAAACTGTGTCCACTTTGCCAGAGTTCCACCGTTCCAATAACGGTTGCTATTCACTGTATTTTGTATTACTGCTCTTAGTGATAATGTTAATTTTAATTTCTTTATGTCTTGTTCTTTTTCTATCATTTGTTCTGTTAGAACTGTTCATAATACTCTACTCCCCGTAGTCTACATCAAATTGTTACAGTGTCTTGTGGCTTTGTCATTATTTGTAATATTAGCGATCTTAATTCTCTGGTTATTTTTCAACACATCATTATTGCTTGTTACCTTGCCATAATTTGTAATATTGCCATGGTGCTTGATACTCTGATTCTTTTTCATCACGTTGGTACAATACTTCTTATTACTCTACCATTATTTATAATGTTGCTGGAACTATTAATACCTTGATCATAAATTGTCATATTACTCCAACAATTCTTGTTACTGTGTCTTTATATTACTATTGTTCTTAAGATGTTGGTTAATATTTGTTTTCTAAGTTTGGAATGGAATGCAATCTATCATGGTATTCTAACAGTGCTACTATAGTATTACTCTTACTAGTATTTTTCATTGTTTATATTTTCTTACATTTTCTTTATGACTTGTTCTCTGATTATGAATGTCAATATAACAGTCCTTATCACCTTGTTGCTATATCTGAGTTATTTTGTCTTTATCCATTCAAAACTGGGATGACTATTTTCACTGAATTCTGGAAGCGGCTCTAGTCGTTTTAAGATCTGAGCATCGCATAGTTTTGCCTCATTTCTTTGATAATTGTTCATAGTATGATAATCCTTCATCATTGTTTAGATCTAATTTTCCTTGTTTCAATTTTGACTAGTTTTTGCGCCAGAAGTCCTGTGATCCAATGCTCTACACCGACAGTCGACAGGGCTGTCTTTTCGGCCTTTCTTACCCTGCAAACCCCGACCCCAAGCCACCGCTCTCCCTGTCGTGCACAACCTCGTTCCTAAAGCGCCGTCGTTTTCACACTCTTTTGGTGACCCCACTTCGTCCAGTTACTCAGAGGAGAGGAGGGCTTGCACCCCAAGCGCTGGGAGTCATGCCGAGGCGGCAGCCCGGGATGCACACCTCGTCGCCCTCCGGCGCCTGGGCTGCCGTGGTCTCTCGTCCGAGGCTGGCTCGGCCTCAGTACCAGCGGCAGGCCTGACCCTGAGCTCCCGGTGGATGCAGCTCCACGGGCCCAGCTCCCCGCAACCCCGGCCAACCTCACACTCACCCTAACTGAGTTGCCGCATGCGGAGGCGCCTGTGGCCTGGGGTCCACAGCAGGCTGGGGGCCGAGGGGCGCAGGTCGGCGGGGGCACTGCCTCGGGGCCTGCGCAGTCAGGGTCCCGCCGCCCGCCGTGCCCTCGGGGCCGCACGCATCCCGGCTGTGCAGCGGGCCCTTGATCTCCCAGGCTGCACTTTGGGGCCTCGGCTCCCTCCACATCCTCCCTCCCTCCGGGGCCGCCACCCCCACCCCCCACCCGCGCTGACGTCGCCGCTGTCAATCAGTCCGGTCCGCCGCCCCCCGCGGGGGGGGCTCGAGGGTCCCCGCTCTGAGGACCCGAGACCCCAGGCCCGAGCTGCCCGCCCGCATCCCACTGTGCGGCCCGGTGCCCTCGCCGCGGCCCTTGGGCCACGCTGGCCGGAGAGGGGCTGGGAGCCCGCATGGTTTAGATTAGAGCGGCGGGAAGCGAGGCCAGCGGCCCGCGAGAGCCTCGAGACTCCCACCGGGACTCGACTTGGGAGACGGCACCCTCAGAGCTGCCGCGCGCCCCCTCCTGCGCCGGGGCCCGCTCCAGGCGCCCACCGACCCTCGGGCCCCCGGGCTCCCGACTCGCACACAGCGTCGTCGGAGACCCGCTCCTCGCTCCGCATCTGATCAGCTGCAAACCCATTTCCCTGGTTCGCTGGAGCACACGGAGCCTGTGCGGCGCCAGAGCCCCTCTTTACCCTCCGCGCCCCGCTCGCGCTCACACCTCGGCGCTGCGCCCCTCGCCCCTCCTGCTCTGGGCGCCGGGGGCACCGGGTGGCACAGCCCAGTGCTCCGGCTGGGCAGCGGGGCCGGCCGGGCGGACACTCACGGTGCAGCAAGGGCCTGAGCTCCAGTAGGGAGACCCTGTGTGCGGGGCCGCTCCCCAGTGCCAGGACTGTGCTGAGGGCCAGGACTCCACAACCGAGCCCAGTGCGGGGGAGCCCCGTCCTCAGACTAGGGATCCTCGACCAAGGAGCGTACTGCCGGGAGCCTGGCCGGCCTCTGCGCCTCGGAGAGTCGGCCTGGCTCAGGCTTCGGGACGTTACTGTCTGGCCTCTGACTCCCTCAGTCTCACTCTGACTCCCTTTATCTCCACTTCGCTCTCATTCTCTGTCTTCTCTTCCTCCCGCAAGACGTGTAACTCTACAGACAGACAGACAGACAGCCTATCATATACCAGGAAAGCTTGTGCAAGGATAGGCCTGCTTATCCATCCTCAAGGTTCTGGAGTCTTCTGTTACTAGTCCCTGACTAGTCACTCAGTTCTTACTTTAGCCTGCATCCCTCTTTCCTGTAGTGTCCCCCATTAGCCTTCTGTTCCAGTAAAGATTCTGCTCTCAAAATCAGGTTGAAGGGGAGCCAACCAAAACCCCAAACCCATTGCATAGAGTCTGTTCTAACTCCTAGGGACTTGAGGACAGAGCAGAACTGCCCCACAGGGCCTCCAGGGCCTTACATCCTTATGGAAACAGGCTACCTCCTCTTCTCCGACTCTCAACCCAAGGACTTTAACAGCTAATTGCTTTAATCACGGTGACACCAGGGCCCCTTGTAAGAAACAAGTGCAAGTTTCCTTCCTGTGGTTACTTTCACTCTCTTTTCTGTGCCCGGAAATGGAAAGTCTGCACTAATGCACCCACCCATCCTACCTCCCAACACCCACACCCTTCTTCCCAAAGAAGGAAGTAAAATAACCACTCAGATGATGATGAACCAGTGGCTGCTGTCAGGAGCTTGTAATCCAGCTCAACAATGAGAGGACTGCTCAAGAATTCCTAACACCCCAACCAGTACCAGATGTCCCCCCATCTTCCCTTCACAGCTCATCTCAATGAAACCCAAACCAGGGAGGCAAAGGAAGGTCTGACAGGAGGGAAGCTTAATCCTCCCCAGTCCTGTCTCTTCCTGGAAGACACTTCAGCAGAGGCCTGGAAGTTATGTTTCCCACATAGGACAGAGGGGGATGACTTGCTTCTGCCCCCAGGCCCCTCCCAGACCCTCCTCAAACATCTTGAAGGAAAATCCCTAGCAAATCACAAGTGCATGCTCACCAGCCACCAAACCACTGAGCAGGAGGGTGAGTAGAAGGGCAGTGAGTGAATCACCAGGTACAAGGAAGACTGCAGTTAGGCCACACTTTGGAGAGAATTTGTTGATAGTTATTGATGGTGGTTGTGTGCCACTGAGTTGGAACTGATCCAGAGCTGACCCTCCAGCAGGTTTTCAGAACAGTTAATCACACAGGAGGAAAGTGCCATCTTTCTCCCTTGGAGCCCCTGGTGGATTTGAATCTTAGGCCTTTGGGTTGGCAGTGTAGCTCCTTACCACTAAGCCACAGTCATTGGAGGGAATTTATAATGAGATTGTTCAATGTAACTTCTTTTAAAACAGATCATACAACTGTTTTCTGGAGACTTACAGGAGATAGTCTAAATTTGACACAGGGTCAAAAGTGAGTCATGATAATACGGAAAAAGATTGGTTTGGACAGTGAGAAGGAGCAATTCAATCAGCAAATAACAAAGAGCTGTATATACACAGGGTATATAGCGTTTACTACAGTGAAATACATTAATTCACTGATGTCAAGACTCTTGGTTTTCTTATTCTGACATATTTGAGGTTGGGATGCATCTTAATCAGTGATGTGTCATGGTTTAATCAGCTTTGTTTCTTGTTATTTTGTACCTTCAAGTTGGAATCAACTCCTAGCTGACCCTCCCCCCCATACCACCAGGCTCACAGAGTCACTGAAGGGCATGGGAGGAGATTGTTTACCTTTCACCTGAGAAATACCAGCTGATTCAAACTGGCTACCTTTGGGTTGGTAACACAATTACAAATTGATGAAGTGTAGTATTTCTAGGATTAAATCAAATTAAACCCACTGCCATTGGGTCTGTTGAGTCATAATGACCCTTCATCAGTTTTCTGAGACAGTAAGTCATGACTAGAAGAGGCTGCCCATCTTTTCTCCCACAGTGAGCGGACCTAAGCCTTTTGGTTACAGCATAACTCATCATGCACTACACCACCAGCATCCTTCCTTCCAGGATTAGAGAGGATTCTATGTCATCTGTAAAGAAAATAAAAAAGGCAAAATTCTTCTCCACAATTGCTTTGGGGAGCTCAAAATGCAATGCTCCTCAATTAACTAAGCAAGTAACTGTTGCCATTGTTGTTCACCATCCAGTGGAACTGACCCATAGCTGACCCTCCAGCAGATTTTCAGAGGCAGTTAATCAGCATGGGAGGAGTTAAATTCTCCCAGTTTAACTACTGCCAAACCTTCATCACACTGATTTGACTCAGGGGAACTTTCTGGTGTCTGCAGGACTTTTTGGTTTTGAAACTTGACTGAATCCTGGCTCATCGAGTAGCTGTATGACTTTAGGCAAATCTTTTCACACCCTCATACAATGGGGATAATCAGACCAAGCTACTAGCTTAATGGATACTTTAGGTTAGGCCCTTCTCGTAGGCATCCCAAACTCAAAAAACTCTTCACTATTACTTTGTGTGTAAACCTGTATAAAATTAAAAAGCAAACCCACAACTGTTTACTGTTGAGTTGGAACTGACTCGTGGCTGACCCTCCAGCAAGTTTTCAGGGGCTGTAAATCGCACAGGTGGATATTGCCCCTCTTCCTCCCCCAGAGCTGATGGTGGATTCAAACCAGCAGAGAGGAGTAGTCTTCAGAGTAACAGACCAACTCTCAGTGGACGACACCACTAGAGCCAAGAAGCAGCTGGTATGTTATTAACCATATTGTCAGATAGTGTTCTGCCGCTATCCGTTAAGGCTCTCACAGTCCAGTTTTTCAGAAATAGAACACCAGGTCCTCCTCAGTCTGTTGTAGTCCAGTCGCACCACTGAAACCTGTCCATCATGGGTGATCCTGTTGATACTTGAAACACCAGTGGCATAGCTTCCAGCATCACAGCAACATGCAGGCCACCAGAGTGTGACCAACAGATGAGTTAATAAATGTGAGCTCCAAATGTTTTTAACATTTTCCTTTTTACCTCATTCCTTTCCCCAAAAGGCTTGAGATGGTTTATATCCAAAATATCCTAATAAATATACAAATAGACAGATTAGGATCACAGAAAAAGGAGGAGAAACATGTTATCAACAAGTGTTAATGAAGAAGATGGTACAGTGTAGTTAAGAGCAATATTTAACAATAGCAGGGCCTAAAGGAAATTCTTTCCTTCAGAAACAAGGCAACAGAAAGATTCTTTGAGAAAGAATGGATGACAGATAAACTTTTACCTGGTTCTACTTTTTTCATGTAAAGTTTCATTTCTATCCATATGGTGTTTTATAAAATGGTTTCACAGCTACTCTCTCTGGCAGTGTAATTCCACCAGTGCCTCCTCAGGAGAAAGATAGGCAATAGGTTGTGTCATTTACAATCTCCAAAAACCTGTTGACGAATCCTCTATTACTTGGTTCTCAAACAACAATTAGTTGACTTTTGAGGTTTTGGTCCCATTTGCTACTATACTAACTCCATTTAGTGATGCCTTCATACAAAAATATTATCACAAAAAAATATTATCACATGTTTACAATGTGCCAAACACATTCTATTAATTACCTAGCTGATTGACTAGCAAGTTACTAACTACAAAGTTACTAACAAATGACTAAAAAAAAAATTAATCAAATACATAAATAACAAATCCTGGAGAGGACTGTAGGAGACTCTGAAGCATTCCAGCTAGTACAAGAGGGTGGTTTACCCGAAGTCCAACATGGGTTTGGTTGAGGATGACTTCTTAGGCTGGCACCATAGTAGTGAAGAACATTTTTCCCCCTTAA
Organism: Elephantulus edwardii; assembly: GCF_000299155.1. Classification (NCBI taxonomy): domain Eukaryota; kingdom Metazoa; phylum Chordata; class Mammalia; order Macroscelidea; family Macroscelididae; genus Elephantulus; species Elephantulus edwardii. The sequence continues at coordinate 2,181,872 of NW_006400007.1, forward strand.
ATTAGGTTTTGAAGCATATCATAAATAATAATGTCAAGTCTTCACCCCTGACCAATTGACTTTAAGTCTCTGAAAGTAGTGCCAAGATAGAGAACCACTGCTGTATGCCAATCTTCCAGTAGCAAGGGATGGTCATGTGATCCATTAGGAAGGGAAGAGGATTGTGGAGAATCGTTTGCCTTCTTGATTTCCCCTGGGGATCTAGAGGCCTGGAGGCAAAAAAGTAAAGATGCTGTTAAGATGACATTATTACCCAAAGCATTACAGAGATTCAAAGCAATGCTTAGCAAAGTCACAATGGCCTTTTCCCCAGAAATAGAAAAAATAAATATATCCTAAAATTCATATGGAGTTTTAGGGGCCACAAATAGTCACAACATATGGAAAGAGAGAAACAATATTGGAGGACTCATACTTCCTGATTTCGAAACTACCGACTTACAGTAATCAAAAGAGTGTGACAATGACAAAAGTGAAAGATGCATCGCGGAGTGTGTCCTTGCGCATGCGCGAACCCAGGAAGCAAAATCCCCCCTCCCCCCCCCACTTCCTTCCCAGCCATATTATTCTGTGTAGGCTATGGTCTAAGGCTGGAGATGCTTATTATCCTTCAAAAGGAAAGAATAAGTAAGGCAGTAGTGAAATTGTCCATCTTCTATGGTGTTATTGTTACCCAGTAGCCCCCAAACCAGTTCTTCGAGGTACAGTTATGGTCGATGAAGTAATCAGAATGGACCCAAATGAGTGAATGAACACAAATGGTAACTGCACAGTGAAAAATTATCGGTCAATGCCTTGCTAGAAATGTAATCTCCCTCTCTATTAGAAAACAGAAGCTTCAATAGCTTAGTGGTAAGGAGTCGTACCAAAGGCACAGAGTTCAAATCCATCAACAAAAGATGAACAATTCTCTCATGTGATTTACAGCCTCTGAAAACTGGCTAGAGGATCAACTATGAGTGGGTTTTGATTCCATAGTACATAACAACAAATAGCTTAGAAGACAAGGGCAGTGTGTCCGTAACAACCAAATCTCTTCACTGGCAAAATGAAAAACAGTGTCCTGCTCAAAGATGGTGTCTTCTGCGCTACTTTGTATGTTAGTTTCCAGTCCTGCATATAATTTAATTTCCTAAAATTGCTCATTACCTCTCTTCCAAGTTTCTCAATCCAGGTCTTCTACCATAATTTTGTCTGTTTTGGTTGTTGTTCCAATTCACTAAAATATTTAAAAAATTCCTAAGGCATGACTCAAGTGAATCAAACCAGTTTGAAGCCCTTCCCAAATCTTCCTCCCAGAGTTCCCAGTCCAAGTTTCTCTGGGATTCCCAATTTCAGGACAGCTGAGTCGGCAGGGGCTTGAGCTCGTTCTAGGAGGTTAGAGGACTAAGCAGGGGAGACTGGTAGTAGATGGCAGCTGCTGCTGCTGCAGGTGCTTCCCCCTCACAGCCCAGATGCAGGTCTGCTCAACTGACCTCTCACCCTGGCTCCCTAGGCCTTCTCCTACCAGAGAGAATTGGGAAACTTCTTGTTAAAAAGAACAGAGGACTGGGCTTCCATAGTGTCTGATTTGGGTGAACCAAGCTGCTCTGTGCCTTCCCAGATCTGAGGACAAAGGTCGTGATTGTCAGTAGCACAGATGAGTTCCTCCTGCAATTATTACAGGAGACACCATCGCAAAGCTAAATTTGGAGTTTGCAAAGACAAGGCTAGTGGTCTAGACCTTCTGTCCCAGAAGTCCCAGATTTCACTTCTGTAAGTGGAATCTCTTCAGAAGGTCCTGTATTCTTCCCACACCCTTGTTGACTACCACTTCCTTCCATTCCTCCAGCAACTCTGCTCTGAAAAGCACGCTTGTATTACAATCTATGTATAAGGAAATCTATTTATAAGGAAAGTTCCTCTACTGGGAATGTTTTCAAAGAGAAAAAAATTCTAAATTAAGGAATATCTTTATTACCCACCTCATACTCATTTCTGTCACTCTCCCCTCCATGTCATCCTAACCATTGTTGTTGGTTGATAGGTGCCCATATGACCCACAGCGATCCTAAGCCCTGCTCTACCCCTTGCCAATCTTATTCTCTGACATGCCAATCTCCATTACTCCAGTCACTGAATCAATCCACCTCGTCGAGGGTCTTCCTTTCCTGCGCTGTCCCTCCACCCTCCCAAGCATGATCCCTCTCCAAGGACTGATCCCACCTTGCAACATGTCCAGAGTAGGTCAGATGAAGCTTCAAAATCTTTGCCTGACTTCACCCTCTCCAGGATGAATTTGTCTGTTCTGCTAGGAGTCCCTTGTATATTCCATACTCTTCTCCAGCACCACAGCTCAAAGGCATCAATTCTTCTATCATCCCTAGTCATTGTCCAGCTTTCTGATGCATAGCAAGTAATTGCAAAGACCATGACCTAGATTAGGTGCACCTTAGTCTCCAGACTGACATAGTTGCTCTTCAGTACTTTGGATAGGTCTCTGACAGCAGACTTTCCCAATGCAATTTGTCTTTTAATTTCCTGGCTGCTGGTACCAAGAGTGTTGATTGTGGAGCCAAGCAAACTGAAGCAGTTAACAATCTCAATCTCTTCGCCATCCATCATTATGCTGCCAGTCGGCCCAGTGGTGAGAATCAATGTGCAGTCCCTGACCTTCTGCAGCAAGCACTTCAGGTCCTCCTCAGTTTCAGCAAGCATGGTTGTGTCATCTGCATAACATAGATTGTTGATGAGTCTACCATCTACCTCCAATCCTGATGCCACACTTCTTATAGAGCCCAGCCTCCAGGAAAATCTGTTCCGCATATAGATTGAAAAGATATGGAGATAGGACACATCCTTGACACATACCCTTCCCAATTTTGAACCATGAGTGTTTCCTTGCTCTGTTCTAACAACTGCCTCCTGGTCCAAGTATAGGTTTCCAATAAGTATAATCAAATGTTCTGGGATTCCCATTCTTCACAGTCAACCACAGTTTGTTGTGATCTACACAGTCAAATATCTTTTCATAGTGAATGAAACACAGATAGACAGTCCTCTGGTACTCTCTGCTTCCAGCCAAGATCCATCCATCTGACATTACCTATAGTATCCCTAGTGCCACAGCCTCTTCTAAACCTAGACTGCACTTCAGGCAGTTCTCTGTTGATGTACTGTTCCAGTCATTTTTTCATAATTTTCAGCAGAATCTTGCTTGCATGTGATATCAATGATGCTGTACGATAATTTCCGCACTCTGTTGGATTACCCTTCTTTGGAATGAACACAAATAAAGATCTCTTCCAGTCAATTGGCCAGGGGTTTGTCCTCCAGATTTCTTGGCACAACTTCATGATCACATCAGAGCAGCGTCTGTTTGTTGAAATATATCAATTGGTATGCCATCATCAGTGAGCTCTGGTGGGCTAGTGGGTAAGGCATTGAGCTGACAAGCCAAAGTCAGGCTGTTCAAATCCACCAGATGTTCTAAAAGGAGAAAGATAGGCAGTCTCCTCCCATATGATTTATAGCTTCTGAAAAACGTGCTACCTGGCCAACTATGAGTCAGTTCCAACTCAGTGGTACACAACATGTTTAGCTGTGTTTTGACCACTACCTGCACTATTTACAGTCTCAGAGACTCATTAGAGGATTAGCTGTGAGTCAAGACTAACCAGCAACGAGTTTGAGTTTTCCTGCAAACTAGAGTCCTCCCTTCACCATGCCTCACTCCTCCAAAACATGGATAACTCAGAACTGGTTTTTTTATTTTAATTTGGTTTGTTAAGGATATAATTTTTAATAAGAGGCTGAAATAAATTAGAAAGTGACAGAGGTTTTAAGGTTTTACCTTAAACCAAAAATATACCTCCAAAGTCTTCTTGAAACCAAACAATGGTTTAGCTGACCCATTATTTTGTTGTGCCGTCGAGTTGTAACCAAACCATAGCTGACCCTCCAGTGAGTTTTCAAAAGCAGTTAATCACCTGGGGAGAGATTGTCCGTCCTTTTCCCACAGAGCAGCTAATGGATTAGAACAGAGGGCTTTCAGGTGTGCAGAACAGCTTCTTACCACTAGGACACTAAAGCTCTCTCTAGTGGGGTGGAAGAGGTGGGGTGGGATCTGCCTTGAGTATTATGTACTTTTTAAGAACTATCAATATGAGATCAAATTGACAATAGCAATTCAAAGTACTGGATAGGAAGGTTAGAGGGTAGTGAGTTTATGTTGACAGGAGAGGAACAACTCAGTAAAAAAGGTTGAGAATGATTGTACATCTTGAAGAATACAGTCAGTATCACTAAATTGTATATGTGTTGCTACAGTTGTGTGCCATCCAGTCATAAGCAACTCAGAGATGACCATTTAGTGGTTTTTCCAAGGCTCTAAATTATACAGAAGGAGATTGCCCATCTTTCACCAAGGAGCAGCTGGTAGTTTGAACTGTCTGCCTTTGAGATGGTAACAAAGTTCCTTACCCACTAGGCCACCAGAGCTCCCTAATTGTACATGTAGAAACTGTTAACTGTTAACTGTTGCATGTTTTGCTATGTATATACAATCTCAACAGTGAAAAAGGATGTGAACGTATCAAAAAGTCCTTGGAATTAGCAAGTAAAACCTAAATTCAGGTCCTCCGTGGGCTGTTACAGAGGGATTTATAGCATGGTTGGCTTTAGGTCTCTGTTTACTCATCTGTAAAATGGGTTTAATAATAATAGCCACCTGTTTTGGCAGTAGAAAAGATAGTATGATAACACATCAACAACAGTGCTTTGAGGGTTCACAACAATGTTGTTGTTTTTATGTGCCATCGAGTCATTTGAGACTCATAGTGACCCAATGAACAATAGCACTGAAACCTGCTCTGGTGCTCTGTCCTGGGCCAATCTTATTGTCTCTGACACACCTACTCCCATTACCCCAGTCACTGAATCAATCCATTTCACCAAGGGTCTTCCTCTCTACCCTACCAAGCATCATGTCCCACTCCAAAGACTGGTCCCTCCTTGCAACATGCCCAAAGTATGTCAGACGAAGCCTCAGAATCCTTGCCTCCAAAGAGTAGCCTGGTTTCACCCTCTCCAGGATGAACCTGTTTGTTCTCCTGGCAGTCCATGGTATATTCAGTATTCTTCAGCAACACTGCTCAAAAGCATCAATTCTCTTTCTATTATCCCTAGTCATTGTCCAGCTCTCTGACGCATAGCAAGTAATTGCAAAGTCCATGGCCTGAATCAGGTGCACCTTAGTCTCCATACTGACATCGTTGCTCTTCAGCACTTTGAAGAAGTCTATGACAGCAGACTTTCCCAATGTAATTAGTCTCTTAATTTCCTGGCTACTGGTACCAAGAGTGTTGACTGTGGAGCCAAGCAAACTAAAGCTGTGGACAATCTCAATCACTTCACCATCCATCCTGATGCTGCCAATTGGTCCAGTGGTGAGAATCTTTGTCTTCTTGACATTGAGCCTCAATCCATATTGGAGGCTGCAGTCCTTGACCTTCTGCAGCAAGTGCTTCAGGTCCTTCTCAGTTTCAGCAAGCAGAGTTGTGTCATCTGCGTATTGCAGGTTGTTGAGCCTTCCTCAAATCCTGATGCCTTACTCCTCCTCATAGAGCCCAGCCTCTCAGATAATCTGTTCTGCATGTAGATTAAAAAAATATGGAGATAAGACACATCCTTGAAGTATGCCCTTCCTGATTTTGAACCATATATTGTTTCCTTGCTCTGTTGTGATGACTGCTTCCTGGTCCAAGTATAGATTTTGCATAAGCATGATCAAATGTTCTGGGATTCCCATTCTTCTCAGAGTCAGCCACAGTCACAAGCCCCTGCAGTGTGACTGGCAGGTCTCTGAGCTTTATGAATGCTGTCGCATTTAAACTTTGTTACACTAACAGGTAGATGCTGTCTTAATTCCCATTCCACAGATGAAAAAATTGAGGTTAGGTCACTTGTCCAAGGTTATACAACCAGAAAGTGAAGTCAGGATTTGAACCTTAAACCAAAAGCTCTAGTGGTCTATTGGTAAAAAGCTGTGTTACAATCCCAGAGGCACATGCATGGTTCAAATCTACCAACTGATCTGCAGGAGAAGGATGAACAATCTTCTTCTGAGTGATTACCTGCCTTTGAAAGCCCACTGGAGAGTCAGCAATGGATCGGTTCCAACTCAATGGTAATAACACAAGAAGTCAGGATTTGAATCCAAGATCAAATTATCTTCGAGCACTTATATGTAACAACAGTGCTCTACAGTCACTTGCTTAACCTATCTAAGCCTGTTTCATTTGCTAAACAGGGATAATGTTAACATCTCCTTCATGGAATTGTTTTACAAGTATAACATAGCACTTGACACAAAACAAGCTAGCTACTATTTTATTTTAGCCTTTCAATTTTTATTAAAAATCCTTTGTTAAGGCAAAATTTACAAACATAAGGCATGCAATGATTGCAAGCTTAGTTGTACAATTAAAGTTATCTACTTAAGAACATATATCTAAAAAACAATATATCAGCAAAATTAGTAAATGCTGACAGATTCTAGACATGAGAAATAGATTATTAATAGAGTTATTTCTAGTTAGTCACTCCTTTTTGAAGCTTTCCTCCAAACTGTGCAGACCAGTTACTGTTATGAGTCAATTCCAACTCATGTGTCAGGGTAGAATTGTGCTCCACGGGATTTTCAATGACTGATTTCTCAGAAGCAGATCACCAGGCCTTTCTGCCAAGCCATAACTGAGTGGACTCAAACTGCTAATCTTTTAATTAGTGATAGCATTAGCCATTTGCACCACACAAGGACTCTATCTGATATTTAGTACCATTCAAATACTAGTTATCATTATAAATAGAATTTGTCCAAGTTCTCACACAAAGGTCAACAAAACTATAAGATTCCAGGGAAGATTTTAAGTTATTAACTACTATTACTCTTCATTTTCTTTGTTGTTGTTATGTGCCATCGAGTCATTTGCGACTCATAGCGACCCTATCCTGTTCTATCTTGTGCCAACCTCACTGTCTCAAACACATTCATTCCCACCACTCCACTCACAGAATGGATCCATCTCTTTTTTTTCTATAATTATATTTTATTAATTTTCATAAACATTTACAGAGATTTTGGGCTTCCACTCATTCATTGTTGCACTATTCTCTCTACCCTCCTCCC
>NW_006400007.1:2193249-2200780 GCF_000299155.1 Elephantulus edwardii
TTCTCTTCAGTGGTGCGTTTAAACCATTCACGTTCAGTGTGACTATTGAAAGGTTAGGTTTTATTGCTATCATTGTGTTGAGTTCTTTTTGGTGTTGTTGGATCCATCTCTTAATTCGTCCCTTTACGTGCACTCTCTTAAGGAGAATGTACCCCAAGGAAATTAGAGTTGAGACACAAACAAGAGATTTGGACACCAATGTTCATAGCAGCATTACTCACCTTTGTAAGAACATGGTAATTTGGTAAGCCCAAATGTCCAACCACAACTGAATCAATTAGGGAATTGTGCTACATTCATGCCATGGACTACTACGCACCACTCAGGGGCAATGATTTTTGAAAAATACTACATAACTTGGGAGAGACTGGAGAGCATTAAGTTGAGTGAACTAACTCAGTCTCACAAGGACAAATACTACATAAGACTATTTAAAAAAAAATTAGCAGGATAACTAGTAAAATATGGGGATCCAAGGGGAGAAGGGGTGGGAGCAAAGAAGTGAGGATACATAGGGGTAAAATCACAGAGTTGCACAATTTGGTGGGTGGAGGGAGGGGGAAATGGGAAGGATCTAGTGTGGACTGGAAAAGACAGAATAATGGTGGGCATAGTCCAGTGATGATTAATTTTATGAAAGGTAATGAATGGGAATCATTATATGAAATAATGTGAAAGAAGAATTGTGTGAAACACAATATATATAAACTTGGAGCGAGCTCTGATGGCCTAGTGGCAAGAAGCTGCACTGCAATCCCAGAGGTGAGCGGTTCAAATCCACCAGATGCTCTGCTGGAGAAGGAGGGACAATCTCCTCCAGTACCAGTCAGATCTGATTTGACGGTACACACACAAATAATAAAAATAAAGTAAAAAAAATTTAAAAAAATATATAAACTTGGTAAACAAATCAATAGAAAATAAAAATTTTAAAAATAACCAAAAATGAGGGAGACCTACAGCGTCTTTCATAATCCCAACAATATCATGAACTGTGTCTTGCTGACCTCTACCAAGGAACTACTAGAAGTTTAGCAAGGCTCAGAGACTGGGTTTCTCATTTCCCAGGCCACATGGTTGATGGAAAATATGATACATGTCTACTATATTGGAAGTTTTCATGAGCAAAGATGGTGTCCTAGGCCTTTCTAGATGGGAACACAACTTTGACCGAAAAAGGTAAATGCTTGACTAACCCAGGCACAAAGAAACTAAAGGTAAATGTACTTTCATCTGGACTAAAATCCTTTACAACAGGCCACAATGCAATGAATCTTTCTCCCTTCATTCTTGCTCCCCACTCTAGATCCTTCGGGGCTAACCCACTGCCCCAGAAGCAGCCTGATCCTGGATATGAAGGGGATACACAATAAGTTTGCTCACTAGGCTCCATCCTGGTTCATTCTTATGAATGTTATCATACTTCTTGGATGATAAATAACTCACTTTAACAATGCTAAATATTTGCTGACACCAGCAGCAGAAACCTCCTTGGTACCTTCCACTCCCCTTCACTCACGTTGTATCCATCTCTAACCTCTTTTCCCAAGAATTTCCGAGTTTCCTGGCTGCTTCCAGCCCACCTTATCCTTTACGAGACTCTTCCTTTCACTGCTGTCTATTGCCTAGAACATCCCCTACCAGTCTCGGGCCTCATTCATCTGAGTTAATTGCTCTATTAATTCAATTCATAGATTTTTAAAAGTTCAATCTCTAAGAGGCAGACATAGTAAAATGAACTGGAGAAAGTCTGATGAAGGCATCAATGAGAGAATTTTGAAGAAACTGGAGGTGGGTTCTTGCTTTACTACGCAGTGATCGAAACCTTTCTCTAGCCTTTTTCTTGAAAGGAAGAGGCTAAGCGAGCTACAGGCCATAGGGAAGCTATTCTTTCCTCCAAACTTTAAAGCCCCATAGTCCTTAAATACTTGGACTTTCTCCAATTATCTTATGTTTGGGAAATGCCTCTTAAACTACCTTCAGCTACTGCTGCAATTGGTTCTTTCTCTGCCTCAAAGAAGCCAAGGCTGTTCCCCACTCAGACCTCCACACAGAATTTCCATTCCCTTCCTTGGTCCTAAAGCAGAGTGGGTAGGGCAAGGAATCCTGTGGCCCTGAGCTACGCTAACACCAGCAACAGGCATAGTTCAGAGCAAATGCTCATTCCTGGGGCCCCGAGGCTGTGGCTCCTCCAAAATCCAGCAGGCCTCAGAAGGGGATGGCAGGCCAGACCCCCAGTCCCTGCATTGTCTTAAGTTTCTCCTTTGAACAAGTTCCTTTATTTATTGGGCCTTATTTAACCTCAGTCATGTCCTCCTGGGATCATTTATTTGGTAACTGACACTCAGCCTGCTCTGGCATTAACCTCATAATCCTATTGATTTCCTCCAAGCAAGCTGGAGGTTTTCTCATCTTCCTGAGTCAGTCAATGGTCTTCCCGTTCTGCTCATTGCGGAGGAGGGAGAGGCCTCACACAGGTAAGAGACTTTTCTGGAGCCCTGGGGGCCCTCTAGAGGATCCCTGTCCAGACCTTGGCCCTTGTCAGGCTGCAAAGAGTCAAATACACAAGGTGGCATTCCTCACTTAAGTACGTGGTAAGGTGGCGGGGCAATTGCGGCCACCACCATCAGAGCTCCTGAATGGCTACTGCGACCGTCCTTCATCTGAGAGGGACTGCGCTACACCAATCGCAGCTTCAGCTGGCCCGGAACTCCACCCCCTCTCTGCCATCTTGGATTCTGCAGAAGCGAAGGGCCCAATCGTGGAGGTGGAAATGGGTAGGGCGGGACACAGCTTTGGGCTCGCGCCCACGTGGCAGCCTGGCCTGTGCCTTCCCGCCACCTGCAGCCGAGAGACTGGCCCCTGTCGAGCTGCAGCTGCGACTCCCAGACACCACCCCAGCCCGTCGCCAGGGGATTAGTGTCCGTCTGTGGGTCCTGGAGGCCTCAGTGGGGGTTGTCCCAGCCCAAACTAAGGCCTCCAATTCGTCCTTCCCAGGACCACCCCCCTCCCAAGCCCCCAGCTAGGTGGTGGTGGGACCTGTTTAGGGGTGTCTGACAAGCTGGGGTGCTGATCTCTCCCAGAGCTGCGGGATGGAATAATGGGGGGCCCCTCCCCACCACCAAGCCTGAGCCACATGTGCTGGGAAGTTCATTTCCCCTTGTTTTGCAGAACGGGCTCAGGGATTGACCCCGGGAATGACCCCAGTGTCAGGAGGCATTAATGATCTCCATACGGGCAATAAACAGGCAGACTGGCTGGTTTGGTGTGGAGGTGCCCTGGAATGGGGCCGCCTTATTAGCCTCACATTCACTCAAGGGTAGAGGCTTAATTAGCGTGGGCTCCCTCATCCGTCTCCCCTCCCCCAAGCATCCTTGAGCTCCATGGGAACAGAGTTGGAGAAGTTAAAGGCTCTCCTCCTCATGGACCTCAAGAAGCAGCCTCTTCAACCCTCAGCACAGCCATTCGCAGACCTCTGACGGCACTTCTAACTTAGTCCTGGTAGATAAAGTCTTCCTTGTTTTTAAAGGTCAAGTCTACAGCATTCTGAGTCAGCTCACTATTTTGTCTACCAAAGTTCAGCAACAAGGCGGCTATTCTCTTCTTTAACTTAAATCCCGCCTGGCTGTGTTTGAGCCTGTTGAACTACATTTTCAAAAAAAAAGCAAAGAGGGAAACTAGTGACCACCTTTTATGTTAAGATCCTCAAAATAGTCTTTAGTATTCACTTGAACAACAAAAACACCCATGGTGGGTCTAGTACATCTGTATTCAAATCTATTTCTACCAAGGAGGTCACTGTCCTAAGTGCTTCGTTAACTAGGGCTTCCAACCTAGTTCACTCTAGTTCAACTTCCTGCTGAGAAATTGCGTTCTACTCCAGTTACACTGAATCAGAATCCAAATTTTAATAAGATCTCCAGTTGGTTCTTATAAATCCCAGGTGATTTTTACATACACATTCTTACATGAGCATCACTTGTGGATCTTGTTCAATTGTAGATTCTGATTCCACATAAGTAAATGTTGATAAAATAAATGGGGTGGAAAGCCAAAATCTCAGGGGAGTCAAGCTGGAATGAAGTGGTTGGAAGCTCCCCTCAGCCTCTTTGGACTTCAGGATTTTTTACCTGGACAGTTAATTCAAGACTCAATTCCCAAAGGCACAAGGTTCCAAACCATCAGCTGCTTCATGGGAGAAGGATGGGCATTCTCCTCTTGTGTGATTAACTGCCTCTGAAAACCCACCAGAAGGTCAGCTTTGGGGGGATTCTGACTCGATAGTACACAACAACAACAGACTATAGACTAGGCAAGGACCCCGGTGGACAGTGATTAAGAGTTTGCCTGACAACTGCAAGGTTAGTGGTTCAAACTCACAAGCAAGCTCTTCAGGAGAAAAGATTTATTGATCAGCTCCTGGAAAGGCTTAAACAAAAAGCTCAACCCATCACTATCAAGTCAATTCCAATTTATAGTGATCCTAAGCAACTCGATGGTACATAACAACAACATTATCATCATAGAGTTTCCAAGGCTCAGAACCAGGTAGATTGACACAGTGGCTGCAGCAATGAGCTCAAGTTTGTCAGATTGTGAGTATGGCACAGGATAGGACAGGATTCAGATCAGGTTTCAGATCTCAACAGCATCCAACGACTTCTGGTGGCCTAGTGGTAAGAAGCTGTACAGCAATCCCAAAGGCACCCAGTTGGAATCCACCAGCTACTCCGTGAAAGAAGGATGTGCAATCTCCTGTATGGTCTCTGAAAACCCAGTGAAGGGTCAGCTATGAGTCATTCCAACTCAATGGCACAATGGCACCATTGTACATAAGAACAGTATTGGTTACTTCAGTTTGAGCAATGCAGAGCATGTGCTTCTCTTTCTGTTTTCTAACTCCTACTCCACACATTTTGTTACAATAATTTACTTTGTCTTTTGGAGCTGCCCTTTGAAATCTTCTGTTCAGCTCTCTTACCTCACCATTCCTTTCTCTTGTTTTGGCTCTTTTTCATTCCAATGCAAATTTCAGAGTGTCTTCTGACTCCATTTTTGTCTGTCCATTTTACAGGGTTTTTTCCCCTTCATGTCTCTGTCATGATCTTTTTTAATTTTTCCTTTCTTCATGGGTAATGTCCCACATGCCATCCCACAGCTCATCTGATTGTCATTAAGTAATGTTCAATGCATCAAATCTGTTCTGGAGATAGTTTCATAATTCAATTGAGATAGGCTTCATATTTTTATTCTTGCAGATTTGTTTTCATTTTCCTTAGTTTCAGTTTGAACTTTTTAATTACTAAAGATCAACAACTACAGTTTTCAGTATTAATTACATCTCAACATCAAGAAGTCTTCACCACCAGATAATTAGGCAACATCATGATAGATGGAGAAAAGATTGAAATTATCAACAATTTCATTTTACTTGGATCTACATTCAACACCTATTATAGCAGTTGTCAAACAACCAAAAGACAGTTTGCATTCAGAAATATCTGCTGTCAAGAACATCTCTAAAGTCCTAGGCAAGGATATCACTTTAAGACTAAGATGTCCTTATCAAAGCTTCATATGTATTTGAAAGTTGGGCAGTGGATAAGGATGACAGAAGAAAAAGAAATGCTTTTGAATTTTGATGCTGGGAAGAGTATGGAATATCTCATGGACTAACTACCAAAAGAACTACAGCTCTGTCTTGGAGGAAGTGCAACCAGAATGCTCCCCAAAGCAAGGATGGTGAAATTTGGTGTCGCATACCTTGGGCTTATTGTCAGGAGGGACCAGTTCTTCGAGAAAGACATCTTGCTGGGGAAAGTGGAGGGTTAAAGAAATCCATCTCAACAAGATGGATTGACACAGTGACTGTAACAATGAGCTTGAGTATGTCAGACATCTGAGAATGATGCAGGATAGGACAAGGTTCAGATCTGTTGTTCATCGGGTTACCATGAGCCGTTGTTTATTTAATGGCACATAACAACAATCTTTAGGAAAGGGAATCCCAGAAAACCTAACTGTGCTTATGTGAAACCTGTACCAACGCCAAGAATCTGTGGGGTAAAAAACGTGTGCATCAAGGCTATATCCCTTTTCCATACTTATTCAGTCTGTGCACAGAACAAATAATTTAAGAAGCTGGACTGTATGAAGAAGAACGTGGCTTCAAGATTGTAGGAAGACTCAGTCACAACCTGTGTTATGCAGATAATACAACTTTGTTTGCTGAAAGTGAGGAGGACATGAAACACTTGCTGCAGAGGATCAAAGACTACCTACAGCCTTCAGTATGGGTTACATCTCAAAGTGAAGAAAAGAAAAATCTGAATCATGATGATTTCATAATAAAAGCTGTCTTACTGCCAGATTCTTTTTTATAACATGGTTTATCTCCCATATGAGCAGACTGTCCAACTTAAATTTTTCATAAGGTTAAGCTTTTCTCAAGATCAAATTTGTCTCTTGCAATGATGTGATGAGTTGCCAAATAATTGAGATTAATTTAAAATGGTTTTTTCATACTCTTATTTTATAATTAAAATTTACCTTCAATGTGAAAAAAAAACCAACCCTTTTACCACTAGGCAAACCACTTTACCAATAGGCAGCATCATGATTGGTGGAGAAGGGATAGAAATTGTTGATGTCATCATCTTGCTTAGATCCACAATCAACACCCTTGGCACTAAAAGTCAAGAAATCCAAGGAGGGTATTGCATCGGCAAAGTCTGCTGTCAGGAACCTCTCCAAAGCAATAAGAGCAAATATGTCCATTTGAAGATTAAGTGTGCCTGATCCAAACTTGATCTTTTCCAGTTACTTGCTATGCATCTGAAAGTTGGACAGTGAATAAGGAAGAATAACTAATGCTCTTTGACTTGTGATGTTGGAGAAGAGTGCTGAATAGCCCATGAACTGCCAAAAGAACAGACAATTCTGTCTTGGAAAAGGTCCTTCCAGAGTGCTCCTTGGAGGCAAGGATAGTGAAACTTTGTCTAGCATTCTTTGGGCATATTGTTAGAAGAGGCCAGTCCTTGGGAAAGAACATCAGGGAGGAGGAGGGAATGGCACTCAGTGAGATGGATTGACATAGTGACTCTAACTGTGGGCTTGAGTGTGTCAGAGATAACGAGAGTGGCACAGATAGGTCTGGATTTAGATCCGTTGATCATAGAGTTGCTTTGAATTGTAGTTGACTTAACAACATCTATTTCTCCACAGAGTGTGACTGATGGTTTCATTATCAGAAAAATTCTGTTCTACAATCTGTCACCAGAAAAACCATTTTGGTGATGGAACTTGGAGTGGAAAAAGCAGACATTTTATTATATATGCTAGCATGTTGTTGTTGTTGTTATGTGCCGTCGAGTTGTTTCCGACTCATAGCGACCTTATGAACAACAGCCCTAAACCCTGCTCTATCCTGCGCCAACCACACCGCCTCTGACACACCCATCCCGATTACCCCAGTCACCGAATCAATCCATCTCAAAGAGGGTCTTCCCCTCCTGCGTTGTCCCTCAACCCT
>NW_006400007.1:2202340-2208084 GCF_000299155.1 Elephantulus edwardii
TGATTATAGCAACTCTAGGTTTGAATCTGTTCTTCAGTTCCTTGAGCTTAAGAAATGCTGAGCGAGTCTGGCCCTTATACATTGCCAATTGGCAGCATCAGGATGGATGGTGAAGAGATTGAGATTGCTCACAGCTTTAGTTTGCTTGGCTCCACACTCAACACTCTTGGCACCAGCAGCCAGGAAATTAAAAGATGTATTGCGATGGGAAAGACTGCTGTTAGGGACCTCTCTAAAGTATTCAAGAGCAACACTGTGTCTCTGGAGACAAAGATGCATCTGGTACAGGCTATGGTCTTTGCAATCACTTGTTATGCATCAGAGAGCTGGACAATGACCAAGGAGGATAGAAGGAGTATTGATGCTTTTGAGCTTTGGTGTTGGAAAAGAGTGCTGAAGGTGCCGTGGACTGCTAAGAGAACAAACAGATTCATCCTGGAGAGGGTTAAACCAGGATGCTCCTTGGAGGCAAGGATTCTGAAACTTCATCTGACATACTTTGGTCAAGTTGTAACGGAGAGACCGGTCCTTGAAGAGGGACATCATGCTTGGGAGGGTGGAGGGCAGGCGCAGGAGGGGAAGGCCCTCTGGGAGATGGATTGATTCGGTGACTGGGGCAATCAGGATGAGTGTATCAGAGGCAATGAGATTGGCACAGGACAGAGCAGAGTTTAGAGCTGTTGTACATAGGGTCGTTATGAGTCGCAAATGACTCGACGGCGCATAACAATAACAACAACATGCTAGCATATAGAAGACAAGAGTATAAGCTTCCCAAATCTGTCTCAGTAAGAGAAGTCTCTAGAAAATATTTCTAGGCTAGGTTCAAGTGTTGGGAAGAGCTCATGTTTATACAGCAATTTTTGGAGGGAAAGGCAGGGTTATCTTCAGAAAAGAAGATGTTATACAAATCAGTAAGCCTATAAGATGTCGTCCTTCCAGTTAACAATAATGCAGTTAAAGTTTAAAACAATTAACATCCTGTTTGTTAAAAAGGTCACTTTTGATACAAAGTCATAAGGTTCTACTATTATATTCATGGCAAGGAATAATGTTTAACTGTAAACGGCAGAGTAAGGAGCATAACCCAATAGTTTCAAGTACCAAACTTGTTAAGGAACATTTCCTCAAAATTATCCTTCTCGGCTAAGGAGGGACGGCTGGAGCCTAATAAGGAATTCTTATTTTGTCTTTCTGTACTAAAAGGACACTTTTCCTTTTAAAAATATTATTTACTATATCAATCTAGAGTCTAAGGTGCACCTGATCCAGGCCATGTTCTCTGCAGTTACTTGCTATGCATCAGAGAGCTGGACAGTGACTAAGGAAGACAGAAGAAGAATTGATGCCTTGAGTTGTGGTGCTGGAGATGAGTATTGAACATACCATGCACTAGCAAGAAAACAAATAAGTCTGTCTTCTTGTTGTTGTTGTTGTTGTTATGTGCCATCAAGTCACCTGTAACACATAGGGAGCCTATGTACAATAGCCCTGAAACCTGCTCTATCCTCATTGTTTCCGACACACCTACCCTCATTACCCCTGTCATTGAATCAATCCATCTCATCAAGTGTCTTCCTCTCTTGTGCTGTCCCTCCAGGCATGATGTCTCTCTCCAAAGACTGGTTCCCTACTTGTAACATGACCAGAGAATGTCAGATTAAGCCTCAGAATCCTTGCTTCCAAGGAGTAGGCTGGCTTCATCCTCTCCAAGACAAACCTGTTTGTTCTCCTGGCAATCCATGGTATATTCAATACTCTTCTCCAGCACCACAGCTCAAAGGCATCAATTCTCTTTCTATTATCCCTAAATATTGTCCAGCTTTCTGATGCATAGCAAATAATTGCAAAGACTATGGGTTGAATCAGACACACGTTAATCTCCAGACTGATGTCATTGTTCTTCAGTACTCAGGAGAGGTTTCTGACGACTGACTTTCCCAAGGTCTGTCATGGAGAGGGTGAAACCAAGTTTCCCCTTGGAGGCTAGGATTTTGAAGCTCCATCTCACATACTTTGGGTATGTGGCCAGAAGGGATTGGTCGTTGGAGAAGGACATCATGCTCAGAAGGGTGGAGGAGGACAGCGCAGGAGAAGAAGACCCTGGATGAGATGCATTGATACAGTAACCTGGGCTGTGGGGACAGGTCTGCCAGAGTCAGTAAGACTGGGTCAGGACAGGGCAGGTTTCAGAGCTGTTGTACACAAGGTCACTGTGAGTTGCAGGTGGCATGTAAGTACAACAATGACATTAAAGAAATGTTAATTTTCTTTTGTTTTCTTGCCTGTTGCAATTACTTCACCAGGATTCCTTCAGCAAAGACTCCAAAACCCACTTTCGTAGAGCCAGACCCAAAGCTTAGAGTTTTCTAGGTGAAATTATTTATGGAGCAGATCCTCAAGTCTTTTCTCCTTCAGAGTCTGATAGTTTCAAATGGCTGACTTATCAGTTGAGAGTCAAGTGTATAACAATTATGCCACTAAAGTAGAAAGAGAGAATCTATCATATATCTCTATCATCTATCTATCTGACCCAACAGAGTGCAAAAATTATTGAACAGTATCATTAATATCACATACAAGCAAGATTCTCCTGAAGATTATCAAAAATGAGTAGAAAAGTACATCAGCAGAGAACTGCCAGATGTGCAGACTGGTTTTAGAAGAGGCTTTGGTACTAAGAATGTATAGCTAATATTATATGGATCTTGGCTAAAAGCAGAGAATAGCAGGAGAATGTCTATCTATGTTTCATTGCCTATGCAAAGTTGTGTGACTGTGTGGATCACAACAAACTGTGGTTGACTCTGAGAAGAATGGGAATTCCAGAACATCTACTTGGACCAGGAGGCAGTCATCAGAACAGCGAAAGGAAACACCGCATGGTTCAAAATTGGGAAGAGTGTTCGCCAGGGATGTGTTCTATCTCCATACTTTTCAATCCATAGATCATCTGGGAGGCTGAGCTGTATGAAGAGGAAGGCGACATCAGGATTGGAGGAAGACTCATCAACAACCTTAATTATGCAGATGACACACCATGCCGGCTGAAACTGATGAGGACCTGAAGCACTTGCTGCAAAAGGTCAAGGACTGCAGCCTTCAATATGAATTGAAGCTCAACATCAAGAAAACAAATATTCTCACCACTAGGCCAATTGGCAGCATTATGATAGATGGTGAAGAGATTGAGATAGTTAACAGCTTTAGTTTGCTTGGCTCCACAGTCAACACTCTTGGTACCAGCAGCCAGGAAATTAAAAGACGTATTGCATTGGGAAAGTCTGCTGTCATGTCCAGAGTACTGAAGAGCAACAGCATCAGTCTGGAGACTAAGGTATGCCTGATTGAGACCATAGTTTTTGCAATTACTTGCTATGCATCAGAAAGCTGGACAATGACTAGGGATGTTAGAAGAAGAATTGATGCCTTTGAGCTGTGGTGCTGGATAAAAATGTTGAATATACCGTGGACTGCTAGGAGAACAAATAAGTTCATCCTGGAGAGGATGGAACTGTGCTGCTCCTTAGAGGCAAGGATTTTGAGGCTTCATTGGACATAGTTTGGGCGTGTTGTAAGGAGGGACCAGTCCTTGGAGAGGGAAATCATACATGTGAGGATTGAGGGACAGCGCAGAAGATGAAGACCCTCGATGAGATGGATTGATTCAGTGACTGGGGTAATGAAGGTAGATGTGTCGGAGACAGGAAGGTTGGCATAGGATAGAGAAGGTTTCAGGGCTATTGTACATAGGGTTGCTATTAGTCACAGGCGACTTAATGGCACATAACAACAACAAAGACAACAACTATATCTATTATTTATATAATATATATAAAATTCCATATTCTCTTGTACCACCTTTGTTTAGGTTAGGCACAAAAATATTTTCCTTCCTCAAAAAACAAAACAAACAAACAAAAACCCGACAACTTTTCCAGTCAGTTGACGAAGTAGCTATC
The DNA here is from genome assembly GCF_000299155.1 of Elephantulus edwardii. Lineage (NCBI taxonomy): Eukaryota > Metazoa > Chordata > Mammalia > Macroscelidea > Macroscelididae > Elephantulus > Elephantulus edwardii. Next base: position 2,206,303 of record NW_006400007.1, read on the forward strand.
TTCCAAATTTCTTGGCATTGAAGAGTGAGCACTTACAGTGTTGCAGCGATTTCTTGAAACACCTTAATCCATCAATTCCTGAAGTCTTATTTGGTTTATTTTTTTAATTTATTGTTGCATATTTTCTTCCCTCACCATCCTTCCCCCTTCCCTAGCCCACTCCACAATACACCTCCTGTTAAAGATTTTTGTCTTCCATGTATTCCTTTCAGACAGTTCTTCCCCTCATCTGTCGTAGTGTTATCTATCCTTTTTTCCCCATTCTCTCCCCATCTCTATTCTATTTTATAACAACAGTGTCACTCAGTATTTGTTCTTTTGTGACTGAGTTATTTCACTCAGTATAATATCCTCCACGCTCTCCCATGTTGTGTAGTGTTTTACGAGTTTGTTGTTTTTCAGTGTTGCATAATATTCTATTGTGTGAATGTACCATAGTTCTTCTATCCATTTGTTTGTTCATGGGCACTGGGATTGTTTCTATCTCTTTGCTATTGTGAATAACACAGCAATAAACATGGGTGTATAATATCTATTTGAGTTGTGGCTTTGGTTTCTATAGGGTATATTCCCAATAGTAGACTTGCTGGGTCAAATGGTATTTCTCTTTTCAACTTTTTGAGAAAACGCCAGATCACTTTCCATAGTGGCTGTACCATTTTACACTCCCGCCAGCAGTGAATAAGGGTTCCAATCTCTCCGCAACCTCTTCAGCATTTGTTGCTTGCTGTCCTGTTGAACTTTGCTATTGTTGCTGGGGTGAGGTGAGATCTCCTAGTTGATTTTGGAGTATTGTTTTTGCCATTAGCAAAGCTTGGACTTCTTCAATATCATATGCACGTTATCTGCTGACAGGGCTGAACATTGACCAGTTCTTTCTGGTGTGATAACTCTGAGTGTTTTTCCACCTTCTTTTGTTATTTCCTATGTCATTCAATATTGTGTGGTTGTCTTACATTTGGTAATCTAATGTAATTGTCATATATGGTGTAAAACTCATTATCTACATGTGGATACCTTAGCAAGATTAGGTTATTCTAAAGGGGATTTAAAAGAGAAAATAGTAACCAAACCTACTGCCATAAAGTCAATTCCCATAAATAGTGACTCAAACTACCTTAGTTTCTTCCAATGAGTAGCTAATGAGTTAAAACCATTGATTGGCTTTTGGTTAGCAGATGAATGCCTCTGGTTGGTGCCACCAGAGTTATGGTTATTATATTAATGGAGTAGAATTAGGGTGGATTTTGGAAGCCAGAATTCTGAATTCAGAGAACTAGCTCTAGAAAAGACTTTCTATGTTAACTCAAGAGGAAAATTCTTTTCTCCTTTCAGTATCTGTAGGCCCAGCATTTGTGAAGATCTCAATGGGTCTTGACATCAATTTTCCCTGGATTGAGGAGGTTTTTAGCATAGGGTCCTCGGGTTCAAAGGACACACTCTGAGGAGATCCAAGATGGCGGCAGAGGCAGAGACAGCGTGGTGAGCTGCGGGAGCAGTGAACCACTTAAAGCAGGGCCATTATGGCCTTCCACAGACTTTGGCTTATTGATAATTGAACACTGAAACAGTTGATGACGGGCCTTCAGTGAAGATTGAAGCTCAACAGCAGGAATTCAAGGATTCCCAAGGAGAAATGGGCCAAAGAAGATGATTACCTATGCTTTGGAAAGGCCAAAGAGGACGATTACCTATGCTTTGGAAAGGCCAAAGAGGACAATTACCTATGCATTGGACAGACCAAAGAGGACGATTACCTATGCAATGGATTGCTGAAAGTCA
>NW_006400007.1:2209429-2224250 GCF_000299155.1 Elephantulus edwardii
TTTTTCCCAATAAAAAAAATTTTTAAAAAAGGACACACTCTATACTCAGTTCTTCTTTCTTAGTCAAGTCCCTCTTTCTCTGCTCTCTTCTCTCTCTCTTTGTCTTTTGTGAGATAAAAAGTGAAACAGCAGGTCACATCCCAGAGAAACCCTTCCTTAAATCTGATCAAGGTTGGCACCTGTGTAAAGGTGTGGCATCTCACCCTAAACTTATCTTCCATAAATATTTACAGAAACATGAAGTAGGGCACAAACGGAAGAAAGGTAACATGGGGACAGCTGAGTCCAACCACTATTAACTCCACAGAGAAGAACTGACTCCAACAACAATGTTCACAGTAGAAAACAAATACAAAGGTAACTCAAGCTTGCTGTGATGCTAAACGCTGTGACACTGATGTGTCAAATGCAATAATGCAATAATGGTTACCCATGGTATTTAGTGGAGCTCCCTGGTTAAAAGAAGCTTGGAAAGAGGAGTGGCATACACTTCTGAAATAGCTTGTCTCTGGAAACTCTAAGAACTTGGAGAAATGACAAAAGCTATACAAGTGCTCAGGTCTTTCATTCAAAGGGTTGCTATGAGTCATCTACGACTCAACTGCACTTAACAACAACAACAACAACTAGGTCAGACATGGCCTGCCACACACCTACACCTACTTCTACTAATCACTAGATCTTATGTTCCTTGCAAATTGAGTCACAGGCTTTATTCACATTTGTGGGGTTTATTAGGGAAAGAAGTTGGGGTTAGGGGAGGCAAAGGATATCACACAGTGAAAGCCCAAGTGTAGTGAACAGCTGTCCCAAACCACGTTAATTAGGACACAATTCCTCAATTAGTTCAGATAGCTTTTCTATAAACAAGTACAGATTCAGCCCAGCAACAAATGTAAGAAGCCTCTGGTTTCCTCAACTGTCCAGCAAGCATTGCATTATAGTAGTCAAAAGTGAACTCTTCTTTCAACATCTTGTAAGCAAAAGGCTCTGTCAGGCTATGCCTGACCACAATCTCTCTCCACAGACTGGCCAGCTCTCCATCTTCTGTTGGCCCCACAGCTATTGATGTAGAAGATGCTGGGCAATGGGTGAACCATGTTTCTGCAGTTAACTGGAGCCTATGCTCCGAGGGGTGGCTAAGACAATGGCTTCTTAGAAAAACCATTTCAGAAGTCCTAACATCACAGAGATTCACAATGAGCCATTTGGCAGCAGTGGGTTTATATACTTTTAGGTTTTTAGGAATCTGAATAAGTTTTTTACCTAGATACAAAACTAATGTTTGTTAACCTATAATCTATAGATATTTCAGATGGAGTGGTCAGTAGAAAACTGTGCTGCTAACCTAAAGGTTCAAACCCACTAATCAGTCCAAGAGAGAATGATAGACAGTCTCCTTTCGTGTGATTTACAGACTCACCTGATGGAGGGGCAGCTATGTGTTGGTTCTGACTCAATGGCTTTGACTTTTTTTTTGAGATGATCTTCAGCTATAACTTCTTTTTTCATCAGTGCAACAATGAATGAATGAAAACCCAAAATCTCTGTAAATGTTCATTAAAACTAATAAAATTTAATTTAAAAAAAATCTTTGAAGAAAAGAAAATAAAAAAAAAACTTCTTTTTTCATGCATGTGTATGAAAGGATACCTTATTTGTTCCCACAATACCAAATAATTCATCTTAACATGTAATGTGACTTAATTTGTAAACCCTTAAAAGATTTTATGTGTAGAGAAAGTCACAAATTATTTTTTAAGCATTATGTCCTGATTTGGGATTTTAAAATATCACCCACATGCATATATACAAAGAGAGAACAGTTATTCTTTTCTGGAGAAAAGAGAACAACTAAGGCTTGAACTATTGCACTGTGTCCAAAGCCTTGGCATCCCTGGGATGTGCCCAGCCAGCCCTCAGGATGGGGTCTAACTGCTGACTCTGAGGTGCTGGGTGGTGTCGGACCATGAAACAGACTCTTTTTGAATGTTCTGTCCGAGTTTGTTGGTGTGCTGGAGTTTTGCCCATGAAAACAAAATGGCTGCCTACAGCTTAGAGTGTGCTGTAGCCATGGCGACCGAGTCTCCCAGCCTGAGTTAGCAGAGGACAGAACTCTTTCCATCTCCCCATTCCCAGCATGGGAAATGTATTCAGTGGGTTTAACAGGTTCGTGTTGGGATGACCAGAAGCACTGGGAAACAGAGGCTTTAAATAAGGAGCCCAAGCATCACAATGGTTATACATTCAACTGCTGACAGAGATATCAACATTCAAACCCATTAGCTTCACTGAGGGAGGGGAAAAATCGTGGCAATCTGCTCCTATTAACATCACAGACCAGAAAATTCTGTGGGACAGTTTTATTCTGTCATATAAGGAACACTGGGAGTCAGAATTGACTTAATAGCACCAAATAACTATTAAATAAGGATGACAGAAGAATAATTAATGCCTTTGAATTGTGGCATTGGAGAAGAGACCTCATGTTTAGAAAAATGAAGGGTCAGCAAAAGGGAAGACCCTTAACCAGATGGACTGACAGTGACTGCAACAACAGGCGCAAGTGCGTCAGAGACGATTAGGCTGGTGCAGGCTAGGACAGGGTTCAGAGCTATGTTCACAGGGTACCCATGAGTGATACTGACGGCACCTAACAACAATACCAACTGAAGAACCGATATTGTTCAGCCCAAATTACAGAACAACTTAACATGGCGGGATTGGAAAAGAAACTTTTTTATTTATTCTAGGATGGATCCAATGGTCAGGAGCTTCTCCTGAAGAGGAAGATACTTAGCTCAGTGGGGGATTTCTGGCAGATGACATGAAGAAAAAGAACAGTCAGTGGTTTCTTATGCTCCTTTCTAACTCAGAGTCTACTTGGGGAGTGATTCCCACCTACAGCCCGAGATGGACGTTCAGTCAAGTACTTTTCTCTAAACTGATCTGATTTAAGGTTTATCTGGACAAATGCTAAAAATACATATTCTCAGCCTCTGCTCACAATTCTGACTCACTAGGTCAAAGACGAGAAATGCAAAGCAAAGGTGTATAGAAAAAACTAGTCCAAAGTGCTAAAGAACCACGTGAACCTCAGTTTCCGCAGCCTTGAGACCAGGGAACTAGATGCTGTCCAGCGACCAGAGCTGACCTCGCTAAAGGAGATCATGGTGGTGGTTGTTCTTGTTGTTTGCTGTCGAGTCAGAACTGACTCACAGGTGACCCTCCAGTGGATTTTCAGAGGCAGCAATTCACATGGAAGGAGATTGCCTGCCCTTCCATGTTGGAGATGATGAGAATGACACAGGACAGGGTTCACAGGGTCACTCTGAGTCATACTTGACTCGACGGCACATAACAACAACAAGCTACTACTTAACTATCGCAGGGACTTGTAACGATTGTGGCCTAGAAAACAGAGGCGGCTCTGCTTTCTCACGGGGACCCACGCCTTGAGCATCCAGCCAAGCAACTGCTGCTCCATCAATCCCAGGAGTCCCTTCCTATTCCTATGCAGTCGGTCCCCTTCTACGCTCACCCCAGGTAACCTCTGATCTTCTTGCTGCCACTAAAAAGAAATTTGCTTTTTCTAAAACTATTTGTTGATGGAATCATTGAATATCTAGTCTTTGATTCAGCATAATGATTTTGCAATTCATCCAAATTCTTGTGTAGATCAATCAGAAATTGGGGCCCTTTTATAGATTAATAAAAACAGAATCCAGTGTCATATCTATTCCAACTCATAGCAATCTTATTGGACAGAGTAGAACTGCTCCTCCATAACATTTACAAGGCTGTAAATCCTTATGGGAGCAAATTGACACATCTTTTTCCCAGGAAGCAGCTATTGTTGTTGTTATTATAAAACATCATGTTAGAGCCTTAGCTTACCCTCCAGCATGTTTTACAGACAATAAATCACACAGGAGAAGATTTCCCAGTTTTATCCTGTGGAACAGCTTGTGGATTTGAACCATGTGCCTTTGGGTTGGCAGCACAATCCTTACCCAATAGGCCACCAGAGCTAGTGGGTTAGAACTACAGACCTCCTGGTTAGCAGCCAAATTCTTAAATCACCAGGGCCAGGACTGCCACTAGGACTGCTTTTTTTGCATACTTCCTGGTAAAGGCTGTAACTCAAAACAATTGTGTGGACAATGGATTTGAACCTTGTCCTATCTGGTGCCATTCTGACCATGCCTGACGTACTCGAGCCCACCATTACAGTCGCTGTGTCTGTCCATCTCATTGAAGGTCGTCCTCTCCTGACTGACCCTCCACCTTTCCAAGCATGATGTAACAACATGCCCAAAGTATGTGAGATGAAGTTTCACTCTCCTTGCCTCTAAGGAGCTGCTCCACGTGCCAGTGTCCCATTTTGTGGGTATGCCACAATTTATCTATTCACCTGCTGATGGGCATTTGGGCTGTTCCCAGATTTGGCTTATGGTTAATAAAGTCACTGTAAGTACATATTTTAGCATACATGCCTTTATGTGGGCATTCATTTTCATTTCCCACCAAACTTTCTAATAGGATAGAGGTGCCTGGGAAGAGGGACATGAGAAAGAGCTCTCTCTCCCTCATCCATCAATCAACAAACATTCAGTAGGACTGTGATGTGCCAGGTGCTGTACTGCAGTCTCAGAAAGCCAGGACAAAGAGGGCTTTCATGAGGGTGAGGTGTGCGCAGCAGCCTGGTGGGAGTGGTGCCCTCTGCAGAGGGGGCCCAGCCCGGCCAGCGAGGCAGAGAAGGTGTCAAAAATCTTCAGACCACACTCTACCAAGAAGGCTTCATTTAGAATGCAGGTGTGTGAGGGAAAGTTTTTAATGGTGCAGAGGGAAAGACCTTTTTAACTAAATTATCCTATTCCCTCCCCCCACCCCTTAACACCAAGGTAAAGTTCCCTGGGAGATGGGAGTTTCCACTGTGAAGAGAATGGAAAGGTAAGCCTGTGGGCAGACACTGGTGGGAGAGCGAGCCTGGACAGGGCCTCACGGTGGTCCGGACAGACAGAGAAGTTGTGTTAGATTTCTAGAGCTGCCATACGAATTGCCGTAAACTTGATGACTTAAGACAATAGAAATTTATTCTCTCACAAATCTGGAGACCTGGAGAGAAAAAAATCAAACCTTGGTAGGGCTATACTCCCTCTTGCTCCTTCCAGCTTCTTCAAGCTTACACATTCTTTTCTGTGACAGCAAAACTCCAATCTCTCCTTCTGTCTTCACCTGGCCTGCTTCCCTATGTGTTTATCTGTCTGTGTCTCTTATAAAGATCTCAGTCCTTGGGTTTAGGGCCAACTCTAAATCCAGGATGATAGCATCTTGAGAGTCTTAATTATATCTACAAAGACCGTATTTCCAAATAAGGTCGTAGTCATAGGTACTAGGCATAGAACTTTGACATCCTTTTGGGAAACACAAGTCAACCCACCCAAAGTGAACTATCTTGAATGTAAAAATCTCTGGCTCAGGCTTACTAATCCTACAGAGACTGATGGAACCCCTGACACAATGGACCTTACTTACTCCCATGATTCAATGTTCAGCCAAATGATACCAAAACCTGTTATGTGCCCAATAACAGAAGCAAGGCAATCAGTCCTTAGAAAACTCAAATTACAAAGTCAAGAGAGCAACTTTTACCCAAGGATAAATCCCTGAAGGTAAGAAGGGGTACGATAAAAGGATTTATGGAATGGGAGTTATAGGAAGGAAGTAGAGAAAGTGCAATTGTGGGTATTGTAAGTAATGTTAGAAAAAATGTGTATATGCAATAGCAAAAACATTAAAAAAAAAACCCTATCCAGGTGTCCATTGATGAACAAATGGATAAAGAAACTATGGTACATTCACACAATGGAATATTATGCAACATTAAATATTGAATAATTAGTGAAACACTGAACAACAAGGATAAATTTGGAGAAAATTATACTGAGTGATACAAGTCATTCACAACAGGATAATAATAGAAAACCACTATTATAAAATTAATTAAAAGGTAACTCTAGTAGCTTAGTGGTCAGAAGTTGCATGCCAACCCAAATCCCCCTGACATTCTGTGGGAGAGAGATGGGCAATCCACTCATCCAATTTATAGCCTTTGAAAACAGGAGGCTAAAAATTGTATGAGTTTATCAGCTATGAGTTGATTCCAACCTGATGGCACCTAACAACAACATCATAAAAAGCTAAGTCAAAGTTTACATATGAATAGAATAATTTTTAGATGATGGCCAGAGACAGATGGAAGAAGAGGAGAGTAATAACAGATAAGCTTATTGAAGGAGAAAACTATATAAAATAAGAGGTTGATCAGATATTTTAATTAATTATGTAGACAAATTGTAATCAATTGTATAAAGCAAAATGTACATGAATGATTGGATTAAACAATATTCAAGAGTAGCATTTGCCTAGGCATAAATCTCAGAATGCAGGAAAAGGTAAGAAAAAAGGACAAATAAAATGACTATATCAACTCACCAAGTAACAATAGTGAAGTTCAACAGAACCACAAACAAGAAATGCTGATGAGGTTGTAAAGAGATTGGAACCCTTATTTACTTCTGGTGGGGATGTGAAATGGTGCAACTACTATGGAAAGCGGTATGATGCTTTCTAAAAAAGTTGGAAATAGAAATAATATTTGATCCTACTGGGAATATACCCTAAAGAAACCAGAGCTGCCACCCAGATATATGCATACCCATGTTTATTGTTGCATTATTCACAATAGCAAAAAGATAGAAGCAAACCAAGTGTTCATCAACAAAAGAATGAATAGGAAAACTATGGTATATTCACACAATGGAATACTATGCAGCACTGATAAACAAAGAACTCAAAATATTACATAACATGGGTGACCCTGGAAGATGTTATGCTGAGTGAAATATCTCAGTCACAAAAGGACAGATACAGCATAACACCACTGTTATAGAACAGGACTGCCATGGGAGTAGGGGAGAAACTAATAAAAGAGGAGATAAATACTGGAGAGATATTTGACAGCAGATTTCCCAATGCAACACATCTTCTGATTTCTTGACTGCTGGTACCAAGGGTGTTAATTGTGGATCCAAGTAGATAATTGAAGACTTCAATCTTTTCTCCATCTATCATGATGTTGCCTATGTATACAGTAGTGAGAATTTTTGTTTTCTTGATGTTGAGATGTAATTTATATTGGAGGCTTTAGTCTTTGTTCTTCTGCAGCAAACATTTTAAGTCCTCACTTTCATCAAGCAAGGTTGTGTCATCTGCATAACTGGTTGTTAATGAGTCTTTTTCTGATCCTGATGCTGATTCTTCTCCATAAAGTCCAACAAGTGTTAAAGAGAAACTTGTTCAATCACATGTGTGATTCCGAAAGTATTTGGAGACATTGTTCATTGTGAGCCCTGGACCATAGAGGCTGCATCTGCATCATTGGATCAGTTCAAATCTATAGCAGAGTGCCAACCTTAAGAGATGCTGAGCTCCCTGTCTTGTTCAGTATCCAAGCAGAGACCAGGTAATGGATTCCTGATTCATAGAGCAATCAGGAGACCCGTTTGGCTGTGGAGTGAGGCTTGTGAAGCATCTTGTCCAAGATTGCCTCTTCCCATCCCACCCCCACCCCTTAGGGCAGCCCCTCAGTTAGTGCTGCTGCAAGGGGCATGAGGAATGGCATGGCTGCAACAGGAGTTCAATTCTTCAACTCCACACTTTTAAAAAAAAGTAGAATTATGTTTGCTGTGACGCTAAACACTGTGACACTAATGTGTCTAATGCAATAATGGCTACCCATGGTGGACAGTGTTTGGTGGAGCTTCCCGATTAAAACAAGCTTATAAGCAGAAGTGACATCCACGTCTGTAATAACTTGCCTCTGGAAATTCTATGAACTTGGAGAAACAATGTAAGTTATACAAGTGTTCAGGTCTTTCATTTATAGGGTCGCTATAAGTCATCTATGACTTGACAGCACTTAAAAACAACAACAACAACAGAATGATGTTTGGGGATTAAGTAATAAACTTGTGCTTTTACCCACTCCCATGCTATTTCTAGCCCCTGAAAACCCACTGGAGGGTCAACAATGAAATGGTTTCAACTCAATAGCACAGCACAAAACTCCAATCCATACTTTTGGGAAAGCTACATCAGCTGACCCTCACTGTATGCAATCTGTCTGTCCTTCCTCAGTCAGGAAAGCACCACCCCCAAAATCTCTGTCCCATCATCCTTCTGCTTGTATAATTATGGTTGCCCATCCCTTGTTTTCTAGGGGAGCTCTGGTGGCCTAACGGTAAGAAGCTGTGGGCAATCCCAAAGACATGAGGTTCAAACCCACCATCTGCACTGTGGGAGGGTGGACAATCTCCTGCCCTTCTGTTTACTGTCTCTGAAAACCCAAAAGAGAGTCATCTCTGAGTTGATTCCTACTCCAACAACAACAAAACCAACAACATCCCTTGTCCTCAGAACGAGTATATGACCTCCAGGGAGCCAATCAAAATCCTACGAGGTGGTTTACTGGATGCCCAGAGAGAGGGCTGCTCTCTTCCCCTGGGACTGAGGGCTATAAAGTTCTCTTTCCTGCTTTGTGGGCAAAGCAATGCCTGGGAGCTTTGCCAGTACAGACCAGAGTGAGTTAAGAGCTGGAGCTAATGAGAGACTACCCGGATTTATTTGACTCCCTGGATTAAGCAATGCCTAAAGTTCACTCTTACTTTGATCAATTATGGGGAGCAATAAATTCACTTTTTGGTTTAAGCTAGTTCCAGGTGGACTTATGACTGTGGTTAAGACACTAGGCTGCTAACCAGAGGGCAGTGGTTCAAACCCACTGGCGTCTCTGAGGAGGAAGGATGAAGCAATCTGCATTAGTGAAGATCTGCTGCCGTGGAAACCCCCTGGGGCGATTCTACCTGGTCCTGAAGGGTCTTTACAAATCACAACTAACTTGGTGGTGAAGTTAGGTGTTTTGTTTTTTTTGGGTTTTTTTGTTTTTTTCTTTTTTCTTTTTCTGTCCTTTGGAACCCAAAGAGCCCTGAGCAGTGTACCATTCTGCTGAACAGTTGTAAGGAGTTTCAAAAATTTGTTTCTAAGTATCTGGTGTTGAAATATGTTTTAGGTCACATGTTTAGTAGGCATTTTGTGAGAGGCCAACAAACAAGTCCACTGGTATAATGGAAACTGAAGATGGTGGCAGATGAGAATGGGCGCTTTATCCCAGTGTAATGAGGGAGACAGGCACATGACCCAGACAGGCCAATCAGAGGGGTTTTCTGGGATTGTTCTAAGGAGAGTAACAGAGCAATTTCCTCTCCTCTTGGACCACTAAGCCGGCTTTCGGTAAACCACAGCCACCTGCAGCCAAGTTCCCTGTCACGTCAAAAGCCTGTCTGTGCTAGGAGAGAATGTTGCCAACACAGAGAATGAGAACTGAGAGAGAAGGCAAGAAGAAAGAGGGCACCAAGGTCTTCCTGCTCCCCGCATTCTGCAGGCCTGGCCAGACCCCCTCCCCAGTGCCTCCCAGGCTTCCTGTGAGTCAATGAAATGATTTTTCTTCAGCTTGAGCTAGACGTCCCTCCCTTGTAACTGGAGGATTCCTGACAAACATGCCCCGATGTCCAGTTGAGGTGAAGCCGGGGTGTCTAATTCTCAGCCCTGTCATGAGGAAACACCAACACCCTTTCCTCTCAAGTAGCTCTCATGTCTGCCCAGTGTCTTAGGCGCAATGAGTCCTGGAGAGGGCCAGGCAGGGCCAGTGCAGGGCTCCAATGTCACTTGACTGCCCTCGTCAATGCCATCCCTCAAGCCCTCTCACTGAATTGTTGTTCTGTCTACATATTTCTATCCTAGAAATGGATCTGTTGTCATGATTGCACAGGAAATAAACTGGCTTCCCCCACCTCCCACCTACCTTGTAAGCAGTGGTTGCTTCTCTCTCTGGTTTGGCCGGGAGGAGAGCCTGGGTGGTCTGGGTGGGGTTATGGTAGCTGACTTGGGAGGTGGAGAAGACACCCAGGCAGAAGTCCTCAGAGACACCTGGTCCACTTCCCCAAGGCCTCAGCGGCACCCAGTCCATCCTTGTGGCCTCAGTGGCACTAGATACACCTTCCAATGGCTTCAGTGACTCTTAGACTACAACCCTAAAGCCTTGTCATGTTCTACCCCACATGCCCACCACAGCACCCTGCATCTCTTCATTTGTTGAGCAGTTATTGAGCATCTACTGTGTACCAGGCACTATTCTAGGACCAGCAATACCACAGTAAGCAAAGCAAGTGTGGCACCTGGTGAGGGAGTGTGTTGAATTAGATGGACCTTTTCAAGCAAGGCTCTGGGAGAAAGGCTGCTGAGAGAAGATGGGGTGTCGAGTACTGTGGTATTAGAAGGGGTCCTGAGGACCAGCTGCCCCAACAGTACAAACCAGTCTGAGGTTCAGACAGAGTGGGGTGCACTGGGGGGGACATACTGGAGAAACTGAGGACACTCTGAGATGTCCTGGAGGATGACCCAGAAATGACTAACACAACTGGCTCCAATACACTCTAGGGAGAAAGAAGTTTGCTGTAAGTGATACATTTCATTGGCTTTTTAACTCCCACTATATTCTACTCTGAGCTTGTCTGTGGGCACCCTGAGGGAAGGGACCAAAGCGTGCTCCACACCCGCCCTCCTGGGACCCAGTAGAAAAGCAGGGAGCCCTAGAAGGGACAAGCAGAAACACACCTGGCCCTCAGCCTCCTCATAGATCAGCGTTCCTTTTGTGAGGGATCAGAGGAGCAAGGGACCCCGTGCATTCCTTGCACTGTGGGCAGTGATCAGCCCCACTTCTGAAAAAGCCGGCACCGGTTTACAGGAATATGTTTCAGAGATCAGTAAATAGGCTCGAGTGGTCAAAGTCTCAGAGCTGTGAGAGTAGCTAAGATTTGAACCCAGGTCTCTGGCTGCCGAATTCCAAACTCATCGTCATCGAGTCGGAACTCACAGCTGACCCTGCGATGTGTTTTTTAACAAGCTGTAAATCGCTCAGGAGAAGCTTGCTCATCTTTCTCCCCCAGAGTCCTGGTGGATTCGAGCCCCAGGGAGGCGCCACTTTGTAGTGTAACTCCCACGCACAAAGTCCAAGCTTTTCTCACATTGCTGACCTAGCATCAGGATTTACCTAGAAATCAGAGTAGAGAATGGGTAGGGATCCAGCCAGGAGGCTGGGAAACAGACTTCAAACAATCCTCAGGCAGCAGTGCGGCGCGGAGCTTAACCAAGGGTCTAGTCTGGACGACTCTAGATCCCCACCTAGTGGTCAGAGAGAGCCATTGCTGACACAGCCTACACAGTTAAGAGGAGGCAGAGCGCTCGCCAAGTCACCAGCTCCTTTGCTACAGCAACACAGGCTCCCTGGACTAGGTTCCTCAGAAAAGAGGAGCTCTCATTGTTCTGCAGGCTTTTTTCCCCCAACTCCAGCCACCCCAAAACGCAGGCCTTTCAGGCCATCCCTAGCCTGTGTCCAGGCCAGCTTCCCTAGGCTCATGGACTTCCAGCCTGTCGCCCTAGAGGGGAGTCCCATTGGCCTGACCCTCTGGCTCTGGTAGGCTCAACCTCAGCTGCTGCTCAGGATCAAGCGGAATTTTCCTCAGCCTCAGTTGTTCCCCAAGAACCCACCATCAGGTTCCTCAGGCTCCTCCAAAGGGCAGGAACCTCCTCAGATGGGACAAGAAACCAGTTACTACCTATTTTAGAGAAATGAAAAGGGAGGCTAAAGTAACCTGTCCAAGGTCACATATTCACTGAACTCTAACTACATAGCACTGTGGATGAGCCATTAACTCAGAAGCGAATGGAGAAGCCTATTGTTGATAGAGCATTATTGACAAAAGGAGGAGTTTCTGGGCAGAAGGAAAGATGAGCAAAATGAGCCTAAAACTGAGGAGGGAGCAGTGTGAGCAGTGGGGTTGGAGGTCTGGAGTGGGGGGGGGCAGTGAGGCACAGAAATCATACAGCTCCACCACACACACGCGCGCACACACACACACACACACACACACACACCCCAGCTACCCAGCTAAAGAGTCTGGACTTGACCTCGAGAGCATGGGAAGCTTTTGGAAGAGTTTAAACAGGGCAGTGACCTGATTTCAGCAAGTTCCCTATCTAAGTTATCCAGTGCTGCTACAACAGAAATGCCACAAGTGAGTGACTTTAACAAACGTAGACTTACTCTCTCACAGTTTAGAAGGCTAGACATCTGAATTCAGGGTACCAGATCTAGGGGAAGCCTTTCTTTCTTTATCATCTTTGAGGGAAGGTCCTTGTCTCTTTTTGATCAGTAGGTTTAGTGTTCCTTAGCGATCTCCATGTGTCTTTGCTTCAATCTACCACGGGGTGTAAGATATGCTCAGTTGCAGGTACCTTGGGCCCAAATCACATATTCTGCTCCCAGTTCTTCTTTCTTTATTGTGACTTAACAAAGCGTTCTAGTTTTTCATTCAAGCATGCATATACATTTTGTTTTATAGCATTAATTACAATACCCACGATGTAATCTCACTGTTCCCCCACCCTCTGTTCTCCATACCACTGTAATTCCCATTTCCATTCCACCTTCTATGCTGCCCCTTCCTCAGGGTTTTATCCTCAAGCATATGATGCTCTTTTAACTTTTATATGTTTGGCTATTCTAAGGTGCTCTGGTGACCTACTGGTAAGGAATTGTGCTGTCAGTCCAAAGGCAGGTGGTGTGAGACCACTAGCGAGTTCCTCCAAGGGAACAAAATGGCTACTCTCCTCCCCTGTGCTTTACAGCCTCTGAAAGCCTGCTGGAGGGTCAGCTATGAGGCGGCAATGAGATATTTTGAGTTAAGTTATTCTAAGGCGTGAAAGCTTTCGTGGTATTATTGATCACCTTGTATTATTTGGCTGAAAGTTGAGCCATGGGAGTAAAAATCTGGTTCAAAGGGTGACTAAAGACCACAGTCTTGGGATTTCAACTAGTCTCTGTTGTTGTGGAATCAGAATAGACCTATAGCTGACTCTCCAGCAGGTTTTCAGAGACAGTAAGTCACATGGGAGAAGATAGTCCATTCTTCTCTCTCAGAGCAGCTGGTCGATTTGAACCATGTGCCTTTGGGATTGCAGTGCAGCTTCTTACCACTAGGTACCAGAGCTCTCTGACTAGGAAGCCTGAAATTGTTACGGTGTTTAATTTTGCTCCACATTCCTCAACTTTATCCAAGAGCTTCTATGGTGATCTCTGTTAGAGTGTTATCAGTGGTAGCTGGGCACCATCTAATTTTTCTGATCTCAGGGTCATGGAAGTTGAAGCTCCCATGGGCCATTATTCCTTTGATGGTTGCAGCACATCTTTTATTCAAGACCCCAGTTACTACTAACCAAAGTAGGATGTAGAACTGTTATGACAATTGGCCTTAATGTCCCCAAGACTCTGGTCCCAAGGTCCCAGAAACACAGATCGCATTCCCTCAGGGTGTTTGTTATGATTAAAAAGCTTACAAAGCATTGTCCTTCTTGCCAGCCCTTCTTTCTTTCTTTTCATACTATTATTTTATTTGTAAATCCACACAGGCCCTTAGTATAGTTGTTAGGTATCATGAAGTTGGAACAGGCTCATAGCTGACTCTCCAGCAGGTTTTCAGAGGCAGAAAACCAACAGGATGAGAGTGTTCATCTTTCTCCTGCTGAGCAGCTATTGGATTCAAACCACATCCCTTCAGGTTGGCAGTGCAGCTCCTTACCCCTAGGCCATCAGATGTAATGTAATGTTACTTGCTGAAGGACATGAATTGTTGGGTAATTATAACAAGTAAAATGTAATTTGGACACTTTCCGTTTTCTGCAACGATCAAGTTTCACTTTTATTCATAGTAGATGGATTAACATTTATTTTGAGAGAGTACTTGTCTTGATCTCCATTCTCCACAAATCATCATTAAATCTAGGTTTATCTGTGTATGCTTATGTGTGTATCTGTGATATCTCTTGTAAGATAAAAGGTGATGCAGGCCCAGGATGTCAGTTTGAGGACTAAGGTGCGCCTGATTCAGTCTTTTCAATCACTTACTATGCATCTGAGAGCCGGACAATGAATTAGGATGACAGAAGAATTGATGCCTTTGAACTGTGGTATTGGAGAAGAGTACTGAATATCCCTGGACTTCCAAAAGAACAAACAGATATGTCTTAAAGAAGGTGCAGCCAGAATGCTCTTTGGAGGCAAAGGTGGTATAGCTTTGTGTCGTATACTTTGAGCATGGTGCTAGGAGAGGCTATTTCTTGGACAGGAAATTTTCCTTTGGCCTTGGAAAAATGAAGAATCTGTGAAAGAGATGAAGATGATTAGATGAATTGACACAGTCACTGAAGCAATGAATATGTCAGATCGTGAGGATGGCACAGGATAGGACAGGGTTCAGATTCGTTGTTCACAGGGTCAATATGAGTCAAACTTGACTCAGCAGCACCTAACAACAACAGGCCCAGTGAAACTCCCCTGATATCTGCTCAAGGTTATGCATTAGTGAGGGTATTGCATCCCAACTAAGCCTCTTGTAACTGATTGACTGATCCCCTCAGAAACATGGTGGGATGATTACATCATTACATAACTTACAAATTACTTCCAAAACACTAAGTATCATTCCCGAGCAAAGCTGACATGTTTTTTGAGGAGCTTGATGTTGTTGTTATGTGCCGTCAAGTTGTTTCCGACTCATAGCGACCTTATGAACAACAGCCCTAAACCCTGCTCTATCCTGCGCCAACCGCACCGCCTCTGACACACCCATCCCGATTACCC
>NW_006400007.1:2225335-2233905 GCF_000299155.1 Elephantulus edwardii
AATCGTTTTTGGATGATCTTCAGCAGAATCTTGCTTGCATGTGAAATCAATGACACTGTTCTGTAGTTTCCACACTCAGTTGGGTCACCTTTCTTTCTTTCTTTCTTTCTTTCTTTCTTTCTTTCTTTCTTTCTTTCTTTCTTTCTTTCTTTCTTTCTGAGCAAAAACTGTTAATTCATAACATTCTACCATTTGTCACCCCAAAAATTCATGTCCTTGCCACATGGAAAATACATCCACCCCATAATCTCATCCCAAAAGTCTTATGTCAACTCAAAGTCCAAAATCAACAGTTACTCTTCTTCTGTGTACCTGTGAAATCTAGAATATATGTTGTCTGTTTTCAAAGTTCAGTGGTGGAACAGGCACTAGATAGACATTTCCATTAGAAGTGGGAGAAATTAGAGATAAAGGAAGTAGAGAAGTTAGAGGTAAAGTAGAAATAACTTTCATCAAGCAAGTCCAAATTCAGCAAAATAATTTCTATTAGTTCTCAAGATTTTATGCTCTGTTCTTAGAGACTATCTTGGCAATAGCCCTTCCCTTCAGATTTCAGGGGTTGGCTATGTTGTCTGGATGCTAAGTGGAAGACCCCTTGGTCCTGGGTTTCATCTCCAAATTCCAGGTACACAGAGACAGTGACTCTGCTTCCTTGGTTTTTGGCAGCTCCATTCTCCTAACTCAGCTCAGTGGTATTCATCCTCTTGGCCCCACAGGCCTTGTTCTTCTGCCCACACATGGCAGTATCACCCTTTCAGTTTTGGGTGGAGTATTCAGCCCCATCACTCTGACACTGATGACTGATGAACCATGCTGTGAAACTGAACTGGTGAAGATATGAACTCTCTGCAACCCAAAAGGCCATAGTCCCACCCTTTGAGACCCAGTAGACCATGATTCCATCCTTTGAGAATACAGAGATCATAGCCTTTCCTTTTGAAATGGAGACTACTCTGTTTCCTTTATTCCTTATCTCTAAAGCTTTTGATTCTTAGTTCCTTGACCTCTTAGCCCCTTGATCCTTGGGAATCTTGGACTGGCTCAGCCTTTGCTTTTCTCAGTCAAGTGTTGAAAAACCCTTTAGCTCTACTAAGAAGTGGCTAGAGTTTCCCCCCCACCCCCACCCAATGCTCCCAGCTATTTTGTTCCAGGAATCAACAAGCTTAGCTCCATTAAGTTCCCTCAGGCATCCTATTCCTCAAGGAAGCTTCTGACCCAAAGGTACTCAGCAATCTTGCTCCAGTGAACCACTGTCGTGCTGTCTCATGTGAGTCCATGGTCCTACTGCCATAATTTCTCTGCCAGTGTATGTTGCCATCTGCATCATCACTAGGGTTACAGCCCTCTTCAGTTCTTTATGAGCCCTCATCAGAATTGTCTTTTGCATCTATACTCCACCAATCATATCATCAAGATAACATAGACTTTTATTATTGCTAAATACCATCAAGTCCACTTGATGACTCATAGTGGCCCTCTGCACAATTTAGCAAAACTTTACCCATCCTGGACCATTTTCATCATCTTAACTCATGCTTAATCCCATTGGTGTAGTCTCTGTGTCAGCTCATCTCATTGAGGGTCCTCTTTCCCTTTACTGATCCTCCACCCTGAGAGCTCCTTCCAAGGACTGATTCTTCCTGACAACCTGCCCAAATCATATGACCCAATGTTTCACAGTTTTAGTTTAAGGATCACACTTAACTGGACTTCTTCTAACATAGATTTGTTTGTTCTTTTGGTAGTCCAAGATATTTTCAGTACTCTTCATCAACACCACAATAATAAGGCACCGATTCTTTGGTCTTCCGTATTGTCCGACTTGCAGATGCATAGGAAATAATTGAATTGGCTTGGATCAGATTCATCTTAGTAAATAAAGTCATAAAATAATCCTTTTTAAAAGGATTAATAAAATAACCCTTGCTCTTTAACACTTTGAAAAGGTCCTTGACAGCAGATGTTCCAATGCAACACATCATTTGATTTATTGACTGCTACTACCATGAGTGTTGCTTGTGGATCCAAGTAAAATGAGATCATTGGCAACTTCAATCTTTTCTCCATGTATAATTTTTTTTATCACATTTTTACTATAAGTACCTTAAGATTCACCAAGCCTCAGCTCATTACCCAACTCCAAAACTACTTCCACATTTTAGGTACATGTTAAAGCAACCCTTCACTGCAAATTCTACTTAATGCTGTTATAAATATCACAAGTGGATAACTTTAACAAACTCCTCCAGGAGTTCTCTGTAACAGAATCCAAGGCAACCTGGAGCAGGGTCTTTCTGTCCAGGGCCTGGGCAGGGGTATCCTGCTGGGGCCAGATATGGCTGCTCCTCGCCTCTAGAGGGTGCACTTCATTCCTTTACACATCCAGCATACTTAATTGACCAATGCCATGTGTGAAACGTTAGATCCGGGAACTCAGCAACAAGAAACTAGACATTAGCCCCTGCCTCTCTGAGAGGGTCAATGATCTGGGAGACAAACATTAACGAATGATAAGCCCTCCCAAGGAAGTACAGCAGCACAAAGGGGTGGGATGGGAAAGGATGTGGCCCCAGCAAAATGGGGGCAGAGGGAAGCTCTAAAGCCAAGTATGGCCAGAATAGGAAACTGGTAAATGAATCACTTTTATCGTTTGAGAAGCATTCGCTTCAGTACTAACTAAAATGAGGACTGTCCTAGAAAAACCTCAACAGTTGCAGGAGGCCAAAACCGGAGAAAATAAGTTGGGTTAAGTGGCCTCTCTCAGAAAACGATGACCCCAAAATAGGAGCTATATGAAAGACACAATCAGCCATCAAAAGCTAAGAGACAAATAGTCCCATGGAGACCCCCAAGGGCTGGACACCCCAAGGTTAGCAGGGCTGTAAAGCTCCCAGGCTTACAGAAGAAATTCTTAGCTCTCTAGAAAGGACATAGCTTGGGGTCAGTCAGACCTCGGTGTGACTCTGGTCTATTTCTTAGAAACCATGTAAACTGGGGCAAATCTAAGTCACGGTTTTCCCCTCTGGAAAAATGCGGCTAATCTTAAATCAGAAAATACGGGTTCTGTATGAGGCACGCAGTGGGTGGCTTCCTCCTCTCAGACCAAGGAGATGGGCTGTAGGGCCAAAGGACCACATGGTCTCTTTGGAAGAGAAAGAAATAAGAAGAGTAATAATAATAACAGTGGGTGCAAACGTGAGCTCTTGGCATGCAGTATCTCTGACAATAAGGAGTATCGAGTTATATTATTTCACCGGGACTCTGGCAGGTCCAGCTGAGCTGACATGAGGCCGGAGGCCCCTTCCCCTTCCCCCAGTCCTCTGGACATGGGCTCTGAGTTGGGCTGCTTCTCCCACAGACACACCTCCTGGCCTGGCCTCAACATCCGGAGGCAGAAGACACCCGCCTGGCCTCTGCTGGCCTTTTTGCCCTTTCCCAGTGGTGAGGCTGACTCTTGCCCATCATCACCTCATCAGCCAACATTTCTGAAGACAGGGCCATGGGATTGTGAAAGAGCTCGGCCCTTATGTACTGACCTGCCTTGGGCCTCTGAGCCCCAGTGTCAGCATCTGTAAAATAGGGGTTTATAAAAAATATAAATAATAAAAATAAAAAAATAGGGGTTTATCACCTGTATTCTGATGCTGACGACTCAGTGGGGGTCCCTATGTACAAAAGCATCACCAAGACTCCCCTCAGGGAAGGCATTGGCATGTAGGGTACCCTGGTTCTGGAGGGCACCTTTTGGGTGCCTGCACACCATATGTGGGTATTCCGTTCTCATCTGGGGAGAAGGCACACACAGGCAGTCAGAGTCAAGCCCCAACCCATTAGTCTCTGCCTCCCAGAATGCAGCTTGCTCCCAGGTTGAAGGCAGTGACCCCCACACACACCCCACACAGGGCAAAGGCAGCTGGAGTCAGTTCCCTGAGGGTTTCAGGACTTGGAATGTAATTTCCCAATTGGGAATTCATCCAGGCCACCTGCCCTGCCCCCTCCTCAAGCCTCTTAGCCAACAACAACCAAGGTCCTGAAAGGCCAGCAAATTACCTCATCTCTTCCCTCTTCCCCCCTCCAGTTTCACCAAGCTTTAAATTGTAGTGAAGTCTTGTCTCTGGTCTGAAGACGTTGGGCTTGGGGGGGGGGGGGTCACTGAGAACTGACTGGGACAAGGGCAGCTGGTCATTCACAGATCAATCTGATTTTAGTCCAAACACTTATTTTGCAGATAAGAATTCTGAGGCCCCAGAGGAGAAAGTGACATTGTCCAAGGTCACAGAGCTAGAGGCAGAACTCGACCTTGGACTTTTCCCTGTCCAGTGCTCCTGCCAGGCAGCTGCCTCCGCAGTAGATGGACTGGGGATGATTATAAAATCGAAGGCGAGAGGAGCTGAAAGCAGGGAAGACAACTGGCTGGGGCCATACCAGGGGTGTATCACACAGCCAACAAGGTAAACACGGAGATCCTTGTGCTTAGTTGCTAATCTGAAGTGAACAATTTCCTATGTTTTTCCACCATAGATTTGTTCACTCCAGAGTAGTAAATAAATACAAGTAAGCTCATGCTTAGCTTGCTCACCGGACACTTTGTCCCTGCTAGAGAGAGAGTCAATGCATCAGCCCACCTGGTCACAAGTCTTCCTTGCTTTCACTGACCCTCCACCCTTCCAAGCATGATGTGCCTCTTCAAGAAACAACTTCTCCTAGCAACATGCTCAAAGTATGTGAGATGAAGCCCTATCACCTTATCCTCCACGGAGCACTCTGGCTACACCTTCTCCAAGATGTATCTGAAATTAGCAGTCCATGGGATCTTCAGCATTCTTCACGAACACCACAGTTCAAAAGCATCAGTTCTTCTTCTGGAATTGCATCTCAATGTTGTTGTTGTTGTTATGTGCCATGGAGTCGTTTGCGACTCATAGCTACCCTATGTACAACAGCCCTAAACCCTGCTCTATCCTGTGCCAACAGCACTGCCTCTGACACACCCATCCCGATTACCCCAGTCACTGAATCAATCCACTTCTGGACTGATAGGCAACAATCATGATGAATGGAAAAAAGGTGAGGTTATCAACGACTTCATCTTACTTGGATCCCCAAGCAATACACTTGGTACCAGCAGTCAGGAGATGCATTGCCCTGGGAAAGTCTGTAGTCAGGAACTCTCCAAAGTATTAAGGAGCAGTGATGTCTTTTTGAGAACTAAGGGACACCTGATTCAGGCCATGATCTTTTCAATCACTTGCTATGGATCTGGGAGCTGACTGCAACAACAAGCTGGAGCGTATCAGAGAGGCACAAGCTAGGAGAAGGTTCTGTTCCGTTGTTCATAGTCGTTCGGTATGAGTAGACTCGACTAGACTCGACGGCATCCAACAACAATAACAAATCTCGTAATGGCAGGAGACTGCCCATCTTTCTCCTGGGGAAGGGTATATGGCTGAGGTAAACTCTCATAGGAACGCAGAATGCAATCTTCCCCATCTGCACTCGAGCCCCAGGCCTTCCAAAATGGGGACTCATACTTCCCCCATTCAAACCAGGGCCCGAACCTCAGTGGAAGAACTGCCCTGGTGAGTCTCTGGGCCCTCTCCACTCGAGGCCACTCCCACTAAAGCAGCACTCACCCAAAGCTGCAGGCGGGCAGCTGCAGCACGCCCCTCTGCACATGGCCGCTCTGCTGCGCCCCTGAGGACCTTAGGGGAGCGGGTAGGAGTCGGGGAGGGGAGTCTATGCGGACCTTGTGTCAACCAAAGTGGGCCCTGCTCATTGGCTGATGCAGTCACCATCCCAGGGGCGAAGGATGGAGCCGCTCTTGGGGATCCCAGCCCACAGTCGCACGAGTCAGAGGAGCGCCCAGCGGGACATACCGCAGGCTCCTGCCCTTGTTTACTGTGCGGACCCTGCAAGCCCCGAGTTGACACAGCGGGGCGGCCCAAGGACAAAGGGAGAAGCCCCAGTCCCGAACCCTCCCGTCCACGGTCACAGTGTCAGCCCGGGGACGCACTCGGTGGCCCGTGTCTGTCCCTGGGTCTGGATCTCTGTCCGTCTGAGCCGATCTCCAGTCCGTCGCTCTGTCCTCATCCCCCTGGAGCGCGGCCGCCGGTCTGCCGCAGTCGGGCCTCGGGCCTGGAGCGCCATCTCGTGGTCGTGTGGGGCGTTGTCGCGGGCTGCGCGGACCCGGGTCTCCGCGTCCGAAGCCGCCCGCAGCGCCTGGAGGAGGGGCCGAGAACCTGGTGACCCGGGCGTGGGGTGTAGCCTCTGCAGAACCGGGGAGAGATTGCTACCACCGCCAGCGCTGGCTCTGCAGAGCTGGCGGACCGCTACATGGAGGCACCTCCAACTTCAGGGGGAACCAGGCTGCGCTGCCGAGGGATCCCCTGGGGATGCGGAACTCCCCCCCCCCCAGCTCTGTGCATGTCCTTAGGCAGATGAGCACAGCATGGGTACCCCTTTCTCTAATGTCCTTTCCCGGGGGAGTGTGCAAGGACAAAGGGCCCATCCCCTCTCCCTGCCTGCTGGAATATTGACCATGCAAGGAGGAGGAGAGGGGACTGGATTGGGGGTCCTTCTCAAAGGAGGCAGGAGGACTCAAGTTTACCCTTCGGTCTTCTCGCGTCCCTAGAGCGGTCCCACACCTGGGAAGCGGGTGGGTCCTCGAGCTGGGAGGTTTGTGTGCGAATGTTCTCAAGAGGGTGCAGCTGAACAGGCGGGGGTTGGGGGCAGGGGGTGCCCGCGGGGGACGTGGAGCCCTGGGGAGGCAGGGCCAGGTCCCCAAAACCGGGGGAGGGGAGAGAAGGAATGGCTTGAGGACTCGGAAGATCCCCATTAATCTAAAACCAGGTCTTAGGAGGGCACAAAAGGCGTTATGTGCTGAATTGCCAGCTAGCCTGATGGCAAAATGTATAACGTGATGTCTGAAAGACCAAAGACCAGCGGTTCGAATCAACTCGTTTCTCCGAGGAAGAAACAGGAGTAATTACCTCCAGTGAAGATTCACAGTCTCGAAGGCAGAAGAGGGGTCACTATGAGTCTGAAACGAAATGCAGCAACAAAAGTCTGTTCTCAGCTGCTAACAGAAAGGTCATGGTTGAACTCACCCAGTAGTGCTGAGAAAGATTGCTTACATAAAAAACGGTTGTCATTTGCGGTGGAGTGATCTCTAACTCCTGGCCACTGCGTGTGTTTAACAGAACAGAACAGAACAGAACCGCTGTATCGGGTTTTCTTAGCTGTAATTGAAAAGGATTCTCAAATCCGTCTTTCTCTTACGACTGCGATTGCATGGGTTCTGTAAAGCGTTGTTGTGGTGGTGGTGGACCATCGAATACGAACCAATTGTTGGTTTTCTGAGACAGTGAATCCTTCTCCCGTAGAGCAGCTGATGGGTTTTGAACAGCATGCCTTAGAGATTGCAGCGCAGCTTCTTATCACTAGGCCACCAGAGCTCTCCTGTTGTTACTGTTCCTGTTGTTGTGAGTTGGAAGTGACCCATAGCTGACCCTCCGGCGGGTTTTCAAATGCAGTTATCATTCTCCCGGGGGGCAGCTTGTGGTCTTGAAGCGCGTGCCTTCGAGATTGCAGCACAGCTTCTTGCCACTAGGCCACCAGAGCTCCCTTAGGTGCTGTCAGATTAAGACTCATAGCGACCTTCGGAACAATGGGTCTGAACCCTGCCCTACCCAGTGCCACCCTCGTCTTCTCAGATATGCTCAAATTCACTGTGTCAGTCCATCTTGTTGAGGGTCTTCCTTTGGGTCAGCCAAAACCCACCAAGCCCATTGCCCTTCCTTCAGTAGACTCATAGAGAGGAGCTGCTCCCGGGTTTCCAACGCTGTAAATCTTTACCGAAGCTGAGTCTCTCATCATCCTTCTCCGGTGGAGCGTAGCTGGTGGCTTTGAACCCTGACCTTTCACTCAAAGCCCTTTAAACACTGGGCCCGCCAGGGCTCCACTTTCGATTAGCTGCAAGTTAGCGGTGGAGCGCAAACAGGTTGCCAGGACAGCCAAGAAAAACCCTGGACGTTCAGTTCTACTCTGTTAACGTACCGGGTCGCCGTGAAGGAACTGGCTCAGGGGAGCAGCGGGTGGTTTTTCTGAGCCACTAGGGGTCTCACGGAGTCCCCACAGCCACACTCACTGCCCGGTGACTCACGATGTCACACTGACAGGCACAAGCCGGCCCCCAGATCTTACACTCTCCTTCACAGCCTCCGAGGGCACCCGTCACCACTTCAACCACCCCTTAATGACCATCACCCCAAAGCAGGCCCTGCACACGCGTTGGGCTCTGCGCGCTCCCCGTCCAGGGCTAAGACGCTAGTCCTTGAAGGGTTAAGGGGGCCTCGGGACACCGAGCTCGGGGACGCGGGGCGCCTGGGCTAATTGGAGACCTTGGGGACAATGGGGGCCCCGGAGGCCGAGGAGGCGGGTGGCCTAATTGCGCCTGGGAGCGGCCAGGCCTTTGTCTGGGACAAGGCCCTGCCACCGGCCACACGGTCCGCAGCCACATTCACGCTTGCAGCTGGGGCTCCGCGGAGCGCGGGGGAAGCCGACCCTGGGAG